>NC_135897.1:10122966-10616776 GCF_964194155.1 Cetorhinus maximus
AGCTTCACCCACAGGAAATGAGCTCAGGATCAGAGAAAGAGAAAGAGCTGAAACTTCCAGTGTCTGGGAGAGAGGGAGGGAGGGAGAGAGAGGATAGATAGAGGAAATGTAGAGAGGGAGGGAGAGAGGGAGAGAGAGGATAGATAGAGGAAATGTAGAGAGGGAGGGAGAGAGGGAGAGAGAGAGGGAGGGAGGGAGAGAGGGAGGGAGAGGGAGGGAGAGAGGATAGATAGAGGAAATGTAGAGGGAGGGAGAGAGGGAGAGAGAGAGGGAGGGAGAGAGGATAGATAGAGGAAATGTAGAGAGGGAGGGAGAGAGGGAGAGAGAGAGGGAGAGGAAATGTACAGACACGGGGGAGAGGGGGAGAGAGGGAGGGAGGGATGGAGAGAGAGAGGGAGGGGGGAGGGAGAGAGGATAGATAGAGGAAATGTACAGACACGGGGGAGGGATGGAGAGAGGGAGGGAGAGAGAGAGGGAGGGGGGAGGGAGAGAGAGAGGGAGGGGGAGAGGGAGGGAGTGGGGTGAGATAACAGCTGAGAGAGAGAGAGGGAAGATGAGGGAGCAATGCAGAGAGATAGAATGAATGGGGAATAGATGGATCCAGTTGTGAAACAGGGAGCTGTCACTATATAACTATATCCAGCTGTGGAGCATTCCAGCTGCAACACCGAGACTGCAAAATGGCAATAATCTCAGCTCTAATCCAGGGACACATCCTTCACAGTTTGGCCTTTCCCCTCAACTGCTTTTGATCAGATCCACCATGAATTCACTGTAGCCCCAGAAAGGCTGCGGAGAATGTTGGGGACCCTGTGACTGGGAGCACAGTGTGGGAGGGAATTGACATCGACCCTCTATCTGGGATAACTGGCCCCCGGTTGGCTGGACTTCCCTCCCCACAGGAGACCCCCCGCAGCAGAGAAACCCCCCCAGGCTGTCAAACCACATCCACCTGTCAAAGTTACTGTGAGAACTTGCATTAGACCGAAATGAAGGAAAGCAGTAACAAAACCAACAGCCACTAATAATTGTCCAAATAAAAACTAGTTGTCCCGGTTCGCAAGAGCTTAAAAAAAATATTATTTCAGCGGGCCTTCTGATCCAATCCTGCTATAGATGTCGGGATACCCTAGGAATGGACCGGGACTCTAAGACACACAATGCCAGTTCACACAGGACTTCGTTTTGGGACAATAAAAAGGTTCCCTGGATTAGAGGAAGTGTCATTGGAGAAGGGCATTCTCGTCTAGACTAAAGGAAATTCGGTGCCTGGATGAATGAAAAGCACCCACTTGTCCAACGGAGTGACCATTCCATTTGTTAAATCAGTTTTAGTTTGAAGGAGGTCATGATGTCACTCCAAAATGTGGTCTTTTGTTAGTTATTTACTACCAGTTGGTCAAACTGCAAGAACAGAATGTTTTGAAATGTTCAATTACTTTTGCGGGGCGAGGGGGAAGGTAGCTGATCCGAGAGCCTTTCCTTTCAAGCACCTAGCAAGCTGTTTAGATAGTTGGCACAAAGCTCAGTGGTCAAGCAGCACTTTTGGGGAAGGGTTGAGCAGAAATGGAAGAAGCCCATTCCGCCCGTGAGGGCCTGAAAAGGATCTGGAGAAGCACGATCACCTTTTCAATCTGCCAGGAGAGTCAAGAAACCATGAGTCAAGGCAGCAGAAAAGTTGATCTCTGTGTCACTGGGTGAGTACCAGATAGAAGGTGTGGATTGTCTGCAAAACTCGTTCATTTGTGGCCTATTCCATCTATCAACTACACTTCTCGGTTATTATAAATTCTTTAAGTTTTCGAACTGGTTTCATTCAGCCCATGTGCTGAATTGCCTTCTCCCCTTTCATGCTGCTTTGTCCATGTTGGTGTTAACATATTGTGTATATTCCTCCCTGTCTAGTTTGCTCATCCCCTCTCCATAAAGCACTGTTCCATGTTGATGAGCAGTTTCAGACAAGTTGGTGCTTTGCCCAAGTGACAACTCTCCACACGCAAGTTAGTGAGTACCAGCAAGCAATTCAACCAAGCCATAGCCAGAACCTACTCTTATTCAACATATAATATGCAGGCATCTCTGGCAAGGCCAACATTTATTGCCCATCCCTAAGGCAGACTGATGGCATGGTACTTGACCAGATTAGATTTTCATAGACGGGACAAACCTGGGCAATTTTTCACAATGTCAGGTAGTTGCCAATGTGATAGCTACACTGAAATAGCTTGGCTAGGTACACAACTAGTTCTGGAGCACAAGTCTTCAGTACTACAGCTGGGATGTTGTTAGGGTCCATAGCCTTTGCTGTATATAGCTCACTCAGTTGGATCTTGATATCACATGCAGTGAATAAAATTAGCTGGAAACTGGCATCTGTAATGCTGGAGACCTCAGGAGGAAGCCAAGCTGGATCAACTACTCAGTGCTTCTGGCTGAATATAGTTGCAAATGTTCAGCCTTGCCTTTTGCTCTGCTATCATTGAGGATGGGGATGTTCATGGTGTCTTCTCCTGTTAGTTGCACCACCTTTCTTGACAGGATATGGCAGGGCTGTGTAGCTATTACCCGATACCTTGGTTGTGGGATCACTTACTTCTGTCTGTACCAAGCTGCTTCCGATAAAACCATGGACAGTGGGCGACAGTATTAACCTTTGTAAGTGGGTTTAGATAGTGATTTTGAGTAATACTTGATCATTTTTCAACTTGTTTCATTTTATACTTACTGAGAAAGCTAACAAGGTCAAGGAGGCAATTTTAAATTTAACATGTGGCTTCCTGCAGCCATTTCACATTCTGTATTTTTTTGTGAACTACTATATTGATTTTTTATTTAGACATCAGTTGGAAACAGATGATTAAGTAAGTACTGAGCCTCAATTGATCACAACTGAAGATATAATAATTAATCAGGAATTATTAAAAGACTGGATATTTATTTTAAATTAATACTGTATGAGCTTAAATATTTCTGGAAAATGCAGAGCTGACAGGCACTGTTTAGAGAAAGGAATCTTTCCAACTTTTGATAAACGCAGAACATCATGATCTGCCAAGGACTGGCTCAAGAATTAGGCTGTGTTCACAATCTGATCAAGATTCATAAGTAAGGAGCTATTGTTTTTCATAAACTATCTTTTTGAACCAAGATGTTATCATTAAACGATGTAATTAAGGACCAATCAATGAGCTAACGATAGCCTGCCCTGATATAGTATGATGTCCACTGAAAGGGAGAAAAATGGGGTCCTGCGAAAGGCCGATTGCTAGCCGTGTGCCGGAAGTACCTGAAGAAATAAGATTCTGATCAAGAATTATTGTCAAAGTAAAGGTACTGAGGGACACGCTTCCGTGGCCTGATCAACTGTCAGAAGTCGTAAAAGTCCGCTTTGGATTGACAAGTATACTTTTTCCATCTGTATTGATTGAATTATTTACGATTAAATTTTTTTTCTGGTTCAGAAAGGAGGTAGTGAATTGATCACAATATCAGTGTGTGTTCTGTATATTCAATTAAGAGGGCTTCTCTGTCTGAACCCCACTGCCCCCACCCCCAACCCCATCGCTGCCCATACATTCAGGCTTAAGTAATTCTATATTTAAATTACTTGCTCCTTGTCTACTTTGGTTCCCCGCTTAGCTCAGGTGTTCTTTGGCTAATTGTAGCATTCAACCTTCCATGCGATCCAAAATCTGCTTAACTGAGCAGAGTCTGGGGAACAATCCTGTCTGTGTAAGTCTGTACCAAGCTGGGCAGTCCAATTACTGTGCTATTAGGGAGCTATTGGTGATTATTTTCAAGTAGCACGTCAGGATAAAATATGTTATGCAATATACATGAAGGGAAGCGTTAAGTTCCTATGATTTGGAAAGGAACCCACCACTATATATTTTAAAACTTTATCCTTATTGCTATTTATTTTTAAAACTGGTCTTTTTCTGCTGCACAAAAAAAAATTAAGATGGCTGCTACATGTCACCTGATCACAGGGTTGACGCTCTGTCTAGGAGCTATGCCCAGGAGTTTCAAGGATAAAATAATTCTTTTCTCGGTTTCTGGAATGTTACACCTTGTTATGCCTAGAGAGCTACTAACAGACTCACATCCCACCTGGGACTGTTCAAACCAATTTCAAAGGGAACTACGGGGATGTCATTTGCATTTGATAAGCCAGCCTTGCTATTGGAGTCTGTGGGTCTGCTGAGACAGTGGCTTCCCAAAGCCAGACCCTCAACATAGATGGCACCCCTTTCAACAACTAATGACTGAGACATTATCAGTCCTGAAACCAAAGCCAATTTCAGATGCTGGATAAACATCCCTTTGGAAGTCACTGTGGAGAAGGAAGATCACATGACCCAAGCCTCTAGACAGTTTAATATCACACATCTGGTCTTCACAGCCAGGCTGCTGTTTTAACATCAACTGGACAGAAGTCCAGCAGCCAGGCTGGGTAAGCAGCCTCAACTCCACAAAGCCTGATTGGTTCTAAAAGTCTCTGACCAACATTTGCCAAGTGGTCTAAACACAGGAAAACCCATCGTGTAGCAGCAGCATTCATTTCAAGGATTTTCGTATTGTTTAACCAGCCGGAAACTCATCGGAACTGAACCTCCACCACAAAGGAAACGCCCTCTGGACTCTGACTTTGGACTCTAGAACTCACGTTAACAAATATTCATTTTCCTGTGGTCTTTATGCTGTAAATCTCCTTTTCTCTATCCCCTCTTTTACTGCGCGAAGATGCAGAATGTGCGGAGTGGGAAGTGGTGAGCACACCTTTTTTCCAGGTTTTTGAATGTGTAAAATAAACTAACCTTTTAAGTTAATCCTAACTCGAGTTTGATGTGAATTATTAATAAATTGGATCACAAAAAAACCGAGGGATTGGGAAAACACGGCATCCCCTGTTCTTTTAAAAACTAATTCAAACACCTTCTGCTTACAGACAAGTGGGGAGAGGAAATCAGTGCAGTTTGAACTGTCCCTCTCCTGTCTGTAACACTAAGGACACAAGACACACACTGACATGCCATGCATGTCATTAAGCTGGTGGCCCAGACTGATTACACTATCAGGCACTATCTCCAATGACCCTCAAGAGCCCAAGAAGACATTGGGATTGCAGCTGGAGTGTAGTGACATGGTCAGTCACTGGAAGATGTGTGGAGATATTGTCCAGCAGGCCGACCACCTGAAGGGTGAACTTGTGCACACAAGATCACCAAGTACCTGGAATTGTAAGTGCGTGCTGTCGCTTGGTGAACAAATAAAGGTTTTCCACCTGAAGTGAAAATTACATCCAAGACTGGTTTCGTGTTGTTGCTACCCAGAGTATGGATTCCAAACCTTTAGGGTAGTGAGACCCTCCTGTTTAAGGGTATCACACAGATAAGGATGGCAGATTTCCTTTAAGGGACATTAGTGAACCACATGGGGTTTTATATCAATAATGATAGTTTCATGGTCACCATTACAAAGACTAGCTTTATATTTCATACTTATTAACTGAAATTAAATTCCATTTAGCTATCTTGGTGGGATTTGAGTAGTCAGGGGGGTCAAGGGAGTAGCTTGGGTAATCAGGGGGTCATCGGGGGATTGGGGGGGGAGTCGGGATGGGGGGTCAGTGTGTATGATTGGGGGGGTCAGTTGTATCGTTACACAGGAGTTAGACTCGCTTTTTCTGTCTCACATGCCCGAAGCCTCCAACTCTAACTCAGATGTGGAGACATTTTCAGAGCATCTTGAGGAGCAGGGGAATTACTATTGGAAGTTCAAACTTCCCGGGTAATTCCCACAGTGTCCTTGCATTGGCACTTCCCGGGAGTCCAGTAGTGCATTTTCCAGGGTATGTCTGGTTTCCAACCATCTGGAGAATGGAAAACCTGGGCTAATATGTTTTAAGTGATGTTTGTTCCACGATACATATTGGCCAGGACACCAGGGAGACACTGTGACTGTCTTTGAAATCGTGCCATGGGATCTTATCTGGTGCCCTGAGAAGGCAGAGGGTGCCTTGACTTCCTGATTTTTTGAAAGCTGACAACTCAGGCAGCACAGCACTCCTTGAGTTCCAGAAGGGCTGGTTTCCTTTTCTTGTGAATGGGAAATGAGATGTAACTCTCCTGCTGGTGCCACTCATGGTTCAGTGGTAGCATTCACCTCCGTGTTAGCAAGTTGTGGGGTTTGTGTCCCACTCCAGGACTTGAGACAAAAATGTCAGCTGACACTCCAATGCAGTACTGTTTGTGGGATCTTGCTGGGTGCAATTTAGCTGACGCGTTTCCTACATTGCAAAAGTGACTATATTTCAAAAGTAAAGCCCTTTGGACTGTAAAGGACACTATTAAATGCAAGTCTTTCTTTTGTGTTCTAACAGAAGAAAAAGAGGGTAAATTGTGAGGAACCTGTGCCCGACCCTTCCAGTAATGCCACTCACCACAGCCATGACTCTGCCCCTACCCATGATGCCATGGTAGGGGGGGGTGGGGTGCGATGGCAGGAGATGGTGTTTAGGTGGACCTTGTTTCCTCCAGTGGCAGTCTGCTGTGTGGAGCTGTGACTGATCTTCCCTTGCAAAGAAGAAGTGAGCATTTTGCCTTCTGACGGGTTTGAAGAATGTGCCTGTCATAGTAGAAAGAGAGGTATGCAGTATGGCAGATGTGGGGAAGCGAGGAGTATAATAGTCGGGAGTGTGCTAGTATGTGCGAGGAAGGAGGTATAATAATGTGTGATGCTGTAATTCTAGGACAGTGAACAAGGAGAAGAGATTATTGTGAGTAGTGCCGTTGGAGGTGTCAGCAGAGACTATTCTTACCTCAGTAAATCCAGTGAGGTCATTTTAACTTCTTTACAGTCATGTTTTGGGAGTTAAGCTCCAGGCATTGACCAAGTTACCAGGCCAGGGTTAATTCAGTTAAACCGAGCATGAGTGAGATTGAGTCGACTGCCCTCCTCAAAGAACCTGACGTATGGGAGATGAAGGAACGCCCGGGCACAGGAGGTTTGTGCTGTCTTCCCATAAGCAGCAGAGGTGTTGCCTGGAGTTTGCTTTCAGCCAATGAATAGTGCAGGGAAATACTGGCTGCATGCCTACCATGTCTGCATGCTGCCTGGGAAAACAGTAATAAGCATTGCAGTCCGTCTTCTGTGCGCCCATTTCTTCTATGTTCAGGTTTCTAAAAGAAAGACCTACGGAGAGACGGAGACCGAGTAATTTAGCAGAAAGTTAGAAGTTGCATGATGGGCGCACCTAGAGGTTAAGTAGGAACGGGGTGAGTTTGATTTGGGTGCCTCTGAAATCCACTGCATCAATTTCAGAGTGCATTAATATCAGTCAGCAGACAAGATTAATTAGAATGTAATGCTCAACATCCATGCTTGCACTATATTTGCACTGTCAATGTCACATCTGGTTAATGTCACCTCTGGGATCCCATGAATGCTATGCGCAATGGTTTGTCTGCCTGACCAAAAAAATAGGAAGAGAAGCATTGAAAGACAGAGAAGTTAAGAGGAGAAAACAGTCAAATAAAATATAGACAACAAAGAGTAAAGAGAGAGGTCAGAAAGAGAGTGGTAAAGAAGTAGAGAAAAATGACACAAGGAAAATTAAGAATAAGATTAAAGAGAATGAGCAGAAGAAGCCCCAGTTGTGTTTCAAAATCATTGTATCGATCCTTGAGAAGTAAATAAGTATATGGCAGAGTAGGTATATGATATGTAGTGCATTTTAGGTTAGGTTAACAGGCTAGAATAGGGAGTGGTGAAAGGTCAGGGTGTGGGTGCAGCGGAGCATGTTTCAAACCTGTGAGAAAAGGGTGGAAAGTCAATACCAGGATCATCAATAAAGCACATGGTCATTCTTCACCCTTGGATTTCCTTTAACTGTTAGAACCAAAAAATGCCTCTTTACTCAAATCAAGGTAAACTACAGCTGTGATCAGTTTGATGTGTGAGCTGATATTGGCTCTGTGATTCCCTACCTTTTGATACCAATCAGACAAAGGGGTGTTTTCGAAAAGTGAGGTTCAAGGGTAACAGGATATTGCTTTTCATTGATAAAAGAGTTTGGAATTTCATGGATTGATTTGGATAAGTCTGATAAATTCTCACTGAAACCACTTATGAAATAATAAATGGGCTTCTCAGGGTTTGCACAAGTTGCTGACTCCACAGAACAAACTGCCAATGCTGAAGGTACCAGCTTTTTGATGGAATCTATAAACATGAGCCCGGGTGTGGTGTCTGGGCTGACGTAATCAGCATCAGATTTATCCAAGCTATACTGGACCTGGTATTGTGTAACGAGATTGGATTGAGTAATGGCCTCATAGTGAAGGTGCCCTTAGGTAGTAACGATCATAATATGATTAATTTTTACATTCAGTTTGAGAGAGAGAAGAGTGGATCCAAGACTAGTATTTTAAACTTAAATGAAAGCAATTATGAGGGCATGAAAGCAGAGCTAGCTAAAGTGAACTGGCAAATTAGGTTAAGGGATAGGTTAATAGAGATGCCGTGGCAGACATTTAAAGAGATGTTTCGGAATGCATGTAATAGATACATTCCAATGAGAATGAAAAATTCCAAGGGGAGGACCCACCATCCATGGTTAACTAAAAAAGTTAAAGATAGTGGGCGGAATTGTCCCAGATTTGCACAGACGTTTTACCCGTCAGCCGCAATGGCGGGTTTTCATGCCGTATCGTCCCAAACATGCCACACCATTTATGCATTCCTGTGAAATGCCATTTCGATGGCAGACAGGCTCTGATGAGCCCGTGCGCCATCACCTCACCGCTTCATCACGCTGGTGCCATATTTAAAGTCCAGCCACACACACCACATCTCAGTGCTCCCAGCCCGCGACTGCTGCAGGGGAGATGTCCATGAAAGGCAAAAAGACAGCAGCCTCCAGGTTTAGCGACGCATCACTGGAATGCCTTTTGGATGCCATGGCATCCCACTGGGATGTCCAGTATCCCCACTCTGGCCGCAGGATGGGCAGCGGCATGACAAATCAGGCTTGGGAGGTGTGTGCACTGGTGGTCATCGCCAACGCCCTTCAAAAGAGGACAACCACCCAGTGCCGCAAGAGGATGAATGATCTCCTCAGTTCCGCCAGGGTAGTCACTCTTCTCATCACTCTCAACTCACACACTCACAAACCCATCACACACCCACAGGGATCTCATTCACTGCCAGTTCAAGGGACATCACCATTCACTCCCTCACGCACGCCGTCATTGTCCTCATCCCGTCCATGGGACTACTCACCACCCACACATGCCAGGCATACTTATCAACTGGCCTGGCAGGTGTCCTGCTTACACTCTCTCCATCTCTATTCATGCAGGACAAGCTGGCTCACAACAAGGGGGAGAGGTCGCAGACAGGTGGAGGGATGCCCAAAATCAAACTCCTCATGGACTTTGAAAACAGAGCCATCCAGCTGGCCAGCGATGATCTGGACCGGTCCTGTGCTGATGGTAAGGTCCACAGTGCTCTATCAAGTGAGAGTCCAGGAGTGCAACATCCATCAGTCAACCATGCTGTGTGTGATGTGTCCTGTTTCATAGGCCACTGCCATGCACTAGTTATCTCCCTTTGCTTCCGCAGGCACATCTGAGAAACAGCCGACGGAGTCCATGACCCAGGGCCTCCAAGCAAGACCGAAGAAACCTCTGAAGAGAAATCTGAAGGCACCCTCCCTGAAGTCCCATCACAGCCTCACCCACACCCTCCACCAACGCAGAGACACACACCTCGGTGGGACCTAGCTTTAGAATAGCCTCGGGGTCACAATCTGGTGAGCACATCGCACTGTCTGATCCACAACAGCCGGCAGCAGGGACTCTCCAGGTGTCCAACACTCGGAGGACTGCTGGAGGCCAAAAATTTGCTAAGTCCGAGTCGGATGATGAGCCTCTGGACTTAGTCATGTCACAGTTGCTGGATGTGCAAAGGCAAACTCAGGAACATCAGGAAGGGATGTCCGCTTCAGATTGCAGGGCCAAGGAGGGTGCCATTGCCACATAGCAGGCCCCGAAGGCGGGGGTTAACACATTGCTGGAGGCCAACTATGGCATCAGCGATGGATTTGAGCCCATGCAGCAGTGTAGGACCAATGTCCTAGACCAAGGTCTCCATGGAAGCCACGGGGCCGCCAGAGGACACCCGCCAAGGTGATCACAGACAGGGTGTTGCAGTCAGCAGGCTGCCTCCACAAGAATGTCTCCCTGCCTATGGCTCCTTGTTCTGATGAGCAGTGTTCATGTCACTCAGATGTGAAACCTTTCTGCGCAAGATAAAGGCAGGTGTCTCAGTCCAGTGCCTCTTCCCTGTGCTCTGTGCAGCCTTCAGACCACAGTGATGGTCCAGCCTCACACTCCCTGGACACATTACTGATGTCTGCACCTCGATGGTGTTGGTCATTGCTGCAGAATGTAGTGGGCAGGTGTCACAGAGTTCTCTCATTCTCTCTGTGTGCTCTCAGCACCTTTAAGGTGGGACTGAACCCCATCTCTTCAGCATCCGTGATTGGTGACGCTGTGTCCCTGAAGGGGTCAGGTGCTGAAGGTGGACAAAGGATTAGATGCTTCTAACGTTTCTTGGCTGCGTCTCTATGATATGGCCCTGATCATGGAGCGCAAGCGAGCTGCCCTTGGCTATACAGGAGTCAGACATTCTCAAAGGCTATGTGAAGATTTATGGAGTGTCCTCACTGCATGTCATCATCATCCTCCTGCAATCAAGCAACTATTAGGGCCTCCACTGCATCTCCATGACAGGAGCGTTCTCACAGAGGGTATTCACACTGCCCTAAGCCAGACTCAAGTCAAACGTTCACAGATGTAATGTGAGGATCTATGGGGTCCCCTCACTGCATGTCTTCTTCATCCTCCACAAAACCAGCAGCTATGAGGGCCTCCCGAGCATGCTTGCCTCGTCTGGCCAGTGCGAGGGCCTCATCCCTGTCATCACCGCCTTCGAGGACCTCCTCACCCTCATCCCCCTCAGCCAGCTCCTCTCCCTGCTGCAGCGCCAGGTTGTAAAGGACACAGCAGACAATGACAATCTGTGACACCCTCTGTGGACTGTATTGCAGGGCTCCACCAGACCGGTCCAATAACCGGAACTGCATCTTCAGCATCCTGATGGTCTGCTCCACCAAGTTGCGAGCTGCTGCATGAGCCTTATTATAGCGTCGCTCTGCTGCAGTCTGAGGCCACCGCATGGGTGTCATCAGCCACGGCCTCTGTGGGTAGCCCTTGTCCCTGAGGAGCCAACCCTGCAGCCTGTGGACCCTGGAAAACTTCAGGGATCTGTGACCGACTGAGAATGTAGGAGTTGTGCACAATCCCTGGAAACTGTGCGCACACCTGTAGGATGTGTTTCTGGTGGCCGCACACCAGTTGCACATTCAGCGACTGGAAGCCCTTGCAGTTGATGTAGTTGACCACGTGTTGTGACAGAGACCTGATGTGGGTGCAGTCAATTGCATCCTGTACCTGTGGGAAACCTGAGATCTGTGCAAACCCAATGGCCCTTGCATCCTGGCTATCCTGGTCCCAGGCAAATTGCACAGAGTTGTGTGCCCTCGCGAAGATGGCATTCCTGACCTCATGGATACATTTGTGGGTGTGGGCTTGTGAGATCCCACAGTGGTCACCTGTGGAGCCCTGAAAGGAGCCACTGGCACAGAAATTGAGCACTGCTATCACTTTCATGGCCACTGTCAGTGGATGCCCTCCATGTCCCTGTGGCGCCAAATCCTGCAGCAGGTGGCAGAGGTGATCAACCAGTTCCCTAGACATACGCAGTCTTTGGCGAAACTGGTTCTCAGTCATCTGCAGGAATGAAAGGCGGCGTCTATAGACCCTGAGTCTAGCCAGGCACCGACCAGCGACAGCTCACTGTGGCTCTTCAGCGGTGTGTGCAGGACCCCCAGCGGCCCACCATTCCAGAGGGTGCTGCTCCTCCCTCTGTGCAGCCAGGAGCCTAGCTGCTATCTCCTCCGTCGTCTTCGCTCTCTGTAGGCCATCAGGCTTACAGCTAGGTCACCAGGCTTCATGCTTCTGATGTACTCCTCCTGTAGGATGAAAGAGAGAGACACGCGGGTTAGCATGGGAGTACTAAGAACTCTCTTCATTAAGCCTGAAGACCCCTTAACGCTTCCCGGAGAGTGCTGGCCATCACGTGGATGGCCAGAGATTAGTGCGCTGCATGGCTGCCTGAGACCCCACCCACCTGCACCCCACTCCATATGGCTGCAGCTTTGCCCATTGGGCTGCACACTGTGCTCTCAGCTCAGGCACAGGCATTCTCCTAACCCGCACTGCAAGGCTGCACTGTTAGCTTGAACCATGGGGGAGACTGGTCCAAACCGGGATGATGACATTTCAAGAGGCTGTGAGCACCTCCACCAGTGACTGCCCCATGGCCAGCTTTAGCGAGGAGATTGTACAACGTGTGCGGTCATACAACTGTTCTGCAGTCCACTAATATGCTCATGAGCTCCAGAGCACTTGATGGCACTTTGATGCCTCTGCATTGCTTGAGTGGGCAGATAAGCTAGAAGCCCAACTCCAATCATATAGCACTTGAACTGCTTCAGCTGCAGCGGAATGGTCACTTTATATAAGGTGCCCCTAATGCGTGGTCACCCACCCCGCCACCCCAAATGCTTGTGCGCTATATTCAACCGCAAGGCAGCTCTTGCCTGCACGCCCTATAAGTCACCTGAACGGCAAGGCTGCCCTTGAGCACCCCCTCCCCAAACGCGCCTCAAGCTTGATTTCCAACAGGCGACCCAGGTGAGTGCTGCGCAACATTGCTGTGCACTCACCTCCGAGTTCCCCTCAAAGTGCAGCCCACCAAGTGCGCGCCTTTTATATGTGTTGTCGGCGTGCTTTCCCGCAGGCATGGACAGACGATCCAGCGGACGGGGGATGGTTCCAGTTGGGTGGCCTGATAATGATATGCAGGTGCATTAGAATGAGGTTCCCGGTGTCCAATGGCGGGACACGTGGCCCGTCGTTGGCGGGACGATTGTAAACTGGTTTCATACCGCCGTGAAACCGATCGCGCCATATTGTCCGCTCACGTCACCGAACATGCCCGATGCCAGCGGGCATGGAAAATCCCGGCCAGTATCAAACTTAAAGAAAAGTCATATAGTTGTGCCAGGCTAGGTGGCAGGTCAGAAGATTGGACAGAATGTAAAAACAGAATGACTAAAAGATTAACAAGGAGGGGAAAATTAGAGTATGAGAGAAAGCTAGCTAGAAATATAAAAACAGATAGGAATAGTTCCTATACATATGAAAAAAGAGGAGTTAACAAAGTGAGTGTAGGTCCTATAGAAAGTGAGTCTGGGAATTAATAATGGAAAATAAGGGGATGGCAGATGAATTGAACTTCCATTTTGCATCTGTCTTCACTACAAAGGATACAAGTAAAATCTCAGAAATAGCTATAAATCAGGAAATGGAAGGGAAGGAAGAACTCAAGAAAATTACAATCACCAGAGAAGTGGTACTGAGTAAATTGTTGGAGCTGTGGGCTGACAAGTCCCCAGGTCCTGATGGACTTCACCCTAGGATCTTAAAAGAAGTGGCTAGCGAGATAGTTGATGCATTGGTTTTAATTTTCCAAAATTCCTTAGATTCAGGGAAGATTCTATTAGATTGGAAGATAGCGAATAGAACTCCTTTATTCAAAAAGGGTGGGAGACAGAAAGCGGGAAACTACAGGCCAGTTAGCTTAACATCTGCCATAGGCAAAATGTTTGAAGATATTATTGAAGACGTTGTAGCAGGGCACTTGGATAAATTCAAGGTAATGAAGCAGAGTCAACATGGTTTTGTGAGAGGGAAATCATGTTTAAGCAATTTGTTGGAGTTCTTTGAAGGAGTCACATGTGCTGTGGATAAAGGGGAACCAGTGGGTGTGCTGTACTTAGGTTTCCAGAAGGCATTTGATAAGGTGCTGTGAGGAAAAAAGGGATAGCTTAAGTAAGTTATATGTGTATTTGGGTGTGTTAGGAATAAGGTACATCTTTAAGTTTAATTTTTATTTCTGTATTTGTGGGTTAAAAGGATGAAACCTAAGTTTTAGTTTCACTTTAAAAGATGCCTGCATTTTTATGAGATTTTATGAATCTTGAAGGGGAGATAAAAACAAACAAGGCAGAAAAAAACCTGTGCTGTTGCCTAACATGAAAGCAGCTTGAGTTCAGTTGGTCAGTGTGGTCTAAAGTTGAAAGGAGTTGCCAGCAGGAACAGCATAGGAGAGGGACAGATAGCAAGTCCCAAACCAAAGTTGAAACCAGCCACTAGGAGAAGCTGGCAGGAGAGAGCTGCAGGAAGCAGGTTTCCCCAAAGAACAGAAGAAGAGAGGTCCCGAGGAGACCTTCTAGTCAAAGGGAACAAACAGGAATTTTGAAAAGGTCCTGTTAAGTGAAGTTAAGAGTGAGGAGCAGAGAAAGGCTCCAAGCCTAAAGGGAGAAGCTGCCGGAAGCAGATTTAAAGCAATATAGGCTTGCGAGAAACCAGGAGATCCAAGAAGACAGCTGAAGGTCTGTAACTCTTTACTATGGACGTGTAAAGAATGTTCTGCCCACATGGCTGAGTATTTGAGAGAGTGTGTGTGGAAGCAAAGCTTAAATTTGTGTGGCAATCCAACAGACAGGAATATCAGAAGGAAAGTTCAAAACCCTGGAGGTGGACCCTTATGGAAGGTGTCTGAGAGAAAGTGTCAGTTTGGGAGAAGATCCCAAAGTGAGCACTTCAAGAGTGGAGATTGGAAACCCTCGTGTGAAAGACGAAGTTCAGTGAGACAGTGTGACCAGTGTCTGGGGGGGGAGTTGATGAGGGAACTATAGCACGTGTTTAGGGTGGCACCTGTCACTTGGTTTTAGAGTGTGTGTGCCTGACCACAGGTCGCCTATTAGTTTACATGGACTGTTTTACTTACTGTGAACATTAGAGTATAAGATAGCTTTTGTGACTTGTGTTATCCTTAAGAATCTGTATATATCTGTAAAGATATAGTTGTGAGTGAAAGAGCATTGTAATATAGTTCATCTTTCCCTGTTTAATTAAGAGTATACTTAAAAGTCACCACAGTCAGCTAATGAACTTTTGTTAAAAGTTCATCAACTGACTGCGGTGACTCTATTCAATTTCTAAACAAAAGAAAATAAAAGTTAGGATTGATCAAGCCGTGTTCCATCCTGGGATCTGATTTGTCCAGCAATAACATCAGCTGGGATCATAACAGCGCCAGATCAAAGGTTATTGCGGAAAATAAAAGCGCATTGTGTGAGGAGTAACATACTGGCATGGATAGAAGATTGGCTAGCTAACAGGAAACACAGAGTAGGCATAAATGAGTCATTTTCTGGCTGGCAAGATGTAACAAGTGGTGAGCCACAGGGATCTGTGCTGGGGCCTCAACTTTTTACAGTTTATATAATTAACTTGGATGAAGGGACTGATTGTATTATCAGCAAATTTAGCAACCATACCAAGATAGGTACGAAAGTAAGTTGTGAAGAGGACATAAGGAGGCTATAAAGGGATATAGATAGTTTAGGTGAGTGGGAAAAGATCTAGTAAATGGAGTATAATGTGGGAAAATGTGAAATTGTGCATTTTGGCAGGAAGAGTAAAAAAGAAGCTTATTATCTAAATGGTGAGAGATTGCAGAGCTCTGAGCTGCAGAGGGATCTGGGTGTCCTAGTGCATGAATTGCAAAAGGTCAGTATGCAGGTACAGAAAGTAATTAAGAAAGCTAGTAGAATATTATCATTTATTGTGAGGGTAATTGAATGCAAAAGTAGAGAGGTTATGCTTTAGTTATACAGGGCATTGGTGAGACCAAAACTGGAGTACTGTGTACATTATTGGTCTCCTTATTTAAGGAAGGATATAAATGTGTTGGAAGCACTTTAGAGAAGGTTTACTAGACTAATACCTGGAATTGGAGGGTTGTCTTATGAGGAAGGGATGGACAGGCTAGGCTTGTATCCGCTGGAGTTTAGAAGAGTAAGAATCATCTTGATTGAAACATGTAAGATCCTGAGTGATCATGACAGGGTGGATGTGGAGATGATGTTTCCTCTTGTGGGGAAATCTAGAAATATGGGTCAATATTTAAAAATAGAGGGTCGCCTATTTAAGACAGAGTTGAGGGGAAATTATTTTCTCTCAGAGGGTCGTGAGTCTTTGGAACTCTCTTCCTCGAAAGGCAGTGGAAGCAGAGCCTTTGAATATTTTTAAGGCAGAGCTAGATAGATTCTTGATAAACAAGGGAGTGAAAGGTTATCAGGGGTAGGCAGGAATGCGGAGCTGAGGTTAAAATCAGATCAGCCATGATCTTATTAAATGGCAGAGCAGGTTCAAGGGGCCGAGTGGCCTACTCCTGCTCCTAATTCAGATGTTCATTTGTTGAAAATGGATGGTGAGTTTAACTTGTCTGTCGAGGAAAACACAAGCAAAGAGAAACAGGGTGACCAGGTATAATCTGTTCTGCTTTTTCATGGTTTCAGATTCTTCCTCAGTGACTGTGTGAAACATAAAGGCAAACACCTGCTTCACTGAGATTTTTTTTAAACATAATTGGATTTTACTCATAGTAACAATGTCTGGGTTTTTCAAAGGCCCTTTAGTCCTTGAAACCCATTCACTCCAGTCCATGTGTTATTGTGTGATTGACTTTATTTCCTCATTGTACCACCTATTAATTCCTTATCGCATGTAACTCTTTTGAGTACAATCACAGTTCTTGGTTTCCGGGAGTGGGACATGAACCCACAACCTTCTGATTCAAAGGCGAGGGTGCTATGAACTGAGCCACAGCTGACACCTCCATAATAATTCCTTATGTTGGATGGAAACATTAAGTTTATTAACAAGGTACTCAGCAGCAACTACACATGTGCTTTTACTTTAAACTCTATCTCTACACAACCAACTACTGACTACTGAGGTAACCCATGCTGCTCTTCTATTGGTTACTAAAGATCATGTGATCTTCCTTAACAAGCATTATTCTTAAAGGTATATTACACAGTAAATAAAACCATATTACCACATCCCTCCCCCTTTACACAAATATACATGTTATATTTACAAATACAAATGTCTCAAAACACAAGATATTTACACTGGTTCAGGAATTTACAAATTCGGTCTTTCTGGTGGTTTCCCCATGCGTGTAGAACGTCTCAGCTCTACAACTTCAGATTCTTTGTCAGGAACCTCCTTTTCTGGAGTTGCCTGAACATCAGGTGCTTCGGTGGGCACTTGCAGTTCTGTATCCTCAACTCTTACAGGAACATCAGACATGTCTGTACTGGGTTGAGTATCCTCAACAGGAAATGCAGACCCGGTCATGGTCACTGGTAGAATCAATTCTTGGTGATCTGTTTCTCTCTTCCTTAGATGAGGCACATGTCTCTGTATGACTCGCCCTTCCACCTCCACGTGGTAAGATAGAGCTCCAGTCACTGCACTTATTTCACCTGGCAACCACTTTGACCCTTCTCCGAAGTTCTTCATGTATACCGTCTCTCCCATGGTAAATTTCCTCTCACGACTATGCCAGTCGTGTCTAGTTTTCTGGCTTCCCTGACTCCTTTCCACCTTCCCCTCTAAATTCGGCATTATTAAGCTCAATCTCATCCTGAGACATTTCAACAATAACTCCATAGGTGTGATACCAGTTGTTGTTTGAGGGGTGGTCCTATACTGGAAAAGAAAGCGTGTTAGCTTGGTTGCTAAGGAGTCTCCAGTTAGCTTCTTCATACCTGCCTTGAATGTTTGAACTGTCCTTTTGGCCAGTCCATTTGAGGAAAGGTGGTACAGTGAGGTTTTTACATGAGTGATACCATAGAGGCTGGTAAACCTTTGAAACTCAACACGCCTGAATTCCGTGCTGTTATCAGAAATGACTATTTCTGGTAGTCCGTTGATGGCAAAACTTTGACGTAGCTTCTCAATTGTAGCAGTCAACGTTGGTGGCTTCACCTCATATATGTCCATCCATTTTGAGTGGGCATCGACAATGTGCAGAAACATTGTTGCTATGAAAGGCCCCTCATAGCCAATGTGTAACCGCACCCATGGTCTTCCTGGCCACTCCCAAGGGTGTAACGGAGCTGTTGATGGTAACTTTTGCAGTTGCTGACATCGCACACAATTCTTCATTAAACTCTCTATTTCACTATCCACCCCAGGCCACCTTAAGTAGCTGTGTGCTATGGTCTTCATTCAGGATATTCCTGGGTGTGCACTGTGTAGTTCAATTAACAGTGGTTGCCTTCCCTTTGGAGGAACTATCACTCTTTCTCCCCACAATAAGATGTCACCCTGGCTGGTTATTTCATGTCTTCTGTTGAAGTACAGTTTCATTTCATCAGATATGTGCTCTTGTGACCAACCATGAAGCACTCCAACTCGTACTTGAGATAGGACTGGGTCCTAACTTGTCCAATCTGTAATTTGTTGAGCGAGGAATCTAAGAAATTTAACAATAAAACAAGCTCCTGTGGAACTGGGACATCCTCGTCATTTTCTTGTAAAGACAGATGATTAAAGGCATCGGTGTTTGCGATTTGATTGCTAGGCCTATGTACGAAAGTGTATTTGTATGCTGCCAGAATTAAAGCCCTATTTGTATTTCTGTATTTTCTTTCTTTGTGCCTTCTTCTTTCTTGTGCAGGCTTTAATCTTGGCCTTCTCTTCTCCCTATTGGCCAGACTTCTCTCAGGTGCCAGCTCAGCGTGTCTGAGCTCAGTGGCTGAGTCTCCAAAAACTTCATTATCGGTCTGCTTTTTAGAAAATTCAGCAACTTTCGCTTCCAAAGTCTCTTTTGCTTCCTGTAGCTAATTCTTCAGCTCTTCCGTCTCTTTTTTGTATTTGTTCGCTGCCTCCTGGAAAATTGAACATTGTTGTGTCTTCTCTGCCAACTCATCCTTCAGTTTGTTCAGAGAGGTGCTGGATTCTTTCTGTTTCTCTTCAGACTTTTCCAGAGGTACAAACTCTGACCTGAGGGAATCTTGTCGCGTGTGAAGGTCTTTCAGCAGGTTTTATTTCTCCTTTCGCAGGTTGCTCACCTCGTCTCGAACTCTGTCATCAAGCAGGGTCTCTTCGAGTTTCTTCTGCTGTTCTTCCAGGTTTTGGCTTAAGACAGTCTGCATTTCTTCAGGTTGTTGAGTCCTTACACACTCCTTTTTCAAAACAGGAATGCTTCCAGCTTCCTTTTGAATTCTCAGTGGCCAATCAAGGTTGATTTTCCTTAGCCAATTTCGCCCTAGAAGACTTGTTCCTCTACCTCCCAATACCAACACTGGTAGCTTTGCCGATTAACTTTCATAATGGACAGTTTCTCTACTTATGTCTTTGAGTTGAATGTCTTCACCCGTGTAGTTTTTAGTTTGGCGGCTGATTCTTCTAAATTTAATTGATGTTCACCATTATTCAGATATCTGAAGTTATGTTCTTCAATTACTGTAGTGGAAGCTCCTGTGTCCATTTCCATTCCAATGGGTCTGCCATTTACTTTCACTGTTACAAATATTGGTTCTGTCTTTCCAACTCTCAGATTAAACAACGAGAAAATCTCTGAATTGTTGTTACAGGTTCTTCTATATAGTAGATCTCACTGGGTTTTTTCTTTTGTTTAAACGTCTGTTTGAATTTTTCCTTGCACGGTGTCATTATATGTCTATTTCTGTGACAATAATAACATTCGATTTTTTTAATGTGCCAATCATTAAAAGACTGCTTGTTTCCACCTCTATTGAAATTATTCTTTGTTTTGATAAGTCATGTTTCCTTATTTTCCGGCTAGCTGTTTCCCGCTTCTCGGCAGGGTCTTGCATTTTCGCAACCTTTTTGTCTAGGGCTTCCCGCCCAATGTGGAGGAAGGCACCATTTTGCACACCCTGTATGGCTTTTGAATCTCTTATTGTGCTTTCCATGGCCAGCGCTATCTCTAGCGCCTTCTTAAAATCCAAATTCACTTCAGACAATAATCTTTTCTGAATCGCGGGGAGAATTTTCTCCCTGTCAGCGGGCAATTCGGGAGGGGGCGTGGGCGGGCCCGGAGCTGATCGCTACCCGCGATTGACTGAGCGCCGCCATTTTACGTGGGTGGGCCAATTAAGGCCCATCCAGTGTGACGCGCACCCGGAAGAGCTCAGCAGGGGGCAGGAGAAGGGAGAGTCGGGGGCCTGTGCCCTTTCGCGCATGCACGTGAAAGAGTGCAAAAAAGGAAAAAAAAAATCACTCAGACATGTCCCTTCACGTGACAGCGTCACATAAGCTGGGACATGTTTATGTATTTGAATAAAAAATTTTATTTAATTTAAAAAGCCTCCATGAAACCTCATCCCGCCCGTGAATGAAGTTTCATGAGAAATGTGAAGGCCGCCTGGGCTCTTCGCCTGCCCCCCGCCAACCTTAAGGTTGGACGGGCAGCCCAGACAATCAGTCCAATTAGGTAATGAATGGCCTTAACAGGCCTTTGACAGTTTGGCAGGCACACAGCCGACTCCGTTGCGCGCTCGCCGAACTGAAGATCGGGTTAACTTGCGGCGACGTCGGGATGCCCGCCCGACGTCACTGCGCGTCATTTTACGCTTCCCCCCTCTCGCCGAAAGGAAGATTCTGGCCCGTGTCTCCATTTACACCGCACACTAAACAATCTCTGAGCGTGTCGCTTAGAGATGTGCCAAACTCACAATGTCCTGTTAAAAGCAAAATACTGCAGATGCTGGAAATCTGAAACAAAAACAGAAGATTCTGGAAAACTCAGCAGGTCTGACAGTTCCGACGGAAAGTCACACGGACTCGAAACGTTAACTCTGTTTTTTTACTGTCCACAGATGCTGTTAGACCTGCTGAGTTTTTCCAGCATTTTCTGTTTTTGTTTCACAATGTTCTGTTAACTGCTTCAACCTTGCCACACAGCATGCAACTGTCTTACCTGGGACCCTGACTCTCAAATTAAACTTGA
Source organism: Cetorhinus maximus (assembly GCF_964194155.1). Taxonomy (NCBI): domain Eukaryota; kingdom Metazoa; phylum Chordata; class Chondrichthyes; order Lamniformes; family Cetorhinidae; genus Cetorhinus; species Cetorhinus maximus. Next base: position 10,143,997 of record NC_135897.1, read on the forward strand.
ACCTTTGCATCATTACTGAGGGCTTTGGTTGATAATGGACCCTCACGAGGTCCACCAATTCATCCAAATTTTTCGAATCTGGGCCATCAAACTTCAAAGCAAGCCACAGGTTTTATTACCACATGTACTTAGGAGGATCGCCCACCTCTTCTCTTCCCCCATAATCTATCTCATTTGCTTGGAAAAATGATGTGAGACGTTCAATGTAATGAGACCAATCGTCCGTGGCTGGTAACAGGCAGGTCAAACAACCAAACCCTTTGGATGATGCTTAATCCAGCATTAAAGCAAGTGACAGACACAGGGTTAACCAGAGATGACTACCGCGGGAGATAAAGCAATTTTGAAACCCTGATACCAAGCTAACTGTAAATGAGTGTAACCAGCCACCTGAAAGCACCAATGCACAAGCAGGTTATACAGGGCCTAAAATAGTTTAGGGTCATCTGGGTATTGACTAAGAGAAAGAATGAGAGTGAGTCTGTTTGTTGTTTTATATTTGTTTTTTATTTGTAACGAAATAAGAATGAATTTCATTTCATTCCGTATGGTAGGGGGGTGTCACGAAAGCAAACACGATGTCGGAGTGAGAACGACCCACAACCTACAACTAACTACAGACATGTTGAAAACAAAAACAGAATTACCTGGAAAAACTCAGCAGGTCTGGCAGCATCGTTGGAGAAGAAAAGAGTCGACGTTTCGGGTCCACATGACCCTTCAACAGAACTGACATGTTGAATTGTTTAAAGAAGACTGGTGTTTTTTAAAGAAATACGAGAAAAGACACTGATCGAAAGATGCCTGATACTGTAACGGGACCCTTCTGGAAAATTCCAATGGGATTATGCTGACCGACCTACGGAATTTTGCACTTGAAGAAGTGTCAAGGCCCACTTCAAACAGAGGCACTTGAGAGGAAGGCATATAAAATGCAAAAGGCTGGACTTTTAAATCACGGTGTTCCTGTGAAGACAATGGAAACTGCCCGCTGGCCAGCTACATCCCATCAGACACCGAGAAACCTTCTCCTGTTGATTTATATCTCAGAATTTGTCAAAAAGTTTCTGAGATGAAAGCCAAAATGGACTTTGGATGCAAAAGGCCTATTTCCCTCCCAGGAATACAGAGAGAAATGAGTTTAAAACTGGCTCTGAAAACCAGTGTTTGACAGAGCAGAAGAACACTGACAAAGAAGCAAGAAGGACACCTCTCTGTGTGCGTCTCCCTAGCTTCCTTAAAACAAGTGTCTTTGAGAGAAACAGAGAGAAGCAAGAAACAAGACAGTCTTCTAAGAACACTGCTGGAAAAGCAGGATCTCTCTCTCTAACTGGAGGCAAGTTGTTTAGCAGGTACAGACAGCAAGCAGGGAGAAACAGGACAACCTCCTCCATCACCCCTGCAGAGACAAGCAGGGTCATCTTCCTCCCTCGGGACAAGCCAACAAGTGTTTCCAACAGACTACAAAACCGACCAAGACAGCTCCAGAGTTCTACTGAAATCACCTAACTAATGGCTGCAATGAACCAACATCTACGCCTCATGGACAAGCCAAGAACTTTGTTTGTATATTATTTTTAACTTTTATTTGGACTCTTAACTTTCTCTTCTGACCTGTGTTGCTGCGCGTTGCACCTTTTATTATTTTTCCTCGTGTTTTTCTTTGACTCAAGAAAACCTGGTTTGATTGGCTCCTTGTTAACAAGTAAATACATTGGGACTGGAAAAGGTATCCATGAGGGAAAGAATTTTAAACACACCTTTGTTGCGATCAACCAAGGGTGTTGAGAAAAGCTCAATTTTCCTCACCGGGTCGTAACAATTCTGTGCGGTATATTTCTAGCCTGAGTGGAGACGGGTTCAATTGTGGCTTTGAAAAGGGCAGTGGATAATTTTCTGAAGAAAAATATTTGCGGGACTACAAGGAAAAGGCAGGGGAGTGAGACGAGCTGACTAGGTCTTATAGAGGGCCAGCACAGGCACATCAAGCCGAATGGTCTCCTTCTATGCTGTAACCATTCCATGATTCTATGATAAGCTATGGGTGGAAAATTTCAGTTCAGCAGTAAGACTACCCCAGGTGGTAGAATTGTGAAACTACAAATTTAAATCCTTACTTAAGAAAGGATATAAATGTGTCAGAAGCAGTTCAGAGAAGGTTCACTCGACTGATACCTGGGAAGGTGCAGGGGGGCAGTTATCTTATGAGGAAATGTTGGGCAGGCTTGTCGTATAATGGGTTAGTAGAATAGTTATGGTAATGAGTGATGTAGACCATGCCGTAACAGTGACATCAGCAGTCATGTGCCAGAAACTCAGCAGAGAGGGTGGAACACGCTGTACTCATGAAAGACATATCTACTCTGTAACCCATCCCACAGATAGTGTTCTTAAGCCAGTTTAAAGCAAGTGCCAGAGTAAGACTACAGTCTCTCTAGATGAGATAGGCCACGCGTACCAGAAGCCGGGAGCAGGAGGGGCACCTGAGCATCCATGCCATCAGTAACCGAAACATAGTATCAGTGGTGGTGACACCAATCTAACCAGGAGTTGGCGCCATCGATGGGACCATGGCAAGAAAGTGCAGGAAAACCTGACAATGGAAGAATCTACAAACCTGCCAAAGAAGGAGGCAAACTGGAGAGCAGTAATGATGTCCGTAACCAGTGAGCAGTCACTGCCCCTATCCCGCCCATTCGAAATCCTCGAGAACCTGCAGAGAGGCCAAAAGTGGGAGTTATGAAAGAAACACTTCCTCTGATATCGAGCAGCATCGGGCCTACATGCTAAAAAGCAGAAGTGCCAGGTTAGTTCATTCCTTTATGCTCTAAGACTGGTAGCTGATGATGTCCTCTTGAGACAGGAGGTGGAAGAGACCTCTGCAGACTTTCAGACTGTCCTAAAAGTCTTTGACGAGTATTTTAGCCCGAAACAAAATCCCATGATAGAGCAAGTGCGCTTTAATCAAAGATCCCAAAAACTAGGGGAATCAGTCAAATTATTTCTTACTGACCTATGGTGGTATGATCTGTAAGTTCGCAGATGACATGAAAATTGGGGGTGTCGTAAATAGTGAGGAGGAAAGCCTTAGATTACAGGACGATATAGATGGGCTGGTAGATGGGCAGAGCAGTGGCAAATGGAATTTAATCCTGAGAAGTGTGAGGTGATGCATTTTGGGAGGACTAATACGGCAAGGGAATACCCAATGAATGCTAGGACCCTAGGATGTACAGAGGATTAGAGGGACCTTGGCGTACATGTCCATAGATCCCTGAAGGCAGCAGCGCAGGTAGATAAGGTGGTTAAGAAGGCATATGGGATATTTGCCTTTATTAGCCGCGGCATAGACTATAAGCGCAGGGAAGTTATGTTGGAGCTGTATAAAATGCTAGTTAGGCCACAGTTGGAATACTGTGTGCAGTTCTGGTCACCAAGCTATAGGAAGGATATGATTGCACTGTAGAGGGTGCAGAGGAGATTCATCAGGATGTTGCCTGGGCTGGAGCGTTTCAGCCATGAAGAGAGACTGGATAGGCTGGGGTTGTTTTCCTTACAGCAGAGAAGGTTGAGTGGGGGCCTAATTGAGGGATACAAAATTATGAGGGGCATTGATAGGGTAGATAGGAAGAAACTTTTCCCCTTAGCAGAGGTGTCAATAACCAGGGGGCACAGATTTAAGTAAGGGGCAGGAGGTTTAGAGGGGATTTGAGGAAAACTTTTCTCACCCAGAGAGTGGTTGGAATCCGGAACACACTGCCTGAGGGGGTGGTAGAGGCAGGAACCCTCACAACATTTAAGAAGTATTTAATTGAACACTTGAAACACCATAGCGAAAAGGGCTACGAGCCAAGTGCTGGAAAATGGGTTTAGAATAGATAGATGCATGATGGCCGGCACAGACACGATGGCCAAAGGGCCTGTTTCTGTGCTGTACAACTCTATATCACCTTGCTAGCTCCTGCAGATACAGTGCATTGAAAGATGAACTTTATCATGACCACGTCGCCTTCTGTGATGCTAAGCTCTCCGATTTTTTACAGACCAAGGATGACCTCACTTTAGTTCAAGCGGTTCAATACATTAGGCAGGCCAAACTCAGTGAGATCAACCGGGCTATAATCTGTTGCAACACTGAGGCTCTAAATTACTCCGTCAACTGGGTAGACCCAAGGACAATGGCCCCACTCGCTTAAAAGCCCGTCAAGATGCGTGAAAGGGCGGTGCATTTACACCATCTATCTTGAAGTGCTTACATTGCGGGGCAAAGAAACAACAAAGATGCCAAGATTGCTCAGCAGGGTGCACACAATGCTTCCAGTGAGGGAAGGCTGGACATTTCAAACTCTTCTTTAAGTCCAAGAACTTGAAAAGAGGAAGATGACAAGAGAATATTTATGAAATGCATTCCATCCAAGAAATTGGATAACATGACAGAGAGAAAATTACAGAGTTTCTGGGGGCAGTAAATGGTCTTAATCATGACTATTGGGCAATTACTGTGTACGTTAAAAGCTTTGAACCAACTTTAAGATTGTTACTGGAGCTGGCATTAACATTGTAGCTGGTCATCTAGACTGGCCATACTCCTTCATCAAAATGCAAGGTCCAGGTGGCACAAACCTTCCAATCAAAGACAGGCGAATTGCCCCTCTTTGTTACAAGGGGCAACAGATTGTTGATTCTCTCTATGTTGTTCTCAATCAATGCACACCCTTATTGAGTTGGCATACTACTGGGTATTCTGGAAAAACCGGATGATGACCCGCATTTAGACAACTCAATGCCTTTCATGGAAGAATTTTTGAAACGTTATGTAGTGGATTTTCAGTCTACGGCAGCTGAGGAGGTTGACTCAATCAGCAGTGATTTCCTTTCCACCAGGCCCCAGGGGATTATTGAGGTTATGGATCTCTCAGTTTTTTATGAAGCCAGGCCAAAGGTGGCAGATACAGAAGGCACTGTGGCAGACCATGGCCATCTGCAAGAAGACCTGAGTTGGCTCTTTCCTGAAGAAGGTAATAAGGAAGATGGCCATTGTAGCACCAACTGATCCCTTGGCAGATCAGGTCCTGGAGGTTTGGACGCTATTAAAATCTACTGCTAGGCCAGATGAAGTCTCTGTTTATTTTTGAGGAGTCAGCCGTGTGTACTGCACCAGAGCAGCATTCAGATCTTTATTCCATTGAACCTACACAATGTCTTGTGTATCGCTGGTTAGCCATTAAAAATCTTCCAGGGAGAACAACATTCTTGATTCTGGGCTTGAGTCCACAGAGATTCACACTGCCAAAGAGTTGGTAGCATCTATTTCCAGCGGTGAAAGTAAATTGATGTTCACACTTCACCCCCAGCTGAAAATCTTCTTCCCACTAGAGCTGTTTGTTCTCCAGCACAGAAGCTGAGCCAGAATCTTCAGAGCTTCTAAAGCTTCAGAATCCCGTACAAAAAATTTGTCTTCAGGAAATTTGTCTTCATATCATCTTAGAGATGGATCCCATTGTAGAAAGTGGTGTTGTCTTATCTTCATACCCTCATAAATTCTTCCTATTTCCCACAATAGAGCAGCCTCACACAGGATAAAGTCTTGCAATGTTAACACTGCCTACAGAAAGTGAACGTCCTTTCCAAAATGTCATTGGGAAATCATCTAATCTTTGTTTGCTGCAATGGCTACAGGAATTTCATTATTCTTCTTCACATTGTCCAGATTCATTTGAATCTCTGATCTTCAATACAGGACCACTTTCATCCTCAATGCAACAGTGAATGATACTGCTGTATAAATCTTCATGCAACTTGAAAATCTTTCCCCATTGTGTTCCGAGCGAACAGAAGATTCATTGTCCTAATTTCCTCTCTTATTCCAGAGAGTTCAAGGGTTGATGTTCTTCAGTATTCTCTCTTGGATCAGTCTTTCACAGCAAAGCATCTAAGGTCCTTACAGTTCAGCAGCCCTGCAGTCTACACTCTGATTACCAACAGTCCTGCAGTCACCACTCTGATCACCAGCAGTGCTGCAGTCTACACTCTAATTACCAGCAGTGCTGCAGTCTACACTCTGATCACCAGCAGTGCTGCAGTCTACACTCTAATTACCAGCAGTGCTGCAGTCTACACTCTGATCACCAGCAGTGCTGCAGTCTACACTCTGATTACCAGCAGTGCTGCAGTCGACACTCTGATTACCAGCAGTGCTGCAGTCTACACTCTGATTACCAGCAGTGCTGCAGTCTACACTCTGATTACCAGCAGTCCTGCAGTCTACACTCTGATTGCCAGGAGTGCTGCAGTCTACACTCCGATTACCAGCAGTGCTGCAGTCTACACTCCGATTACCAGCAGTGCTGCAGTCTACACTCCGATTACCAGCAGTGCTGCAGTCTACACTCCGATTACCAGCAGTGCTGCAGTCTACACTCCGATTACCAGCAGTGCTGCAGTCTACACTCCGATTACCAGCAGTGCTGCAGTCTACACTCCGATTACCAGCAGTGCTGCAGTCTACACTCCGATTACCAGCAGTGCTGCAGTCTACACTCCGATTACCAGCAGTGCTGCAGTCTACACTCCGATTACCAGCAGTGCTGCAGTCTACACTCCGATTACCAGCAGTGCTGCAGTCTACACTCCGATTACCAGCAGTGCTGCAGTCTACACTCCGATTACCAGCAGTGCTGCAATCTACACTCCGATTACCAGCAGTGCTGCAGTCTACACTCCGATTACCAGCAGTGCTGCAGTCTACACTCCGATTACCAGCAGTGCTGCAGTCTACACTCCGATTACCAGCAGTGCTGCAGTCTACACTCCGATTACCAGCAGTGCTGCAGTCTACACTCCGATTACCAGCAGTGCTGCAGTCTACACTCCGATTACCAGCAGTGCTGCAGTCTACACTCCGATTACCAGCAGTGCTGCAGTCTACACCCTGGTTACCAGCAGTGCTGCAAAGCTGCTGACCCATTTTGCTGCTGCTGATCTCACCCAAGGAAAAGGGGAACACTCGCCTGTCTCCAAGACTTCTTCCCAAAGAACCGAGAACACTGTGGGAGACAGAATCCCTCAGCACAGTGACTTGGGGGGAGGCGGAGTGTAGGAGTACAAGTTGGGTAGAATCTGTAGCAGTAAAAGGGAGTGACTGAAATGCAATGTAAATAGTTTAAATTTAGTTTAATGTTGTTGTTAAGAAATTGATAGAATACTTAGGGGGAGGTGTGTAATGGATTAATAGAATAGTTATGGTAATGAGTGATGTGGCCCATAATGTAATAGTGACATTGGTAGACATGTGCTAGGCACTCAGGAGAGAGGATGGAATACTCTGTACTCAGGAGTGACATAACTAGTCTATAATCTATCTTATATATAGTGTTCATAAATCAGTTAAAAGCAAATATCAGAGTAAGACTACAGTCTCTAGATAAGATAGGCCACACAAACCAAAAGTCAGCAAGCACACTACCAGTATATGAAACAAGGCTGGGTGTGGATCCACTGGAGTTCAGAAGAGTAAGAGATGACCCTTTTGAAACATTTAAGATCCTGAGGGGACTTGACAGGGTTGATGCTGAGGGTTTATTCCCTTTTTGGGAGAGACCGGAACTAGGGGACACAGTTTAAGAATAAGGGGTCTCCCATTTAAGATGGAGATGAGGAGAATTTTTTTCTCTCAGAGGGTCATTGTCTTTGGAACTGTCTTCCCCAGAGAGTGGTGGAGGCAGTGTCATTCAATATTTTTAAGGCAGAGGTAGATAAATTCGTGACTAACAAGGGAGTTAAAGGTTAACGCGGGTAGACGGGAACGTGGAGCTGAGTCCACAATCAGGTCAGCCATGATCTTATTGAATGGAAGAGCAGATATGAGGGGCCAAATGGCCTACTCCTGCTCATAATTTGCATGTTTGAATGTGGATCTCACAGCAGAATATCCTGCTGGTGAGTAAAACCAGTAACTAAAACCACTTTGTGGAAGCATAGTCCATGGACTTTTGACATACTGGACTTGAGCTGCAAGACCATAGGAATGTAATAATTACGAGATGAAAATATACCAACGTCCATCCCATCTGCCTTCTGCAAAGCTTATCTGACATCCAGTACTGGATGAGCAGAAATTTCCTCCAATTAAATATTGGGAGGACTGAAGCCATTGCTTTTGGTCCCCATTCTAAACTCCATCTGGCAATCGATGCTATCCATCACCCTGGCCTCAACAAGAGACTAAATCAGCCTATTCACAACCTTGGTGTCATCTTTGATCCCAAGTTGAGCTTCTGACTACATATCCATGCCATCACTAAGGAAGTAGAGATGGACGCCTCTCTACCTCCTTAACATCACCTAACTTCACCCCATTTGAGCTCATCAGCTCTTCTAGACTTGACTATTACAACATATTCCTGGCTGGTCTCCCACGTTCTACCCTCGGTAAACTTGAAGGCATCCAAAATTCTGATGTCCGTGTCCTAACTTGCAACAAGTCCCGTTTCCCTATCACCTCTGTGCTCACTGGCTTACATTAGCTCCCAGTCCAGTAAAGTCTTAATTTTAACATTCTCATCCTCATCTTAAAATGCCTCCATGGCCTTGCCCCTCCTTACCCCTGTAATCTCCTCCAGCCCCACAACCCTCTGAGATGTCTGCGCTCCTCTAATTCTGACCTCTTGTGCATTCCCAATTTTAATCGCTTCATCGATGGTGGCTGTGCCCCACTCACCTAGGCCCAAGCTCTGGAATTCCCTCCCTAAACCTCTGCAGCTTTCAACCTCATTTTCCTCCTTTAAGACACTCCTTTAAACCTAGCTCTTTGATCAAGCTTTTGGCCATCTGACCTAATATCTCCTTATGTGGCTTGGTGTCATACTTTGTGTTATAACGCTCCTGTGAAGCACCTTGGGATGTTTTTCAATGTTAAAGGTACTGTATAAACATAAGTTGTTGTGTTACCATCCTGGTAGTTACCTGATACAATGGCCAGGGGAAGTTAGTGAGAGGACAACCCCAGCTGAGAGTACAGAATCATAGATTGAACAGCACAGGAGGAGGTCATTTAGCCCATCAGTCTTTGCAAAGAGCAAAACAGTTACTCCAATTGCCCCACTCTTTTCCCATGTCCCTGCAATGCTTGCTCCTTTAAGTATTTATCTTTGTTTGGAAGCTACTATTGAATCTGTATCCACCACCCAATCTGTACCCTGATGGTAGGATCCAGGTCAATAACATGTGTAGGATTCACAGAGTGGGGAGTCTGGGGTCTGCCAAGTGTCCAGAAAGAACACACACGCACGAAACATCAGAAGGTGGTGTCACTCAAAAAGAGAAACACTGCACTTGAGGATTACATTCTACAAGACACACAGGAAGACAGATTTCTGGATGGAGACATTCCTGAGGTTGGCCAACCCATTGAGATGGACAGTGAAGCCCAAAGGGATTTTGACTTTCATGATAGGAACCATATGATTTCAGATAATTAGATGCACATTGTCAAACAGCCGATTTTATTCACATCACTGAAAAATACACAGAGAGCAGAGATACTCACTTCAGACAAAAGAGCTACAGCAGCCTAGCAATTCGATCGCAGCCAAAAGCTGGCATACAAGTTGGACAATGCACATGCCTGATGACCCAGGCAGCATGTAATTCTGTGCCATCTACTCATTATCATTACTCACGTGTGCAGCCAGTACCACCCATGTTGTCCATTGGCTACACATGGGCTGGATTTTGGCAATCTCTGATGCCACTTAAATGCAGGTCAGCATCTCTTAAAGGGAAGGTGCACTCTGGTTACAGATGGGAAGGTACTCATCTGAAGAAAGAAAAGGTTGGAGAAAGCACTGACATGAAATTTATATTCTCTGGTGTAGGCCCTGTAGACCCTAGCACAAGCAGTGGACAGGAGGATGGAAATTCTGTTCCCCCCTCCCCCCACTGCCCAAGGAACTATCAAGCTAATTCAGAAATTACTGATCTTTATACCAAAGGAAGTCAATGCCAGCAGCTTAGCTCCCAGGATCTGCCTGCAACATTGGAAAAAGTTTAAAGACCTCACCAGACTTCTCAAGGTAACAATACTCTCTGCTTAAACCTACACCACCTCCAGTCTCACTACTCACAATACTCCCCTCCCTCACTTCCCATCACTCTCTTATATTCACTGTAAGCCACTTCCAGACACCTACTTTTCCTCATATTTGCTTATTCACAAACATTGCAACTCTTACTTTCACATCAGACATACTTCATAGCAGCTATTTTACCATGATAGGTACATTCTCTAAACCCCTCATTAGTAACAAACAAAACATTAACACACTCCCTTCTTTTTTGCAGGACAAGGAAGATCGCAACTCGAGACCACAGGCTGTCTGCGGAGAAGGGCAAGCCCATCTGTACATCCTCTTCCCTTCAAACCAAGGCCATGGTGAGAGGCAACCCAGAATGGGAGATCACACAGGGTTTGTCACACCGTATCTTGTATTCCCCTTATTCCTTCTGCTTCACCTTATACAATTTGCTTGACAAACTGCAGATCTTTTGATCAGCCACTTCCCTCTCCCTTTCCTCTCCCTTTACACTAAACTGAAGTCAATGGGAATCGGGGAAAAATCTCCATTGGTTGGTGTCATACCAAGCAAAGCGAAAGATGGCAGTGGTTGTTGGAGGTCAATCATCTCAGCCCTGGGACATTGTTGCAGGAGTCCCTCCAGGCAGTGTCCTAGGCCCAACCATCTTCAGCTGCTTCATCAATGACCATCCCTCCATCATAAGGTCGGAAGTGGGGATGCTCACTGATGGTTGAACAATGTTCAGTACCACTCACAACTCCTCAGATACTGAATCAGTTTGTGTCCATATACAGCAAGAACTGGACAAAGCAGGCTTGGGCTGATAAGTGGCAAGTAACATTTGTGTTACACAAGTGCCAGGCAACAACCAACAAAAGAGAATCTAACCATCTCCTCTTGACATTCAATAGCATTACCATTGCTGAATCCCCCACCATCAACATCCTGGAGTTTGCCATTGACCAGAGACTGAACTGGACCAGCCATATAAATACTGTGGCATAAGAGCAGATCAGGGGCTTTGAATTCTGCAGAGTAACTCACCTCCTGACTCCCCAAAGCCCATCCACCATCTACAAGGCACAAGTCAGGAATGTGATAGAAAACTCCCCACTTGTCTGGATGAGTGCAGCTCCAACAACACTCAAGAAACTCAACACCATCCAAGACATAGCAGCCCTCTTAATTGACACCCCATCCGCCTCTTTAAACATTCACTCCCTCCACCACCAACGCACATTAGCAGCAGGGTGTACTATCTACAAGATGCACTGCAACAACTCACCAAGGCTCCTTCGACAGCACCTTCCAAACTCGGGACCTCCATTGCTCTCCAAGTCACACACCATCCTGACTTGGAACTAAATCACCATTACTTTGCTGTCACTGGGTCAAAATCCTGGAACTCCCTCCTTAACAGCACTGTGAGTGTTCCTACATCACATGGACTGCAGCGGTTCAAGAAAGCAGCTCACCACCACCTTCTTAAGGAAGTTTAGGGATGGGCAATAAATGCTAGTCTAGCCAGCAACACATACACCCCATGAAAGAATAAAAAGAACCAGCTATTTCATTTCAGGTACTGAAGGTATGGAGGAGGAGGAGGCCCACCTTTCTGATGATGCAACAACTGATCCTTGCAAGCACCGGCTCAGAGGTTGGCACCAGACACCAGATGTACATTAGAGGCTAGGCTAGAGAAGGGTTCTTCACTTGGCGATAAGTCTACAGCAGCTAGGGCTGGGAGATAGGCACAATAGTGCCAGCTCACCAGAGAATGAGACCACTTACCAGCCATACTGAAGATTTTCAAATGTTGACTGTGAGGGACTAAGACCTCACCCTATATAATTTTCTTAAACATACATAGAGATATGTTCATTGCCATCTCAAAAAGAGATCTAAAATGGCTGAGTTTATGTCTGTCTGTGACCTGGGACAAAAAGAGCTATCTGGCAGTATTGGAGAAACTCGCACTTCATTATCCCTGAAGAGCCACTAATGACGCCCCTGTGGGCTGCACAGACCAAATTCAAAGAGAGCTATACAAAGGCCATCTATATTTCATAACCCAGGCTGGCCAACCAGAATCTGCTCATCTGCTGAGACAAAGTGCCCCGCAACCTTCCTTTCAGTTCTTAATGGTTGAGACAATTTCTGGGACCCAGACAAGGGATTAACATCCCTTGTCAAAGACAGTGTGAAGAGGTGGGAGTCATGTAACGTGGACCTTTGGCTGGTGGAGTCAGTAATATTGCCATGCTGAGCTGCAAAGTCTCAATCTGCCATTTTATCGTCTGAATAACAGCCTCACAGAGAAGGAGTTCTGGCCTAGATTGGACATCTGGCCCCATCTACACTGCTTCTACTAGAAATTCTGCACCAGTACCTACAAGACTGATTCAGTCTATCTCATAAAGTGAAGTCAACATCATTGGAAAAGTGAATTATACAGCATCGGATTTGAACCTGCCGACCTCTGTGAGGAATACCTCATCAGACTTTGATTCTGGACTCTGGAACCCACGTGAAACAATATTTCTTTTCTCTGTGGTCTCTGCACTGTAAACCTTTCTTTTTTCTATCCCTTTTTTACTGTGTGAATGCAAAGGAGGCAATTTGAGTCTGTGCAAATAACTTAACCCTTTGAATTCATCCTATCTTGCATGCACTGTGGGGGTACTAATAGAAAATCGAATCACGCCAAAGCTGAGGGGCTGGGAAATATACCTCCACCTATAAAGAGGGAAGAAAATCAAAAACACCTTTGTTTACGGACGGGTGGTGAGAGGAGAAATCAGTGCTGTTTAAATTAAACCCCCCCTCCCCCCACTCCTCTCTGTAACATGACTTTGAGGGCATCTATCTGAAAGCGCCCTGTGCAGCCTGGAAGTGAGTCTACGCACAATGTTACAGAACACAAAGGTGTTCGGTTCCAACTTGTGCCACGGTTTCACACAGAGCATGGAGACCATTCTTTTCAGGATGGACAAGCTTCGTCAACGTGACAGTAGTTCCTGTCCTGGAGCCGTTCCAGACAGCTCTCACAGCCACCAAGGAAGCTGCTGTCTCGGCTTTGGGAGCCACTGTTGACGGGAAGCTCATGTACAAACTCCATGTCACTCCTGCATTCCTGTTCTCATGCAGAACAATAGGACAATTGAGGCCCAGTCTCAGGATATTGCCTCTTGGCTCCATGCAAGAGGAACTTGTTGCCCTCTCACAAGATGACAACTTGCCTGACCCCTGCCAGCCACTCTCAGTGTTAAGAGAAAAAAGAAAGACTTGCATTTATACGGTGCTTTTCTTGAAAATTGGATGTCTCAAAGCACTTTACAGCCAATTGTACTTTTTGAGGTGTCCTCACTGTCGTTACTTAGGAAACGTGGCAGCTAATTTGCACTAAGCAAACTCCCTCAAACAATAATCTGTTTTTTGTGGTGTTGATTGAGTGACACTTATTGGCCAGACACTGCGGAGAACTCCCCTGCCATTCTTCGAAATATTGCCGTTGGATCTTTTACATCGACCTGAACAATCAAATAGGGCCTTTGTTTTAACATTTCATCCAAAATACAGCAGCTCCAGCAGTGCAATTCTCCCTCAGTACTGCAGTGGAGTGCCAGCCTTCATTTCTGCACTCAAGCTCTGGCATGGGACTTGAACCCAGAACCTTGTGATTCAGTGGCAAGTGTGCTACCCACCAGCTGAGCTCAACAGCCCCAGGATACACAGATAAGCAGCAATGTACAGCCAGGTCCTCAGGAACCAGAGCTGCTCAAGGCTGCCCACAACCAGCTGCAATGCCCCAAGGGAAGTCACTGCATTTGTGACTCCGGGAATCAGATAAAACTATTCAACAAAAGAGGTCCCAAAACAGACCCTTGTGGAACGCAATGTCCCAGGCTGATGACAATCTCTGTCCCACCACACGCTGGCAGCATTCTATTGGTCAACCAATTATGCATCCATTGCAAAATAGCAAATCGCAAGTGGAACTGCATCTGAAGCCTTACTGAAATCTAAGTTCCTTTTTATGGGATGTTGGCATAGCTGGCAAGGCCAGCATTTATTGTCCATCCCTAATTTCCCTTGAGAAGGTGGTGGTGAGCCACCTTCTTGAACAGCCACCACAGTCCACATGGTGTAGGTATACCCACAGTGCTGTTAGGAAGGGAGTTTCAGAATTTTGACCCAGCAACAATGAAGCAGTAGTAATATAACGCCAAGTCACAATAGTATATGACTTGGAGGGAAACTTGCAGGTTGTGCTGTTCCCATGCATCTGTTACTCTGGACCTTTTAGGTGGTAGAGTTTGTGGATTTGGAAGGTGCTGTCGAAGGAACCTTGGGGAGTTACTTCAGGGCATCTTGTAGATAGTACACAGTGCTGCCACTGTGCAGCGTTGGTGGAGGAAGTAAATGTTTAAGGTGATGGATGAGGTGGTAACCGAGCACTGCTTTGACCTGGATGGTGTTGAGCTTCTTGAGTGTTGTTGGAGCTGTACTCATCCAGGCAAATGGACAGTATTCCATCACACTCCTGACCTGAGCCTTGTAGATGGTGGGCAAGCTTTGGGGAGTCAGGAGGTGAGTTACTCTCCGCAGAATTCCCAGTCTCTGACCTGCTCTTGTGGTCATAGTATTATGTGACTGGTCTAGTTCATTTTCTGGTCAATGGTGACACCCAGGTTGTTGATAGTGGACGATTCCATGATGGCAAAGCCAATGAATGTCAAGGGGAGATGGTTAGATTCTCTCTTGTTGGAGATGGTCATGGCCTTGCACTTGTGTGGCATGAATCTTACTTGCCAGTCATCAGCCAAAGCCTGAATGTTGTCCACATCTTGCTGCATATGGGCGTGGACTGTTTCAGTATCTAAGTCATCACAAATGTTACAATCAAATGATGCAAACCATTCACCAGTGAACATCTCCACCACATCTATCACATTAACCCTACGAAGCCCCTCTGTCACAGCCCCAAAGAAACCCAGTAAGATACATAGAATTAAAAGCATTGAAAGAGGCCATTTGGCCCAACCAGTCCATGCTAGTGTTCCTAGGGAAATAGGACTCTATTTCCTCAAACCCTATCAGACTATTCTTCAGTTCCCTCACTTTCAAGTTCTCTCCCCTCAAATGTATTTATGCTTTTCACTTCAATCACCCCATGTGGTAGCAAGTACCACATTGGCAAGTCCTCCTCTTAATGAACTCCTCCTATTGGCTAGCTTTTATCATTTTATTTCTGTCCACTCGAAAATAATTTGTTGGTTTCAAGATGTCACAGTGACATGAAACAACATGAATGCAAGCTCTTTCTCTTTGTTCAGTGTTTACAGCCCTTGTGCAAGGCAGAAATCTTTGTGTAATTAATGTGAAGGAAAGAGGGGTGATTATCTGTGTGTGTGTTGAATCAGCCCATCACAGGACTGTTCAAGAGCTTGCAATTTTAGTGGTGACATTCCTGGCTAAAATGCATATGGCTAATAATTGACAAGCAGTGTTTGAGCAAACATGGTTAAGAAAACAATAATCATTTATCATTTCATGGTAATCTTTAATGGTAATGTTTTAAAAAAAGCTTTAACAAATCAAACATTATAATACTGAGGAAAAATATGAATACCATTAATTACTGTAATGATTTCTCCGTCCCGTAGTCTCACTGTTAAATGCATGGCAATTGATTTTAGCAAATAATTGGACAGTAGTCAACTTAGAGAGGAGTATCAGCACCTTTGAAACTTGACCCTATTCCAACTGTACCATCCAGTATAAAACTGGATATGTTGACACAGACTTGACGGTTTTTGAATGCTCCCTTTCTGCGTTGTCAGTGCAATTAAATTCAATCATTGTTGGCCTTTCCTTCAGGGAGATATCATTTAGGAAAAGGAAACATCCAATTCTTCAGGGCATCAACTGCAACAGCAGTCACTCTCCAAGCAACTGAACCTCGGAGGAATAGGCAGACATCCTGAAGAGACAGTGAAGGTATTATGATCAATCATTTTAGAGTTTGTTTGGTAGTTCCATTATTATGGGCTCACTCCCGGGTTTCTCCAGGTGGTTAATGGGTGAAGGCATAGGGCGGAACTTTCCATTCCCACCAGCAGCAGGAATGGTGGTGGGCAGGGGAAGCAAGATTTGGAGGGAGACCAAAAATCAGTTTCCCGACATTGGGAAATTAGTTTGGAATCCTGTCCTCTTGACTTTCATGGCGGGTTAAAGGTGGGTTGAGTGTCCCACTGATCTATGTCGGGAACCACATTTGCATCTCATGAATGCTCATTAAAAGCCCAACACACCGGAATCTTGGCTCCCCTCCAAACCTAGCGCCCCGCCAGCGGGAATTTAGAATGTTCTGTTTCATGACTGTACATAACTGGCATGCCCTTGGGGAGGTAGACTTCTTCCCGGACTTTCAGGTTAGTCGATGCTGCTTTCACCTTCCTTTTGCACTGTCACTGAGAAATATTAGCCGCCTGTCACACTTGCTGCACCAAGGCTAGGCACAGGGGAGGGGTGAGACCAAGCCAGGATTTGGGGGGATGTCAAGGAGCAGAATGGAAGAGTGAATAGCTGTCCAGGTGCCATTCAAATATGGCACCTGGATGTTGAAGCCTATGAGGTGGCAGCGGGGTGGGCCAATCCCTGCCCACCCCGCCACCAGATTCAACGTGTTCCAGCCACACAGTGCAAGATCTCACGTGTTCAGTTGACCCACTCTCCAGCGGAGGTCACTCTGACTTTTGCTTCCATCAGTGGACTTAGTCTCTGGAACAGAAAAATCTGCCCATAGAAATCAGAATGTCCATGAGGAGGTCTGTAAGTTAATTTTGGCTTGGGTATAATTGGGGGCAGTATAGTGTTGCTGAGCTTGAGAGGGGATGAATCAAAAAGTGTACTCACTCCTGCTCACTTTTCACTCCAGCAGCGCATTGGCTGAGAAGGTTAAGCGCAGCCGTGATGCTTTTCATGGTCAAATAGGTGACCAGCTCACACATAGGAATGGTATTTGTGTGAGATACCAGAGGGCCAAGACACCTGGGCGGTAGCACTGACACCACACAGGACCACATGTGAGCAGCCTGTGCTGCAGGATGATGAGCATTTGCACACACACGCACCTCAGAGGGAACATTGGCTTTATTCAGATCGAGGGGGTAATTTTAACTGAACATGGGTGGAATGCTGCTTTTACATCCTGGCCAATATTGCTCGCTGGTGACTTCAGTGGGAAGTGGGGGTGGCATGTGAAGCCAGCATTGCACCAAACCCATCTGGCAAGTTAGGCTAAAATCGGTCCTTGGACAGCATCTGAGGTAACAGCAAACAACAATCAGCCAAGGGTAGGCACCTCTGCCACCGGGTCTAAAGATTATGTTTGTTTGGCAGCTTGCACAGTTTTGACCTGCTAGCCTGGGCCGTTGCAGTAGAGCAAACACTAGAGATAGGTAGCATGGAATTAAATGACTCCCATCAGAGGAACTTTCCTAACCATTTGGATTGCCCATGGAAAAGAATATATGTCTGTACAGGTTCTAACAGTCTGACCAATACTGAGTTGGTATCTTGCCTCTTTTCTAGTGAGACATGTTGAATACTGCCTTTTGACCCGCACTTAGATCTTAATAGATCTTAAGTTTTATAAACTCTTCTGCATTGTGAAGGAAGTGCCTTTCCAGTAATGATAGCACCATTGCACCTCATGTTATGACCGGGATGGGAGGAGTGCACAGTTGATCTAGCCCCACTACTCCACAGGTCGCAACACTAGTTTAAATGCTCAATTCACCCACAAGAATGGCCAAATATTTACCTTCCGCGAAACCATCAATGACTCTGGTACTGCTTTTCAGGCGGGCTCAAGGAACACTCACAGGTGTTCTAACGTGGCAACTTAGGAGCAGCTTATATTCACTTCAGGCTGTGGACTGGCTCAGGACTGCAAAAAAGCTGCTGTCTTCCTTCTCAAGCAGTTGGTCCTTCTCTTCTCAAAACAAAACCAAAACCCAATTTTTAAAAACACAGTTCCAGGCATCGCTTTTCTCCAGAGCCATAAAACCCATGTGACCTCCTTTGTCCACAGTTCACCAGGATCAAAAGGTTTGCAGGTTTTTTACAGCTGCTTAATTTAATTAACCCTTAATTTCTTGGTAAAAGATACTTTTTCCAGGACTAGCAGTCAGAGTCCTGCATTAAACCTTTAAGGGACAGTGTTTTTTAAAACACAAATTCTTCCAAAATGTCCTTAGTCTATGAAGATGAACCATTTTCTGTGATTGAAGTGTTCATGACACATAAAATGGAAGGAGGCCATTTGGCCACAATGGCGGCTTTTCATGCTGTATCATCCCATACCCACCACATTAATTAGGCATTCCCGGGAAACACACTGTTTCCATGATGGGTGTCTCTCATTTGCCTGTCATACCATCACCTCGCCACGCGCCATATTTAAAGTCCAGCCACACGCACACACCTCAGTGCTTCCAGCCCATGACTGCTGCAAAGAAGACATGGCCCTGAAAGGCAAAAAGACTGCAGCCCCCAGGATCAGTGACACGTCCCTTGAGCACCTTTTGGATGCAGCGGAGGCTCACCATGATGTCCTCTACACCTGCTCTAGCTGCAGGATGGGCAGAAACCTCACTAATCTGGCTTGGGAGGCGGTGGCAGCGGTGGTCAGTGCTAATGCCCTGCAAAAGAGGATAGCCACCCAATGCCGTAACAGGATGAATGATCTCCTCAGTTCCACCAGGGTAAGTCACTCTTCTCATCACTCTCAACTCACACACTCACAAACCCATCACACATCCACAGGGCCCTCACTCATTGCCAGTGCAAGGGACATCACCATTCACTCTCTCAGGGAAGAGTGATCATAGCATGCTAGAATTTCAAGTTCCGTTTGAGAGCGAGAAACTTGAGTCCCACGCTAGTGTTCTGGAGTTAAACAAAGGTAACTACATAGGTATGAGGGCAGATTTGGCCCCAGTGGCCTGGGCAGGAAGACTACAAGGTAGGACAGTTGATGAACAGTGGCAGATATTTAAGGAGATATTCATTTCCTCCCAAGTAAAATATATCCCAATGAGGAAGAAAAATGATAAGAGGGGAAAAAACATCCATGGCTAAGCAAGGAAGTTAAAGATAACTTAAAGGCAAAAACTAAGGCATACCAAATTGCAAAGGTCAGTGGCAGGCTGGAAGATTGGGAAACTTTTAAAGATCAACAAAGGGTTACTAAAAAAATAATAAAAAGAGCAAAGGTAAATTATGAAAGAAAATTAGCGCAAAGTGTAAAATCTGATAGCAAAAGCTTCTACAAGTATATAAAAGGAAAGAGAGTAGCTAAAGTGAATGTTGGTCCCTTGGAGGACGAGACTGGGGCATTAATAGTGGGGAACACAGAAATGGCAGAGATACTTAATCAATATTTTGCCTCAGTTTTCACAGTGGAGGACACTAGTGCCACCCCCAATAGTAACAGGTAGTGCAGAGGGTATAGAGAAGGAGGAACTTAGAACAATCACCATCACGAGAGAAAAAGTACTGAGCAAACTATTGGTATTAAGTTGTAACAAAGTTGTGTGCCTTCACAAAGATGCCATCTGTGACCTCATAGATGCATTTGTGGGTGGCGGCTTGTGATATCCCACAGGGGTCCCTGTGGAGCTCTGAAAGGAGCCACTGGTGTAAAAATTGAGTGCCGCTGTCACTTTCACAGCCACTGGCAGTGGATGCCCTTCATGTCCCTGTGGCGCCAAATCCTGCAGCGGGTGGCAGATGTGACCAACTAAGCTGCATGCCTCCGTGGCTTACAGAGAGTGGAGAGGACGGAGAAGGAAGTAACTGAGGTGCCTTTGCTGTGCAGAGGGAGGAGCAGCACCCTCTGGGAGAAGGGACGGCTGGGGCTCCTGCACACACCGCCGAATAGCAACAGCGAGCCATTGCTGGTTGGCGCAATACAGTCCGCAGAGGGAGTCACATATCATCATCCCTAGACATGTGCAGTCTTCGGCGAAACTGGTCTCGGTCGAGTGCAGGAATGAAAGACAGCGTTTATAGACCCCGGGTCTAGCTAGGCGCCAACCAGCGATGGCTCGCTGTGGCTCTTCAACGAAGTGTGCGAGAGCCCCAGCTGCCCCTTCTTCCATAGGTGCTGCTCCTCCCTCTGCACAACCAGGCACCTCAGTCACTTCCTTCTCCGTCCTCTCCACTCTCTGTAAGCCACGAAGGCATGCAACTAGGTCACCAGGCTCCATGATCCTGATATACCCTTCCTGCAGGATAAAAGAGAGAGGTGCATTAGTCAGCATGGGTGTACTAAGAACCTGTCTTGGCCCCTTAACGCATCCCAGAGAGTGCCGGCCACCACTTGGATGGCCAGAGTTTAGTGCGCTGCATGGCTGCCTGAAACCCCACCCACCTCCACCCCACTCCACCCGTCCAATTGGTGGCAGCTTTGCCCATTGGACTGCATGCTGTGCTCTCAGCTCAGGCACAGGCATTCTCCTAACCCGCGCTGCAAGGCTGCACTGTTAGCTTGAACCATTGGGGAGACTGGTCCAAACCGGGATGATGACATTGCAAGGGGCTGTGAGCGCCTCCACCAGTGACTGATCCATGACCAGCTTTAGCAAGGAGATTGTACAATGTGCCCAGTCATCCAACTGTTCTGCAGTCCACTAAAATGCTCATGAGTTTTCAGTCTGTGCAGAGGGGTGAAAAGCTCTGGATCACTTGGTGGCACTTTGATGCCTCTGCGTTGCTTGAGCAGGCAGAGAAGCTCAAGGTCCAGTCGTATCAATGTGGCTGCGCCTGAACTGTCTCAGCTGCAGAGGAATGGTCATTTTATACAAGGTTCCCCTAATGCGTGGCCGCTTTCTTCGGCCACCCCCACCCCCTCCACGCATATACTTGTGCATTACCTTCAACCACATGACAGCCCTTTCCACCCCCCCCTCAACGTGCCACAACCGCAGAGCAGCCCTTGCCCCCTCCCCCAAATGCACCTTACCCTAAGGCCAACACTTGCACCCCCTCCCCAATGCGGCTCAACCACAGAGCAGCCCTTGCCCACCCCACCCCACCCTTACCAATCAAGCGGACTGCTTTGTCCTGGACGGCGTCAATCTTTTTGAGTATTGTTGGAGCTGCACTCATCCAGACAAGTGGAGAATATTCCATCACACTTCTAACTTATGCCTTGTAGATGGTGGACAGACTTTGGGAAGTCAGGAGGTGAGTTACTATCTGCAGAATTCCCAGCCTCTAACCTGCTTTTGTGCCACAGTATTTATATGGCTGGTCCAGTTCAGTTCCTTGTCAATGGTAACTCCCCCAGGAAGTTGATAGCGGTTGGTTCAGTGATGGTAATGCCATTGAATCTCAAGGGAGGTGGTTAGATTCTCTTTTGTTGGAGATGGTCATTGCCTGGCACTTGAGTGGCGTGAGTGTTACCACTTAGCAGCCCAAGCCTGAATGTTGTCCTGGTCTTGCTGCATATGAGCACGGACTCCTTCCATTTCTGAGGAGGTACATATGGTGTTGAACGTTATGCAATCATCAGTGAACATCCCCACTTATGACCTTAAGAAGGGAAGGTCAATGATGAAGTAGCTGAAGATGGTTGAGCCAAAGACACTAACCTGAGGAACTCCTGCAGTGATGTCCTGGGGCTGAGATGATTGACCTCCAACAACCACAACCATCTTCCTTTGTGCTAGGTATGATTCCAATCAGCAGAGACTTTTCCCCCAATTCCCATTGACTCCTGTTTTGCTAGGGTTCCTTGATGCCATACTCGGTCAAATGCTGCCTTGGTGTCAAGGGCGGTCACTCTCACCTCATCTCCTGAGTTCAGTTCTTTTGTCCATGTTTGAATTAAGCCTGTAATGGGATAAGGAGCTGAGTGGGCCTGATGGAACCCAAATTGAGCATCAGTGAGCAGGTTATTGTTGAGTAAGTGTTGCTTGACAACATGTCGATGACCCCTTCCATCACTTTGCTGATTATCAAGATTAGAATGATGAGGCGGTAACTGGTTGGGTTGGATTTGTTCTGCTTTTTGTGTACAGGACATAGCAGGGCAATATTCCACATTGCAGAGTAGATGCTAGTGCAGTATCTGTTCTGGAACAGCTTTGCTAAGGATGCAGCTAACTCTGGAGCACAAGTCTTCAGTACTATTGCCAGAATATTGTAAGGGTCCATAGCCTTTGCAGTATGCAGTGCCTTCAGCTGTTTCTTGATATCACATGGAGTGAATTGAATTGGCTTAAGATTGGCACCTGTGATGCTAGAGACCTCAGGAGGAGGCCGAGATGGATCACCCAGTTGGCACTTCTGGCTGATGATGTTTGCAGTACTTCAGCCTTGCCTTTTACACTGATGTGTTGGGCTCTGCCATCACTGAGGATGGGGTATTTGTGGAGCCTCCTCCTCCTGTTGGTTGTTTAATTGTCCACCACCATTCACAACTGGATGTAGCAGGACTGCAAAACTCAGATCTGATCCGTTGATTGTGGCATCGTTTATCACATGCTTCTTTCACTGTTTGGCATGCAAGTAGTCCTGTGTTGTAGCTTCACCAGCTTGAGATCTTATTTTTAGGTATGCCTGGTGCTGCTCCTGGCATGCCCTCCTGCACTCTACATTGAACCAGAGTTGATCTTCCTGTTTGATAGTAATGGTAGAGTGGGGGCCATGAGATTAGAGATTGTGGTTGTATACAATTCTGCTGCTGCTGATGGCCCACAGCGCCTCATAGATGCCCAGTTTTGAGTTGCTAGATCTGTTTGAAATCTAGCCAATGCCCTTCTTTGATACTTCCTTTGCACATACCCTGTGATGGAGTCATATCTCATCAACCTTAGTCTGAACTGCCAGATTTTGGGTAGCATCTTCTTTCATGTCCAGAGGGTCTATGATCTGTTTGAATCAATCCCATAACATAGTCTGAAATTTTTTCGCAGGCCAACGTTGCTGCCAATGTTTCTTTTTCTATCATGGCGTATCTCTGAACTGTTTCTGTTAGTGACCTAGAAGCATAGTAGGCTAGGTTAAAAGTTGTTTAATCCTTTTGAAAGCATTTTGCTGGTTCACAATCCAGCACAATTCTTGACCCTGCCTCAGCAACTGTCTCAATGGTTCATTGACCTCTGCTAAATTTGATAGGAACTTGCCGTCTTGGTTGACCATCCCAAGGAATCTTTGAAGCTCAGTTATGTTCCTGGGTTGTGGAAATTTTCTGATTACTTTTGTTTTTTGTGGATCAACTGTGATTCCAGTGGCTTGTACTTTGTGACCTAGAAACTTGATCATGGATTTGGCAAACTCACATTTTTCATTCAATGTTAGATCTGCATCTTGTAAGATTCTCAAGCCCGCTCTCAATCTGCAGTCATGCTCTTCTCTCATGGAGACATGTATAAGTATGTCATCCATATGGCACATTACATCTTCCATGCCTACTCGAATGTGAGACATTGAAAATTTCTGGAGCGGATGCTATTCCGAAGAGCAATCTATCGAAACAAAAACAACAGAATGGTGTTATAAATGTGGTCAGCAATCTGGATTCATTGTCCAAAAGCAACTGCCAAAATCCACTGTTTGAATCCAATTTGGTAGATAATGGACTCTTGGTTAGTTTGGCAAGGCTCTCATCCACTGAGGCCATTGGGTGGATCTCACATTCCATTGAAGATAGGCTTGCGGTGGACCGTGGTAGAGAATCCCCTGGTAGATTTCTCAACTAGTACATCAAGGAAGGGGAGTTCATCTGACTAATCCATTTCATTGGTGAAAGGTAAGATTGTCAGTCAGGCTCACAATGTGGTGCATTTGCCACACTGGACACTACATATATTAATACATAGGGCCTTGTTCTTTGCAGGCAGAAAGAACATGTACATGCATTGCGCCTGTTTCAACTAAACAGAATAAGTGACAGCCATTCACTAACTAATTCCTCAGGGCAATGCCTTGACCAATCAGGGTCAAGTTGCCTGGTTTAAATTTAAAACAATGTTTGGCAGTTAACTGTCAATCACCATCAGTGGTGCATTCTCCAGTGCAATGCAACTTGCCAACCAATCATCACTCTCTTCACATACAGTAAATAATTGTTGTTTTCCCCCTTATATTGGTATTCATGCAAGTGGCCTGATGAGTGCAAGAAAAAAGCTGGGACATGTCTCTTTTTTCAGCAATATTCAAGATCCTACTGCACCAAGTAATGTACTGACCTGGTCTTTTTAATCTTTTTTGTGTAAACATGAAGCAGTTCTACACCTTGTGAACCTTTTTCTCTAGTTGTCCCAGTTCTGGCGCTGTTGTAAGCCTTCTGCACTCTGCAATGGTTCAGGGAGTGATAGTGTGGGTTCCATGCTTCTACTGAGCGCTGGAATTGTTCCTGCTTCTGTACTGATGTTTGTTGATTGTTGGGCCTATGCTTACTGCTGTCCAGTCTCTGTCTTTGCCTGTGTCTCAGCTTGTATCTGCTGCTCTTGCAATGTTTCGATGTCTTGGTGTCTTAATTTTTTTATTGCTTTTGCCCTTCGAGAATCTCTTCTTTCCAGCCCTAAATCTTTTTTTTAAGGAATGTTGGGTCTTTTACTCACTGCCACCATGTTTTGTTGTGCGGTTGGGGCCTAAAGGATGGTTTTGGGGATTTTCTATTCTCCCAAGTTATGCTACCCGAGTCTGTAGTTTCTAAAGACCATTACTCTTCATTTACAGCAAGTATTTAGACAGTTGGATCTCTACACTTTTCCTCCTTCTTCCTCCTTCTCCTCTTACTTCTGTCATGTGATCTGACATCATTATTACATCAGCATCACGTATGCCTCTGATGTTAGCCCTTTACTCTACAACTCCCAGTCAGCCATGAGATAGAAATAATATTGGAGCCTCTACCTTCACTATCCATAGCTCCAGACCACAACATGCATGTAAAAGAGCATGTTGCCACAGCAACTCGGACTCCCAGTGTGAACTGTCACATACCACCACCACTCCAAACTCATATCAACCTGCTTTCATTTCTCCCTATTCCTCCTCTTTCTGGACTACTCTTTATTCCAACGCTCTCTGTCTTTCTCAGTCTTCTATGCACATGGTTTCATGCTTCATCCTGGTCCCCCTGCCCTTGCCAAATTAGTTTAAATTCTTCCCTACAAAACCCGTTATCTTCCCTATGAAGACATTGGGCCCAGCCCAGTTCAGGGTCAGATGGGGAAAAAAGTCCATGGCACAATAACACAGGGACTGGAAAGAGTGAGGTTCATGGTCCAAAGGGCCTTTTCTCCATCCAGAAATTCTTTCGAAGAGTTTAATCCAATAGTGTTTAAAAAAAATTCTTCGTAAAGCAGATCTTTTCCTTTTGCTTCACAGCGGTTACTGAGGAAGAATCCAAAGCCATGAAAAGCCAGAAGAAATTATACCTGGTCACCCTGCTTCTCTTTGCTTGTGTTATCCTGTACAGACAACTTAAGGTCATCATCCACTTTCAACAAATGACGGGTATACCTGATGCTGATTACCTCAACCCAGACACAACACCCGGGCTCATGTTTATAGATTGCAGCAATAAGGTGGCGCCTTCAGCACTGGCACTTTGCTCCGTGGAGTCAGCAGCTCGTGCAAATCCTGAGAAACCCATTTATTATTTCATGAGTGGTTTCAGTGGGAATTTATCAGATTATCCAAATCAATCCATGACCTTCCAAACTCTTTTATCAATGAAAAACATCATCCTATTACCCTTGAACCTCAAAACACTCTTCGAAAACACCCCTTTGGCTGATTGGTATCAAAAGGTAAGGGATCACGGAGCTATCATCAGCTCATACATCAAACTGATCACAGCTGTAGTTTAGCTTGATTTAAGTAAGGAGGCTTTTTCTGATTATAACAGTTGAAGGAAATCCAGGGGTGAAGAATGACCACGTGCTTTATTGAAGATTCAGGTGTTGACTTTCTGCCGTCATCTCACAGGTTTGAAACATGCTCCGCTGCACCCACACCCCGAATTTTCACCACTCCCTTTCCAGAGGCTGTGCCAAAATGCATCCCCCTATATTTCTCTGAAAAGAGAAACATGTTGCCAAAGCTTTGCGTAATGCACTTCATCAGGACAAATGCAAGAATGCCAAATTTAAAACAATCACAACTATTTATATTACAGTAGAGCAAGGTGCTGAATGGTTGGCAAGTTAACTCTGATTGGCCAAGGCATTGCCATGGGGAAAGCAAAGGGGAATTATAGGCTCTCCAGCTCCCAGGTAATTGAAGAAAGGCTCCAGGCTTGGACATGTTCCTTTTGTTCACAGAGAACAGACCACTGTGTATCAATGTATATCACATTACGTCAAAGTCACTTCTGAGATAGAGCAGCCCAACATGCTTCCTTCCTCAATGTACTAGTTGAGAGATTTGCTAATGGGTTCTCCACTACTGTCTAGCACAAACCTACCTTCACCAGTCAATATACATGCTGGGATTCATATAGCTCCTCCGCTATAAGATCGGCCTTATTAAAAATCTTGTAAATAGGGCCTTAGTCATTTTTTTTATTCTTTCATGGGATGTGGTCATTGCTGGCAAGTTCAGCATTTGTTGCCCTTGAAAAGGTGGTGATGAGCCACTGGCCTGAACTGCTGCAGACCATCCTGTAGCAGTTTGTTACAATTGAGTGGACATATCAGAGGGCAGTTAAGAGTCAAATACATTGCTGTGGATCTGGAATCACATACAGGCCAAATCAGATAAGGACAGCAAATTTCTTTCCTAAAGGACATTAGTGAACCAGATGGCTTTTTAAGACAATCAATGATAGTTTCAGGGTCGCCATTACTCAGAATAGCTTTCAATTCCAGATTTTTTAAATTAAATTTTTTCTTTTAGTAATTAATTGAATTTATATTCCACCAGCTGCCATGGTGGGATTTGAACCAGTGACCCCAGGGCATTAGCCTCTGGATTACTAGTCCAGCGATGTTACCACTACACCAGTAGCAGGGGTGGCATTGGGAGGCCTGCCCACCCTAAGTGGCCAATTAATGGTTATAAAGCTGGCAGTCTGTCAAGAGGGGTTGCCTACCTTACCCTACCCTGTGCCCATCAGAGGCCTTCCCCCTCCACCCCCACCCAGGATCTTCCAATCCCCGCACTTCTCCTGCATTCCTCAGCCCGGTCCAGCCCAGCACCCCCCAACTCCCCTTAAGATCTGGGCTCCATCGCAACATGCCTTCTTCAGGACTGACTGCAGTCACAGGAGAGGGCAAGGCTTCCTTGGCACTGCTGGGACCAAAGAGCTGCTGGGCATTGAATTGGTCGGTAGCTACCGAGGATGGACTTCCTCCACAGATGGCCGTTAAGTGTCCGCAGGTCAAGCCGGCTAAACAGACCCAGAGTTCCCTCGACTTTTACACCAGGGCGCGGGGATCCTGCCCTGCATCGCCCACCCCCATTAAACCCAGCCCCATTAACTCTGTTTCTCTCTCCACAGACATGGAGTACTGTTTTCTGTTTTTACTTCAGGTCAGTACTTTGTTTTTTAAAAATGCATTAATGCCCTATCTGAGCTGTCCTCTAGTCTAGAACATTAGTGAATAAAATAAACCTTGGGGAACCTGACTAGTTATTGGACCCCAATGGATGACTCACTGCTTTTAAAACAGTCTGATCTGTTGCACTCTTTAAATATAGATACTCTGTTTGCTTGTACCAAAACAATGAAACCTCATCAGCAATCGATGATTTCTCCAGGACCACAAGCAATTTTTCAGGACGTAGCCTGAAAATATGCTCCCTAATCTCCTTCAGATCCCTAGAATTTATGCCATTTGATCCCAAGGCATTTGTTATTCTTCGATCTCCGTAAATTGACTTCAGACTCCTTTCATATATTAGGTATCTCACAACAAATGAATCTCCAGTTAGTACTCTGCTCTTTAGTGAATATGCCTCAGAAATGTTCAAAATACAAATGGATCTCTGTGGGATTGTTCATGATAAGATGGATGCATAGTTTTATGAAGACAGCATTATTATACCACGTGTTACGTAAAGAATTTGATGCCCCATGACATTATCCACAGAATTACATTGAACAGCATCAGAATTTACAACATAGAAACCAACCAGTCAGCCCACTTGGTCTATGCTGGTGTTTATGTTCCAAATGACCCTCCTAACATGTTATTTAGTTCATCTCACCCGATCAAAATATCCTCTAGTCATTTTTCCCACAAGTACTTACCTAACTTCTTCTAAATGCATCGATGCTATTTTTGCTATTCATGGCAAATTGGACACAGTTTTATACAGGCAGCAGTGTTATACCATGTGTTATCTGTTATGAGTCTGTGCCATTTTGTAAAGGGAGAGCCGGAAGCCAAGGCTTAAACAGGTTTTCTGCTGTAAGTCTGGTGAAGTTACAGTGTTGGACTGGGAGCAGTTCTGGGGAACTACTCAGGCATAGAATCATAGAACCATAGAAGATTAGAGGACAGGAGCCCACTCGGCCCATCATACCTGTGCCAGTTCACTGCTAAGTCAAACAAAAACTAACCCCACTGCCTTGCTCCCTCCCAAAGCCCTGTACGCAAACTGTAGAAGTTTATATTGTTTTGAAATGAATCAACATTAATGAGTAATGAACCTAAACAGCACTATGATTGTAAAATTAATTCAATATAATGCTAAAATTCGAAACTTGATCTTTATAATTAAAGGGAGATAAACTAGCTAAATATGAGAATAAAACAAATAGAGTAATTCAGTCTTAAAACTGAACTGTCGATTTTCCAAAGTATGAATTGCTACATCAACAATGTACACCAAAAGTAATAGGATATGAACAAATAGAAATCCCAACATTGAAACATCAGCTGGGCTGTTAACAGAGCTGTTAACATAGGATAATAATAATAATAGTCTCTTTTCACTAGGATGATCTATAAGTTCTCCACATGAAGAGAAAACATGTTTTAGCTATTCACGGAACAAGGCATTTACTGTCCTTACCTAATTGCCTTTGAGAAGATCATCATGAGCCAGCATCTTGAACTACTGCAGTGCATAGGTGTGGGCCTCCTTCTGAGATTCCCACCATTACAGATGCCAGTCTTCAGGCAATTTGATTCACTCCGTGTGATGTCAAGCAATGGCTATAATACTGAAAACTTATGCTCCAGAACTAGCTGCATCCTTAGCCAAGTTAATCCAGTACAGCTACAACATGGGCACTGAGGTGTCAGCTGTGGCTCAGTTCATAGCACCCTCGCCTTTGAATCAGAGGGTTGTGGGTTCATGTCCCACTCCCGGAAAACCAAGAACTGTGAATGTACTCGAAAGAGTTACATGCGATCTGTTGATAACTCGAAAGAGTTACAACATGGGCACACAGCTGACCTGAATTAGGGACTGTGCTTGATTTATCCCTTGTTATTGTTAATTGTTTTGACTCTACAAGAGTTACAACATGGGCATTTTAAAGTTTTTCCTTGATTTTTACAGCTGACCTGAATTAGGGGCTGTGCTTGATTTAGCCCTTGTTATTGTTAATTTAGTTAATTGTTTTGACTCTACAAGAGTTACAACATGGGCACCTAGCTAACAATGTGGAAAATTGCTCAGGTATGTCCTGTCCACAAAAAGCAGGACAAATCTAATCAGTACCCATCAGTCTAATCTCAATCATCAGTGAAATGATGTAAGAGCCAGTGCTATCAAGCAGCAATTCATCAGCAATAACCTGCTCAGTGATGCTTAGTTTGGATTCCACCAGGGCTACTCGACTCCAGGCCTCATTACAGCCTTTGTCCAAACATGGACAAGAGAGCTGAACTGCAGAGGTGAGGTGAGAATGACTGCTCTTGACAGCAAGGCAGCATTTGACTGAGTGTGCATCAAGGAGCCCCAGTAAAATTAAAGTCAGTGGGATTCAGGTGAAAAGGTTTCCACTGATTGGAGACATAGCTAGCACAAAGACAGTGGTTGTGGTTTTTGGAGGCCAAATATCTCAACCTCAGGATCATTGCAGGAGTTCATCAGGACAGTGTCCTAGCACCAACTATCTTCAGCTCCTTCATCAATGATCAAGCCAGGTTGAAAAGTAAGCTGTGGGGAGGACACAGAGGGGATGCAAAGAGATATAGACATGTTAAGTGAGTGGGCAACAAGATGGCAGATGAAGCATAATATAGGGAAATGTGAAGTTATTTACTTTGGTCAGAAGAATAAAAAAGCAGAATTTTTTTAAAAGGTGAGAAACTCCTAAGTGTTGATGTTCAAAGAGACTTGGGTGTGCTTGTACAAGGAACACGGAAGGTTAGCATGCAGATGCAGCAAGCAATTAGGAAAGCAAATGGCATGTTGGCCTTTATTGCAGGGGGATTGGAGTACATGAATAAAGAAGCTTTGCTACAGTTGTACAGGGTTTTGGTGAGACCATATCTGGAGTACTGTGTGCAGTTTTGGTCTCCACATTTAAGAAAGAATATACTTTCATTGTAGGTGGTGCAGCAAAGGTTCACTAAATTGGTCCCTGGGATGTGGGGGTCATCCTATGATGAGAGACTGAGTAAATTGGGCTTATATTCTCTGGGGTTTAGAAGAATGAGAGGCGATCTCATTGAAACCTACAAAATTCTGTTCTGATTGTTTCCACTGGTCAGGGAATCTAAAACATGGGGGCACATGGAGGATAAGGGACCAATCATTTAGAACTGTGATGAGGAGAAGTTACTTTACTCAAAGGGTTGTGAATCTTTGGAATTCTCTACTCCAGATGGTTGTGGATGCTCCATCGTTAAATACATTTAAGGCTGGGGTACAGATTTTTGGTCCCTCAGGGAATTCAGCGATATGGGGAGCAGGCGGGAAAATGGATTTAAAGCCCAAGATCAGTCATGATCGTATTGAATAGTGGAGCAGGCTCAATGGGCCATGTGGTCTACTCCTGCTCCTATTTCTTGTGTCCTTCTGTTCTTCCCTTCATCATCGGGCCAGAAGTGAGGGTGGTCGCTTAGGATGTTCGCTGATGATTGCACAGTGTTCAATACTATTTATAACTCCTCAGATAATGAAGCTAAATGCTGACACAAATTGCTTCAGTATCTGAGTACTGAACATTGTATGTTCATCAGCAAATATCCCCAATCCTGACTTTATAGTGGAGGGATAGTCATTGACAAAGCAGCTGAAAGTGGTTGGACCTTGTGCGCTGCCCTGAGGAGCTCCTCCAGCAATGTTCTGGGGCTGAGATCATTGGCTTATAACAACCACAACCATCTTCCTTTGTGTTAGGAATGACTCCAACCACTGGAGAGTGTTCCCTCTGATTGCCATTGACCTCAATTTTGCTAGGGTTCCTCAAAGGCTGCCTTGATGTCAAGGGCAGTCACTCTCACCTTATGTCTGGTATTCAGCTCTTTTGTCCATGTTTGGACCAATTGGCTGTAACAAGGTCTGGAGCAATGCTCCCTCTAAGCTGCATGAGTGTGCACCTGCCCTGCAATTGGAAATGTGCCGCATAATGTATAGGTTGTACACAAGCAACATTCCCATGGCTGTGCATCAATCTTAAAGCGCAGGGCAACAAGCCAGTGGTGCAAAGCAAAGAGAGTTTGGAGGCAACATTTGTCTGGAGAAGATTATTGGTGAGTAAGTGTCACTTGACAGTACTGTCAACATCGATTCCATCAGTTTTCTGATGCTTGAGAGTAGACTGATGGGGCAGTAATTGGCCAGATTGGATTTGTCTTGCTTCTTTTGTGAGATCATGTTCCTGAGGCAAGGACGCAGGAGACCATGATCTCAAATGGGAAACTCCACAGATCATGGGAAAGCTTGTAGGAGGCATTCAGCAGAGACTGAGGCCTTTTCTGTAGAATGAGAGGGAAACATGCAGAGTCAGTTCACCCAGACTGCCTTCACAAATCTTTTTTTTATTTGTTCATGGGATGTGGGTGTTGCTGGCTAGGCCAGCATTTATTGACCATACCTAAGAGTCAACCATATTGTGTGGGTCCATAGTCACGTGTAGGCCAGACCAGGTAAGGATGACAGATTTACTACCCTAAAGGGCATTAGTGAACCAGATGAGTTTTTATGACACTCAGGAATGGTTTCATGGTCATCATTAAACTTTTAAATCCAGATTTTTATTGAATTCAAATTTCACCATCTGCCATGGTTTGATTTGAACCCAGGTTCCCAGAGCATTATGCTGGGTCTCTGGAATACAAGTCCACTGACAATACCACTATGCCACCAGCTCCCCAATCTTGTATTGGCTGGTGAGAGGGTGAGATTGGTAGAAGGCTTGAGGCAAGTCACCTCCCTGTCTTCCTTATCATTTCATCTGGCAAGTGGAAGGTGGCCTAAGCAAGCTTATACTTCCAGCCTATCAGTGGAAGGATCTCGAGAACAAGTGAACAATTATATTTCAATATTAGTTTAGAAACAGCCATGGAGAGAAGTAGCGAGTGATTCAGCAGTGTTGTTATTTTGTAAATTATTTTCTTGGAAGAAAGCTTCAGGCTTCTCTGTGGATGGTTTTAAAGACTGAGAGGGTTAAAGGAGAAAACGTTGGGTCGTACTGGGCAATGGAAGAGGGAACACATCTCAATGATCACCTTTAACTCTGTGTAATGCAGGTAGACCCAGATTTGGAACAATACTGGATTCACGTGCTCTCAGACGCCTGCAGGCTAGCCCTCCTGTGGAAATACGGTGGCATATACCTGGACACAGACATCATATCCTTGAAGCCGTTGACTTTCACAAATTTCATCTGTGCCCAGCAGGAAAATCTAGCCAATGGTGCAGCTCTGGGATTTAGCCAACACCACAGTTTCACACAGGACTGCATGATAGATTACGTCAACAATTATCAAGGTGAAATCTGGGGTCACCAAGGCCCTTTGCTAATGAGCCGTGTATTGAGACGCTGGTGTAAAACAGACGACCTTGATGAATTTATTGGTGTAAAGTGCAATGACATTTCTTACCTGCCTCCAAAGTTTTTCTATCCAATTCCATACGATGAGTGGGAAAAATACTTTGAACATTGGACACTGGAGAATATCAGGGCCACTTTCTCAAATACATACGGGACACATATCTGGAATTTTCTGAGCTCTGGGAAGCAGGATAATATGAATCATGGGAGTGGAGCACTATTGGAATACTTCTTCCATAAATATTGTCCGAGAACATATAAGACTTTTTACACAAAGCAATGATTTAATTCGAGCTTCTGTTTTGCCAATTTGCATATAATGTTTATTGAAGAATTTATTTCACACTGATTCGCAGTTTGAAAAATGTCACCAACAGTTCCCCTACTAGTCCAGTAATTCCACTGTCTGGTTTGGTACTGAGTCACTCAGGCCTGAAAGGTTCCAGATTCATTTCCCACAGCCTACCTGGTGAAGCAGTCTCCAGATTGGATGGAATTTGGAACATTACAATTGGCCAAAAGGCACCTGGACTAAGTGGAGAGCATTAGTATCCAATGTTCATATTGTTGTTCACTGTCCATGATTTTATTGGGAGATGCTTGTGTGTATATGTTGAATGAGGGTAGGTTCTGACTTGGCTATGAAGTGCCATTTGGTTGAATTCTTTGCTGAGCCTCACTAAGCTTGCATGTGAAGAATCAGCACTGGAGTGAAGAACTGGCTTCTCTGACTCTGCCCACCAACATGAGACAAAGCTTTTAAGGAGTGAATTACAAAAATTGGACAAGGACAGAAGTATACAATTTAATCCCTAGTATAGTAATGGTACAAAATAAATATCAGAAAGCTGGGAATGATAAAAAGTAATTCAGTACATGGCCAAATGTAAACAACTTCCAAAATTCACAGAACTGGTAAGGACATAAAATAGTAGTGTGTAGGTGGAAGAATGAATGCAGACCCTACTCTCCCCTATCACGAACTCCAATACATCTGCTTGTTCTCCGGAGCATTCTACAGCATTTGTTCATCACCCTTAAAAGTAAACGAATGAGATTCGACAGCATTGCAGTTTGCTTTCCACAGTTGACATATCCAGGCACCCAAGCATACTTTAGTTATAAATATTCAAAGAGTATTAAATGGAGGGGTGGTACCAAAAAGGGGATTTACACATGGAGGCAGAGAGCATGGCTAAGGTACTAAATGAGTACTCTGCATCTGTCTTTACCAAGGAAGAAGATGCTGGCAAAGTCAAAATTAAATAGGTGGCAGTGGGACGCTGGATGGGCTAAAATCTGACAGAGGAGGTATTAGAAAGGGTGGATGTACTTAAAGTTGATAAGTCACCAGGACCAGATGGGATACATCCAAGGGTACTGACGGAAGTAAGAGTGGAAATTGTGAAGGCACTGGTGATAATCTTCCAAACTTCCTCGGATACAGGAGTGGTGCCAGAAGACTGGATTTTGTGTTTTATGCCCCAGAGATATTGAGAGATGATACACCAGCTTCTATATGTGTAACGGGAGCTTTATTCAATTCTTTAAAATGTCCGCTCTTTCATGGTTACAGCAGCTTACCTCAGTCTAGTTTCTTTTTCTAAGTGACTACACCCAGGTTTAACCAATCATATACGTGAGCTGTCAACAGTCAACAGATGCACACAACCAAACACCGAACAATTGGACACCACAATGAAGAATTGCAAATGTTGCACCCTTGTTCAAATTAAAGTATGAGGGGTAAGCCCAGCAACTACAGGTCACTCAGTTTAACCTCAGTGATGGGAAAGCTTTTAGTAATGATAATCCAGGACAAAAATGTGGATTAATTAAGGAAAGCCAACACAGGTTTGTTAAAGGCAAATCATGTTTCACAAACTTGATTGAGTTTTTCAATGTGAGGGGAATATTGTGGCTGATGTGGTGTACATGGACTTCCAAAAGACATTTGATAAATTACCACATAACAGACTTGTCAGCAAAGTAGAAGCCCATGGAATAAAAGGGACAGTGGCAGCAAAGATACAAAGTCAACTGAGTGCCAGGAAACAGGGAGTAGAGTTGAACCATTGTTTTTCAGGCTGGAGGAAGAATACGTTCCTTCAGGGTCGATACTAGGACCACTAGCTTTCTTGATCTATATTAATGACTTAAACATGGATGTGCAGGGCACAATTTCAAAACTTGCAGATGACACAGAGCTTAGATGTTTTGTGGGAGGAATTCTTCCCCTCCAGCCAGAGGTGGGGTTTGTGGTGGGCAGGGGTGGAGAATATGCCAGAATGAAAAAAGAATTGTCTCCGACAATGAGAAATGATGGTGGGAACATGCAGTCCCAAGTGTCATGGCAAGTTGCCTTTCCTGCTGAAGCTCATTGGGAATTGATTTGCATGTCATGCATGCTAATTAAAACAGCACCCCCCCCCCCCCCCCCCCCCCCCCAAGCATCTCTTCCGCTCTGCCAGTGGGAATTCACACTGGTCCAATTCACGACCAGAAAAACCTGGCATTCACATGGTGAGAGAGTTTAGCTCACTTACCCAGGAAGCCACAGCCAGGAACACTGGAGAACCACAGGATCCCAAGTATGATGCGCACCAAGGAGATGAGCAGAGCTCGGGGGTAGGGTGTTTGAAGACATGGTGGAGGGGGGAAACCAGGAAATGTTGGAGGGGTGTGGGGGAGGGAGTTTTTCAGAGGGAGGGAGTCAGTGCTGTCAGTGCTGGAATCTTGGCGGGGAGTGGGGGGTCGAACCGAGGGTACTAGTGGTAGGAGGGTACTGTCACTGTGAGAGGAGCAGTGGGATGCAGTAGGGTGAGAGGGTGAGGGTCCTGGTATGGTGGGAGTAGTTTTCGTCTGGGGAGGGGGGATCATTCACAGAGATAAGAATTTTCACATAGATCTAGGGAGTGGGCAGGGTCAAGATGAGCATGGGGTCTGTGACAGGTGTGGGCATTTGAAGTGTATCGGCAATGGGCTCTATGGTGATGGGGGAGGTTCAAGGGTAACTGATGGGAGGGTGAAGGTAACACCCGGGGGATAGGTGGGTGTCAATGGTGATAGGGGGATAGGAGGTGGGTTACAGGAGGAGGGTAAAAGGTGGTGGACATTGTCTGGAAGATGATGTGCACCATCCTGAGGCAAAGGCAGATCAGGATGTCTACGCCCTAGTTGTCCAACAGAAAAACTTCTAGGTTAGGAGGAGGATCATCAGTTGGGTGGAGCTGAAGGTCAGCTCAACTGGACAACTGAAGGGGAACCCTGATATTCTATCCTGACATGGCAAAGGTCTTTCTAAAGGGTCTAGAGGGCAGTGGAGGGAAGGGGAATCGTGAGAGTGGGAGGCTTCTCGCAGGTGGTTTGCTGGAGCTTTGGCAAAGAGTGATGCCTCGATGCGCAGGCATAATTCAGGTGGACCTTTGGTCCCCCACTGGAAGGGAGGGGAGTGTGGACAGCCAGTAATCCAAGCAGCAGCAAGAAAAGCCACAGAGACCTCCATAAAGTGAGATGATTCATATATTTATAAGGGTGCGATAACCATATACAATTAACGTTTCGAGTCCATATGACTCTTCATCAGGACTAAAGAAATATAGAAATGAGGTGAAATATAAGCTGTTTGAGGGGGGTGGGACAGGTAGAGCTGGATAGAGGGCCAGTGATAGGTGGAGGCAAAGAAGAGATTGCCAAATATGTCATAGACAAAAGGACAAAGGGGTGTTGACGGTGGTGATATTAGCTAAGGAATGTGCTAATGGTGACATTAAGGGTAGAAAGCAGGATGAGCAAGTGGCAGATGGCCCTAGTGGGGGTGGGGTGGGGGGAAGGGATCAAAATAGGCTAAAAAGTGGAAATAAAACAATGGATGGAAATAAATTTTAAAATAATAATAGCGATAGGTTGGAAAAGAAAAATATATTTTAAAAATATATAAATTATTAGAAAAAAGGGGATCGGAAAGGGGGTGGGGATGGAGGAGAGAGGTCATGATCTAAAATTATTGAACTCAATATTCAGTCTGGAAGGCTGTAAAGTGCCTAGTCAGAAGATGAGATGCTGTTCCTACAGTTTGCGTTGAGCTTCACTGGAACATTGCAGCAGGCCAAGGACGGACATGTGGGCATGAGAGCATATATATTTTTAATATATTTTTCTTTTCCTACCTATTTCTATTATTATTTTTAAATTTATTTCCATCTATTGTTTTATCTCCACCTTTTAACCTATTTTGATCCCTTCCCCCCGCTAGGGCTATCTGTCACTTGCTCGTCCTGCTTTCTACCCTTAATGTCACCATTAGCACATTTCTTAGCTAATATCACCACCGTCAACACCTCTTTGTCCTTTTGTCTATGACATCTTTGGCAATCTCTTCTTTGCCTCCACCTATCACTGACCCTCTTTCCAGCTCTACCTGTCCCACGCCCCCTCAACCAGCTTATATTCCACCTCATTTCTATTTTTCTTTAGTTCTGATGAAGAGTCATACGGACTCGAAACGTTAACTGTGTTCCTCTCCGCAGATGCTGTCAGACCTGCTGAGTTTTTCCAGCTATTTTTGTTTTTGTTTCAGATTTCCAGCATCCGCAGTATTTTGCTTTTAACTATATACAATGATTGTACACCTGTGTGAATATAATACTTCCTAATTTTTCTTACCCTACCACTAAGTCTAGGTGCTTCCCTGACATCTGCAGCAGAGATGGAGGCAGCCTGCTAACTACTATGCCCTCTTGTCAGTGATGATTTTGACAGGCGTCCTCTGGAGGGGGTTCTTTGGGTCTCTTGCCCTGGGGCAGGTGCACCCTCAGCAGTTTCAGAGGCTGGAGCCAATGGGGTCGCAGCCAGAGGGGAGTAGGAACACATGGATGTCCTTGGAGTGTTCTAGTGGAAGCCTCAGGGGTTCCCGCTGACTCTCCTCCTCCCTTTGGGTGCCCGAAGGCCCCTCCCTGACTCCGTGAGAAGAAAAGGCACCTGGAGCAAGGTCGAGGTGGCCCACCCCACTCTCGTCTAGCCACTACACAAGCTTGCCCATGGCTAGAGCAATGGAGTGCAGATCAGAGCGCATATCCAGCAGAAACTCCACATTCTGCTGGACCAGGGTCTCCATGGCATCCGCCATCCTCCCCACGGAGACCTCCATGCACTCAGATGCCAGAGCCACAACATCAGGGAGCACATGGATGCGCCCCTCCTCTCGTGCCACTCCGTTGAGGGTACCTGACACCTCTGCCTGATGTCCCCCTGCGTCTCTTTGATACTCCAGCATCTTTTCCATGACCTCTCCCAAAGGCTCATCCTCTGACTCAGACTGAGCAGGGGCCTCTTCTCCAGCAGTCCTCCGAGTGCCCGAGATCTTGGCTCGCACTGCCTCACCTGCTGAGGACACACATATCTGTGAGGTGACCACCAGGATGAGTGTTTGAGCCTAACCTAAATATATCATGCTCCAAGGTGTATGTCTCTGGGCTGGTGGAGGGTGCAGGTGAAAGCTGTGATGGCTCTACAGATGTGAAGAAGTGCTCGTCATCATCAGAGCTGTCCTGGGGGCTGGGGCTTACTTCTGAACCAGGGGGCTGGCCTCCCCCTGTTCCTACTGGCACCTGGAATGGAAAGAATAGAGAATGAATGACAGTCTAGGCTGGCTCCTACACTGCACACAGCATCGCCCTCAGGTTCCGATTTGCTGAGACTGAGCATGCCTCCATACTGGATGCTTGGGGAGGCCGACCTAGCCCTCGGCACAGGCATGGCCACAGTCACCCCTGCCAGCTCAGCAGCTTGCTGCTCAACTTGTGTGAGGGGTTGGATGTCGGGCATGCCCTTTCCCCTCTTCTCAATCTTTCACCTGTTGTGCACTGTCATCCCTGTATAAAGATAGATGGGTTACTTCTGTTGCGAGCAGGTTGCATGCTGCTAATTCTGTGGCAAATACATGACCTCCTGACTCCCCAAAGCCTGTCCACCACGTACGAGGCACCAAGTGAGGAGTTTGAGGGAATATTGTCCACTTGCCTAGATAAGTGTAGCTCCAGTAGCACTCAGGAAGCTGGACAGCATCCAGGATGAAGCAAGCCGCTTACTGACACCCCATCCAGCACCCTCAACATTCAGTCCCTCCGCCACTGAGCCATAGTGGCAGCTGTGTGTGCTATGTGAACAATGCACTGCTGTTAGTTCCCAAGGCTACTTCAGCAGGCCCCTCCAGACATGTGAGCTCTAGCAGCTAGAAGGGCAAAGGCAGCAGAGGCATGGCATCAGTAGCATATGCAAGTTTCCCTCTATTCCAACCTCCCCGCCATCCCACCTCCCCCACCCACTCCCATATGGCTGTGGGGCTTCAGTGCGGCTGGGTCAGCAGCCCGCAGTCGGCTCCCCGCCAGCAGACCACACGTGCTGCAGTGGGGTAATGAGATAGCACCCCAGCACCTTCCCAAGGGCTTTTAAGGATGGGCAACACAGGTGCTGGCCTTGTCATTGTTGCCCACGTCCCATGCCAGATTCAGAAAAAATGGTGAGATGAGTTTAGAGAGTAGAAGGTTCACTTACCTTACCGAGGCAGATTAAATCATTCATCCACTTC
Source organism: Cetorhinus maximus (assembly GCF_964194155.1). Taxonomy (NCBI): domain Eukaryota; kingdom Metazoa; phylum Chordata; class Chondrichthyes; order Lamniformes; family Cetorhinidae; genus Cetorhinus; species Cetorhinus maximus. Next base: position 10,183,649 of record NC_135897.1, read on the forward strand.
CGCCACATCAGGATGTTCCTCCTCTGCATCCCGCTGGCACTGACCACCTGGCGACCTCTTCCCAGGTGGGTGCAGTCAGTCAGGTGGGCCTCCTGTTCCCATCCCTTGGAAAGAGGACGTCCCTCCTGTCCTCTACAGCCTGGAGGAGTCTCCAGGGAGGTATCACTGAAGCTGGACTAGCCATATAAATACTGTGGCTACAAGAGCAGGTCAGAGGCTGGGAAACCTGCAGTGAATAACTCATCTCCTGACTGCCAAAAGCTTGTCCACCATCTACAAGGCACAAGTCAAGAGTGTGATGGAATACTCTCCACTTGCCTGGATGAATGCAGCTCCAACACCACTCAAGAAGCTTGACACCATCCAGGACATAGCAGCCCACTTGATTGACATCCCTTCCACAAACATTCACTCCCTCCACCACCGACGCACAGTAGCAGCAGTGTGTACCATCGACAAGATGCACTGCAGAAACTCACCAAGTCCCCTTAGGCAGCACCTTCCAAACCCATGACCACTACCACCTAGAAGGACAAGGGCAACAGATACATGGGAACATCACCACCTGGAACTTCCCCTCCAAGCCACTCACCATCCTGATTAAAGCAAAATACTGCGGATGCTGGAAATCTGAAACAAAAACAGAAAATGCTGGAAAAATTCAGCAGGTCTAACAGCATCTGTGGAGACAAAAAGAGAGTTAATGTTTCAAGTCCATATGATTTCTTCAGAGCTAAAGAGAAGTAAAAACGTGATGAAATTTATACTGTTTAAGGGGGTTGGAGCAGGTGAAGCTGGATAGGAGGCCAGCGATAGGTGGGGACAAAGGAGAGACTGACAAAGATGTCATGAACAAAAGAACAAAGTGGCTGTTAATAGTAGTGGTACTGGCTAAAGGAGGTGCTGATTAAGGTAAGAAAGCAGAATGTGATAACAGCAAGACAAGGGTAAGTACTCTGAAAAGAACAACATGAACAAGTGATACTCACGCTCCTGACTTGGAAATATATCGCCGTTCCTTCACTGTCGCTGGGTCACAATCTAGAAACTCCCTAACAGCACTGTGGGTGTACCTACACCACAGGGACTGCAGTGGTTCAAGAAGGCAGCTCACCACCATCTTCTCAAAGGCAATTAGGGATGGGCAATAAACACTGGCCTAGCCAGTGACACCCACATCCCATGAATGAATTAAAAAAGCGTGAGGCCAATACTTGGTGTCTCCTCGAGGCCATTTCAGTGCCATGAAGTTCTGGCGCATTGTTTCACTGGCTGTCCAGGTGCCTTTTAAATATGGTACCCGGACATGACAATGGGGTACGCAACTTCCTGCCCGCCCCACCACGAGACGCATCATGAACTGCATGCATAATTAATCAGGTGGGGAGGGCACGATTGCGCAGAACAGATAAAACGTTCTTTTACCCGCCCGCTACCGCACTTAGTGCAAATCTGGGATGATTCCGCTCCGAGTAAAAAGAGCCCTTTGGAGCAGTTGTGTTTTGCTTAGCATTACTATAGATCTGAAAGTGTGCTTGTGAGCTAGTGTGTGGGTGTACTCAAGAATCAAGGGGGAAGGAATCTCGGAAGGTGGGAGTGAAATCCTGTGTGATGGGTCATTGTTAAAGTCGTCCAAGTGGGAGTGACCTTTGGAGAGAATTCCAAGGAGAGGTCTTTGAAGGTGAAACTGGGAATCCCTGGTGAGACAGAGTTTCAATGAGATTGTTTGGCTTGGTGTTTATTGACATCTGGGTGGGTTCTTGAGAAATCCATGGACTCTGTCTCGGTTGCATCTGTCTTTTACTCTGCAGTGTGTTGTGTTCAACCACAGTTCGTCTGTTAATTCACATGAACCTCATACTTACCCTGAATGTTAGAGTATAAGATACATATTATGAATAGTTTTATCTTTCTGAACTTGTATAGCAAAGTTTGTTTTGTTTGTTCAAAACCTGTGGAATCTTGTGGCTTTATTCCCAAAGCAGGTGCCTTGAATCTCAACCTTCATCTACTTTAAACAAAAACTTATTAGTCTCTAACCGGATATTTCCCCACATCCCAGGGTCTGGCCAAAGATCATAACAAAAGTGGACAGCAAACAAACCAGTAGCAACATGAGGCAAAACTATTTTTATACAGAGTGCAGTTAGGATCTGGAATGCACTACCCCAGAGTATGGCTTTACGAAGGGTATTGGGTAATCATGTGAATGGAAAAAAATTGCATGGCTACAGGAAAAGGGTAGGGAAGTGCGACAAGCTGAGTTGTTCTGCAGAGAACTGGCATGGGCATGATGGGCTGAATGGCCTCCCGTGCTGTAACCCATTCCATGATTCTAGTTCCCTGATGTTTGACCATATTTGTCCTTGTTTGACCTGTAAACTTCAATCCTATTCCCAACCAGGTTTATATATATCCAAAAATGTTTTGGATTTCCAGCATCCGCAGTAGTTTTTTTGTTTATATATATCCAGCTGCTTATTGAAGGCATACATACTAAGAGCTTTAAATATTTTATTGAGCTCTCGTGTTCACTATTACTTTCCATCACTTTGACAAAATTTGAAATATATCTTGTTCCGGTTGTGAATTCTTTAACAATAAAATCAAACTATGTACACCTAAATAGGTTCACAGAAATCTTTTTAAATTATGCCAAGAAAAAGAGGATGGTAAGGGAGGAAGTGGATATATTAACAACTGTCTATAATTGAGGACAAGAACATGTTCAAAGATTATTCTGCTCCTCAAAAGCACTTAAAAAATGGGAGCTGGAATAGGCTAATTGGCCCTTCGAGCCTGCTCTGCCATTCAGTAATTGCCATTACTGAACTACTACAACCATCCCACTTTCCTGCACTATCCCCATTTCCCCTTATGCCCTAAGTATCCAAAAATCTATCTTTGTCCTGAATATACTTAGCAAGTGAGCAGCCACCGCTTTCTGGATACAGAATTCCAAAGATTCACAACCCTTTGAGTGAAGACATTCTTCCTCACTTCAGTCATAAATGCTGACCCCTTATTCTGTCACTGTGACCTCTCGTTCTGGATTTACCAGTATCTACAGTTAAACCTTTTAAAAGAAATGTTTCATAGAGATCATCTCCCATTCTATAAATTCTAGAGAATATAGGCTTAGTCTACCTAATCCTTAGGAGTTCCCAGGTTTCAGACTAGTAAGCTTTTGTTTTCACTCCCTCCAGGGTAAATACAATCTCCCTTTGGTAAGGACAACAAAGCTGTACACAATACTTCAGGTGTGGCCTCAGCAAGGCCCTAGATAATTGCAGTAAGACTTTCTCACTCCAATCCCTTTGTCATGAAGGCTAATCTACCATTTGCTTTCCCAATTGTTTCCTGTACCTGTACATTAACTTTCTGTGATGTGTGTACAAGGACACCCAGGCCCCTCTGAACACCAACATTTCCTAGTCTCATATCATTTTAAAGCTCTGTGTAGTTTCAGTTCAGTCCCTCTGGAATTTTCTGAAGCTCTTTCCTGGCCCCACCCACACCCCCCCCTCCCCACAACGTGCATGCCCGTAAATCACAGCCTCCCGTTCCCCTCTACATACTTGCTGACATTCCGATTGCTTTCCTTTTCCTTGCCCACTCCGGCACGTGCTCAATCATCCCCCAATCGCTTGAGCTTCCCCCACTTTCCTGCATTTCCCACAACATCTTCTCTGCCACCACTTGCGCCCGTGCTTTTTTTGCATTGCGCTCCATTTTGATACTGAGTCAGGCTCAGCTGCTCACGGCCGCCCCGCCCTTCACCCCAAGCAGCCGCCTTCACTCAGTGCTCTGAAATGGAAAGGCAGAGGGGAAGGAAGTTTCCTGACAATCCGGGATAAGGAATGGTGATGAGAGTGTAGAGTGAACTTCCTCGAGTTAGGCCAAATCCAGGGAGCGATTGTGTGAGAGTGGGTCTGATGGGTGTGTGGAATTTTTATTCATTGCTCAATACAGTTAATTTCTATTATCCAGCATGAGTGGGGTATGGGTGATGCCATCGGTTAATCAAAAATGCCGGTTACTTAAGAGTTTTTGCATTTTCAACTAATCAGAGAGCTCCTGGGTGATCTTGTGGTGATGCGGGTGTTGAGGTCTCTTGAGAGGTGCGGGAGCGGAGTGCACAAACCTAGTGAGCAGAGCCAAGGGAAGATGGCGCTCCAGAAGCAGAACAGTGGAAGGCTGAAACCAGAGCAAGGGCAGACCGCTGATAACAACTACCCATGAGAATTTTTAGTGGTTGTGTGGGAGTGGGGACATTTTACTGTATTCATTTTCTAAAGTTAATTGTGTGGAGGCGTTGCGGGGGTGGGGGAGGGTGGTGGCAGTGAGAAGGGTCACCAAATTGAAGATTCACCTAGGGCACTAAAACACTCTTGCACCAGCCCTGTTTTGAATTCATCCATTCCAGAACCCTCCCAGTCACCCTGAATTATTTTAAAGTCCTATTGCTCCACTGTGAAATGATAAGGCAGCAGACGTACAGGGAAGTCCACAGATTGATGACAGTCAGAAACTTGCAGGAATTGATATAAACAAATATATTGTGATAGATAAAATAATGGTTGAAGCCCGACAAATGTCCAGATCCACATGGTTTCCACCTGAGATACTGGAAAAGGTAGACAAGGAAATTGGAGAGACTTTAATATAAATCTTCTGAAATTTACTAAATTTAGTGGTTGTACAGGATTGAAGAATCCTGCTTCAGACACCATGAAGTAGGCTTCCAGTCTGGAGTATGTTAACAGCAAATCTTTATGAACAACTTATAAATATGTACATATTTACAGTAGAAGGTACAGGTATGGAGCTGACTTCGTTCTAGGTTTTAACCCAACTGTGTCCATCTTCAGATTGACCCTGACAGTGAGAAACCAATGAACTACAGGCTACTGAGTTCCATGCCAATATGGGAAAAAACATGCTGCTATCCATTATCAGAGACAGAGCAAGTAAACACTTGGAAATATAAAGGTTGATCCAGACTGCCAGCATGGTTTTGTAAAGCAGTTCTATTCTAACAAATATAATTGATGATTTTGAAAGATTCACCGAGGTGATGGATATAGAAGGACTGATTGACGTTGTATACATGGGTTTTCCAGAGGGTCTGTGATAAGGTTCCACACAAGAGATTGCCAGCTAACATTGAGATGTATAGAACTGCAGATGCTATAATGAATGGATCGGAAATTATTGGGCAATGGAGGCTGAAAATTGGGATACAAACATACAAACATATGAAATAGGAGCAGAAGTAGCTCCTTGAGCCTGCTCTGCCATTCAAGAAGATCATGACTGATCTGTTTGTGTTTCGAATTCCACATTTCCAATTACCCCCGATAACCTCTGATTCCCTTGCCTAAGGAGAATCTATCTACCTCTGCCTTAAAAATATTCAATGAAGGCAATTTCATTGCCTTCTGAAGCAGAGTTCCAAAGTTGCACAACCTTCTGAGAGAAAAGAATTCTCCTCATCTCTGTCCTAAAAGAGCAGCCACTAATTTTAAAACATTCCTCCCTAGTTCTGGACTCACTAGCAAGATGAAACATCCTTTCGACGTCTACCTTGTCAATACCGTTCAGGATCTTATACTTTAATCAAGTCACCCCTCACTCTTCTAAACTCCAATGGAAACAAACCCAGTCTGTCTAAACTTTCCTCATAAGACAACCCACCCATTTTTTAAAAAATCATTCACAGGATATGGGCTTTGCTGGCTGGGCCAGCATTTATTGTCCATTCCTAGTTGCCCTTGAGAAGGTGGTGGTGAGCTGCCTTCTTGAACTGCAGCAGTCCATGTGATGTAGGTACAGTCACAGTGCTGTTAGGAAGAGAGTTCCAGGATTTTGACCCAGCAACATTGAAGGAATGGCGATATATTTCCAAGTCAGGATAGTGAGTGACTTGGAGGGGAACTTCCAGTTGGTGGTGTTCCCATCTATCTGCTGCTCTTGTCCTTCTAGGTGGTAGTGGTCGTGGGTTTGGAAGGTGCTGTCTAAGGAGTCTTGGTGAATTCCTGCAGTGCATCTTGTAGATGGTACATATTGCTGCTACTGTGCATCAGTGGTGGAGGGAGTGAATATTTGTGAATGTGGTGGCAAACAAGCGGGCTGCTTTGTCCTGGATGGTATCCAGCTTCTTCAGTGTTGTAGGAGCTGCACTCATCCAGGCAAGTGGGGAGTATTCCATCACACTCCTGACTTGTGCCTTGTAGATGGTGGACAGGCTTTGGGGCTTTAGGGGGTGAGTTACTCGTTGCATGATTCCTAGCCTCTGACCTGCTGTTGTAGCCACAGTATTTATACTGGTCCAGTTCAATTTCTGGTCAAATGGTAACCTCCAGGATGTTGATAGTGGGGGATTCAGTGATGATAATGCCATTGAACATCAGGGGGCGATGGTTGGATTCTCTCTTGTTGGAGATGGTCATTGCCTGGCACTTGTGTGGCACGAATATTACTTGACACTTTTCAGCTCAAGCCTGGATATTGTCCAAGTCTTGCTGCATTTGGACATGGACTGCTTCAGTGTCTGAGGAGTCGCAAATGGTGCTGAACATTGTGCAATCATCAACAAACATCCCCACTTCTGACCTTATCATGGCAGGAAGGTCATTGATGAAGCAGCTGAAGATGTTTGGGCCTAGGACACTACCCTGAGGAACTCCTGCAGTGATGTCCTGGAGCTGAGATGACTGACCTCCAACAACCACAACCATCATCCTTTGTGCTAGGTATGACTCCAACCAGCGGAGAGTTTTCCCCCTGATTCCTATTGACTCCAGTTTTGCGAGGGCTCCTTGTTGCCACACTCAGTCAAATGCTGCCTTGATGTCAAGGGCAGTCACTCTCACCTCACCTTGGGAGTTCAGCTCTTTTGTCCACGTTTGAACCAAGGCTGTAACGAGGTCAGGAGCTGAGAGGCCCTGGCAGAACCCAAACTGGGCATCAGTGAGCAGGTTATTGATAAGCAAGCGCTGCTCAATAGCACAGTTGATGACCCCTTCCATTACTTTACTGATGATTGAGAGTAGACTGATGGGGCAGTAATTGGCCAGGTTGGATTTGTCCCGCTTTTTGTGTACAGGACATACCTGGGCAATTTTCCACGTAGCCGGGTAGATGCCAGTGTCGTAGCCGTACTGGAACAGCTTGGCTAGGGGCCCGGCAAGTTCTGGAGCACAAGTCTTCAGTACTATTGCCGGAATGTTGCCAGGGCCCATAGCATTTTCAGTGTCCAGTGCTTTCAACTCGTTCTTGATATCATGTGGAGAGAATCAAATTGGCTGAAGACTGTGATGCTGGGAACCTCCGGAGGAGGCCGAGATGGATCATCCACTCGGCACGTCTGGCTGAAGATTGTTGCGAATGCTTCAGCCTTATCTTTTGCACTGCTGGGCTCCTCCATGATTGAGGATGGGGATATTTCTGGAGCCACCTCCTCCAGTGAGTTGTTTAATTGTCCACCACCATTCACGACTGGATGTGGCAGGACTGCAGAACTTTGATATGATCCGTTGGTCGTGGGATTGCTTAGCCCTGTCTATCACTTGCAGCTTATGCTGTTTGGCATGCAAGTAGTCCTGTTTTATAGCTTTACCAGCTTGACATCTCATTTTTAGGTACGCCTGGTGCTGCTCCTGGCATGCACTCCTGCACTCTTCATTGAACCAGGGTTGGTCCCCTGGCTTGATGGTAATGGTAGAGTGGGGGATATGCCGGATCATGATGTTACAGATTGTGTTTGAGTACAATTCTGCTGCTGCTGATGGCCCACAGCGCCTCATGGATGCCCAGTCTTGACTTGCTAGATCTGTTTGAAATCTATCCCATTTAGCACAGTGGTAGTGCCACACAACACGATGGAGAGTATCCTCAGTGTGAAGGTGGGACTTGGTCTCCACAATGACTGTGCGGTGGTCACTCCTACCCATACTGTCGTGCACCGATGCATGTGTGGCAGGCAGGTTAGTGAGGATGAGGTCAAGTATGTTTTTCTCACCACAGACCGAGTCTAGCAGCTATGTCATTTAGGTCTTGGCCAGCTCGGTCAGTAGTGGTGCTACTGAGCCACTCTTGGTGTTGGACATTGAAGTCCCCCATCCAGAGTACATTCTGCACCCTTGCCACCCTCAGTGTTTCCTCCAAGTGATGTTCAATATGAAAGAGCACTGATTCATCAGCTGAGGGAGGGCGGTACGTGGTAATCAGCAGGAAGTTTCCTTGCCCAGGTTTGAACTGATGCCATGCATCAATCTATCAGTCTAGTAAACCTCCTCTGAACCGTCTCCAATGCATTTATATCCTTCCTTAGACCAAAACTACACACGTTATTCGAGATGTGGTCTCACCAATGCTCTGTATAACTGAAGGATAACATCCTTACATTTATATTCAATTCCTCTCATGATAAAGGGTAGCATTCCATTAGCTCTTTTATCCTGAGGGAAGAATCAATCCTCAGGATGAAAGAGACATTCTCAGATTGGTGAGCAGTGAACACTGGGATTGATGCTGAGGCTCCAGTTTCCTATTTATAAATGAATAGTGAAATAAAAGGGCTTTGTCCAACTTGCTGATATTACTAAACTAGGAGGTACGAGAAAGTAGAAAATTGCAAATTGTACAGATTAAATGAGAGAGCAGACTGGTAACAGGTGCATATGACCATAAGATCATAAGATGTAGGAGCAGAAGTAGGCCATTTGGCCCTTCGAGCCTGCTGCGCCATTCAATGATATCGTGGCTGATAGGATAGTCCTCAAATCTCAAAGCTACTGCGGATGCTGGAAATCCAAAACAAAAACATCGGTGGAGAAGAAATCAGTTAACGTTTCGAGCCTTCACGGCCGTTCTGCCGAAGGGTCGTGAAGGCTCGAAACGTTAACTGATTTCTTCTCCACCGATGCTGCCAGACCTGCTGAGTTTTTCCAGGTAATTCTGTTTTTGTTTCGGATAATCCTCAACTCCACTTTCCTGCCTTTTCCCCATAACCCTTGGTTCCATTACTGATTAAAAACCTGTCTATCTCCGCCTAAAATATATTTAATGACCCAGCTTCTACAGCCCTCTGTGGTAAAGAATTCCACAGATTAACTACCCTCTGAGAGAAGAAATTCCTCCTCATCTCTGTTTTAAATGGACGACCCACTTACTCTGAGATTACGCCCTCTGGTCCTAGACTCTCCCAGAAGGGGAAACAACCTCTCAGAGATAATATATTTTAGACTTAAGAAAAGCAGATGGGAGTTTAATGTAAATAGGGAAACAATGATGAACATATTTTTGGGCTCCAGATACATAGGTAATTATGAGATAGTTCATTGGTGCAATACATGTTAAATAAACATTGGAAACTTCACATCATCACAAGTGGTCTAGATATAAAAATTAGGAATTGGTATTGCGATTATGAAAAGCAGTGCTCATCAGTTTTGTGTGTTCCATGTTTGGTAGAGCTTGAAATGAAGGGATTGAATAATGATGGGAGACTGGTCAATTTGGAGATGTAGAGGCTGGGGTTGATCTGATTGAGATGTTTAAGATTGTGAAGGCAATTGATTGGGTCAAGAGTGATTGACTCTTCCCTCAGGTAGAGGACTGGAGAAGAAAATTACCTTGGAATTTGAGTACAAATCGTAAAAATGTAAATCCAGGAAAACTTATTCACACAAGGGCTTATGACAAAAAAAACACAGTCCCAGATGGCCACAGATGCAAAGTGAATTGAGGTGTTGAAACAAGAGATAGATACTTAATTGGGAATGAAAGGTTGTAGAAAAGGAAGGGAGTTTGGAGTAAAAAACATAGAGCTGTCATGGTTAACAGAAATGGTCCAACTGCCCACTCCTACTCATATGTTCAAGGTGGCTGCAGGCTTTCAGCTTGTGTTCAGAGACTACCATTAACAAAACATGGAAAATGTCTTGATTGCTTTTAAAGTAAAGGAGGCATGTCCAAGTATCGTGTCTCCCACAATATCAATGCTCATAGTCCCTCAGGATGCATCAGTTGAAACTATTTAGCATGTCATTGTTACCTTAGTGCTGGGATGCTTGGAAATCATCACAATCATAGCAACCCTTGTTTTCAATGCAACAATAAGAAAGCAGGAACAAGAGGGAAATCAGAAGGCATCAGAGCCGGATTGGACTTACCGGCCATAAAATCATTTGTATAATCTCTCCAAATAATTTAACCCTTAGAGTTCAGCTATCTTTCTGGTACACTGCACTTTCACATAGTCCATCTCTGACACTTCCCTTCCCTTCCTTAACCTCTCTATCTCAATTTCTAGTGTTAGACTGTCCACCAATATTCATTACAAGCCTACCGACTCCCACAGCTACCTCGACTACAGCTCCTCACACCCCGCTTCCTGTAAGGACTCCATCCCATTCTCTCAGTTCCTTCGCCTCCGTCGCTTCTGTTCTGATGATGCCACTTTCCAAAAAGGTTCCTCTGACATGTCTTCCTCCTTCCTTAACCGAGGTTTTCCACTCACAGTGGTTGACAGGGCCCTCAACCATGTCCGGCCTATCTCCCGCGCATCCACCCTCACACCTTCCTCTCCCTCCCAGAACCATGATAGGGTCCCCTTTGTCCTCACTTATCACCCCACCACCCTCCGCGTTCAAAGGATCATCCTCCGCCATTTCCGCCAACTCCAGCATGATGCCACCACCAAACACATCTTCCCTTCACCGCCCCCCCCGGCGGCATTCCGCAGGGATCATTCCCTCTGGGACACCCTGGTCCACTCCTCCATCACCCCCTACACCTCAACCCCCTCCCACGGCACCTTCCCATGCAACCGCAGAAGGTGCAACACCTGCCCCTTTACTTCCCCTCTCCTCACCGTCCAAGGGCCCAAACACTCCTTTCAAGTGAAGCAGCATTTCACTTGCACTTCCCTCAATTTAGTCTACTGCATTTGCTGCTCCCAATGCGGTTTCCTCTACATTGGAGAGACCAAACGCAGATTGGGTGACCGCTTTGCGGAACACCTTCGGTCTGTCCACAAGCATGACCCAGACTTCCCTGTTGCTTGCCATTTCAACACACCACCCTGCTCTCATGCCCACATGTCCGTCCTTGGCCTGCTGCATTGTTCCAGTGAAGCTCAACGCAAACTGCAGGAACAGCACCTCATCTTCCGACTAGGCACTTTACAGCCTTCCGGACTGAATATTGAGTTCAACAATTTTAAATCATGAACTCTTTCCTCCATCCCCACCCCCTTTCCAATCCCCCCCTTTTTTTTCCAATAATTTATATAGATTTTTCTTTTCCCACCTATTTCCATTATTTTTAAATGTATCTCCATCCATTGTTTTATCTCTACCTTTTAGCCTATTTCGATCCCTTCCCTTCACCCCACCCCCACTAGGGCTATCTGTACCTTGCTCGTCCTGCTTTCTACCCTTAATTAGCACATTCCTTAGATAAAATCACCAGCTTCAACACCTCTTTGACCTTTTGTCTATGACATCTTTTGGTTATCTCCACCTATCACTGGCCCTCTATCCAGCTCTACTTGTCCCACCCCACCTTAAACCAGCTTATATTTCACCTCTTTTCTATTTTTACTTAGTTCTGTTGAAGAGTCATACGGACTTGAAACGTTAACTGTGCTCCTCTCCACAGATGCTGTCAGATCTGCTGAGTTTTTCCAGGTATTTTTATTTTTGTTTTGGATTTCCAACATCTGCAGTTTTTTGCTTTTATCACTGTATGTCCTGCTGGTTTTGGGGCTCTGTTTGGTTTCTTATTGCTGTTGGGTTGGGGTTCCCTTGGATTCCATTTTTTTTTTAGCTCTCCTGGGTTCTTTCTTGGTAAGTACCAGGGAATTTTCACAGGAGGTGCACAATGAGTGTAGCCAATGGTCACTTTAATTTTAAAAATTCAGCAGATTTTACTGAAATGAATGAAAGAATGGAGATTAAGGTTTGTAGAAGATTATTCCAGTCTCTAATTGTTAATTGGTTTTCTAATCTCTGCTGTGTTTTTCATTCCTGATGTGTTTGGGCATCAGTTGTTGTCTGATAAGGCTCCTGTGAAGTGTCTTGTGATAAGGTGCTGTCTAATTGCCAGTTGTTGTTGTTGTTGTTGCTCTCCAGCTGAGATTGTCCCGCGGGGGGGGGCGGGGCGGGGCTCCTGCGCTCTCCGGGTGATTGACAGTCGGACAGACCGCGGCTGTGCGGAGTGACGCCAGCCAGCTCAGACCGGAACCTGCGCGCCACGCGGAGCAGGCCGGGGGCTGTAGTCCTCCCCGCCCGGAGCCAGCCGGCTGCGCGGGCGGCCGCGCCGGGCTGGAGGACTCCAAGTGCCGGCGTGCGCCGCGGCACGGGGCCGCGCCTGCGCGGTGAGCGGGCAGCAGGCGAGCTGGAGACCCAAACAGTGAGGGGCTGATCGGCGTTTCGCGGAGGCTCCGGGCGGCCTTTGGCGGCGGTAATGTCCCCCTGGGCCTGCTTGTAGAGGCTGTGCTGTAACCTACACCCTCAGAGAGCATTAGCACTGCCTGACTGGCACCCATGGAAATGGCTCACATTCGAGACTTCAGTATACAGGTAGGAGCAGGGGCAGCTGCTGGCATCTTATTGGATGTGGCTTGGCCCTGGGTTTTTTCCCCTCTATTTCTCTCCTCCCCACCCTCTTACTTCAAAAAAAAAATACAGATGCCTTCCCTCCCTCCCCTTCCCTTCCCTTTCAGTCATGTCAATGGTCGCTTCCATGTGTTCACATTCCTGGTGGCAGGTGCTCAGGGTTGGACCAGCCCTGTCGTCACCCTCGAAGGATTCTCTGATCGACGTGTGAGTTGGTATTGCCCACTTGATCAAGTGTGTGGCTTCAAGGAACCTTCCTAAAATTGAAGTCAATGGGAGTCAGTAGGGAGGGGGAGGGGGAGGGGGGGGGGGGGGAGAAAAAAAAACATCTCCACAGGTTAGGAGTCATAGCTAGCACAAAGGAAGGTGGTTCTGGTTGCTGGAGGTCAATCACCTCAGTCCCACGACAATGTTGCAGGCGTTCCTCAGGGTAGTGCCCCGGGCCCAACCATCTTCAGCTTCTTCATAAGGCCAGCAGTGGGGATGTTTGATGATGGCAAAGGTGTTCAGTGCCATTCGCCACTCCTCAGATACTGCAACTGCCTGTGTCCATGGGCAGCAAGACCTGGACGACATTCAGGCTCGGACTGATAAGTGGCATTTGTGCTGCCCAAGTGCCATGCAAGGACCATCTCCAATATGAGAGTCTAAACACTTTCTCCAGATATTTAATAGTGATGCCATTTTTCAATCCCGCACCATCAACATCTGGGGGTTACCATTGACCAGAAATTGAATTGGACCAACCATACAAACACTGTGGCTACAAGAGCAGGGCAGAGGCTGGGATTTCTGTGGCGAGTAACTCACCTCCTCACTCCCCAAAGCCTGTCCGCGATCTACAAGGCACAATTCAGGAGTGTGATGGAATACTTTCCACTTGCCTGAATAAGTGCAACTCCAACAACACTCAAGAAACTCAATACCATCCAGGACAAAGCAGCCTGCTAGATTGGCACCCATCCGCCACGTTAAACATTCACTCCCTCTACCATTCCCGCATAATGTGTACTATTTACAAGATGCAGTGCAGCACCTTGCTTCATTGACAGCACCTTCCAAACCTGCGACCTCTATCATTTGGAAGGACAAAGGTGGGAACACCTCCACTTGCAAGTTTCCCTCCAAGCCACACACAATCCTGTTTTGAAACTACATTGTCATTCCTTCACTTGCTGGGTCAAAATTCTGGATCTCCCTCCCTAACAGCCCTGTGAGTGTAACTACACCACATGGACTGCAGCAGTTCAAGACAGCTCACCACCATCTTCTCGAAGGCAGTGATTGCTTGTCTTGCCAGCTGTGCCCACTCCCCATGAATTAATAAAAATGAAAGCACCTTTCTCATACCCACACAAAAAGATGAATCCATCCTCTTGTTGTAAAATGGAGTTTTACAATAAGATATCGGTGTTGGTTGGAAACCTTTCTTTTTATTTGAAATAGCCTGACTGATATGTTTGCACTAATCCTGTGGCAAAAACTGAGGTGTTTTTAATTAGCACTGCATAAAGCTAATTTGATAAAAGGTAATAAATTCATTCCAGTGCCTTAGAACCAAGGGAGCTGTGGACATTTTCTTTTGGACAAATCCAAATGTATCAGCAGTTTGTAACAAAATGTTCTTGTGCGGGAGTCTGACTATTGGATCATCTTGCTGTGATTGTGGTAGAGGCTTCTCCTACAATGTATGTGCTGACCATGGTCAGTTCTGCTTTTCTGCTGTTTTCTACATTTTTTCATCATTAGGTCAGGAGCCAAGGCTTATGGTTCAAGACAACTTAATGCAGGCTGTCAGGGAATTTCAGGTGCTACTTCTCCATGATTTTGTTAACCAGCTTGTAAGATGCAATAGTAAATAAAGAAAAATCTGAAATAAAAGCAAAAAATGCTGGAAACACTCAGCAGATCTGGCAGCATCTGTGGAGAGAGAAACAGAGTTAAAATTTCAGATCTGTAACCTATCATCAGAAAAGCCCAGGGCCAGCAGCATCAACATTGAAACCATGATGTTGAAAACCCAGCAATGGTGAACTGGATATTTAATCAGACTAGTTTGTTACATATGCCTGAAGCAGCTTTTACAGGCATTTGAAAGAAGGTAAGCACAGCAGAAATGCTTCAAAGATATTCTGGATGGCACCATTAAGAACGGCAGCGTTCATATCTTCCTTTTCAATCACTTGTATGTGACCTGGTAGAGGGGCTTGAAGAGACAACATGACCAACTGGACAACAGGGGAAAAAATGAAAGTACATGTGAACTGGCAGAACCGTTCTGCAATCAATCAACTGATCAAGGTGGACTCGTATGCCTATCACGCTTTGGACTTGTCATCTCAGAGCCATGCATGCTGCCAATGCCGCATCTAATTTAGCTGAATGTTCCAGCCTATGATGGCGATGAGATAGATGTTGGCACTATAGTGCAATGGACCAAGGTTAAAGAGAGAAATCAAGAAATAGTGATTGCGTGATGTAACTTTTTGTGTTTAAAATACTGCAACTTGGAGGATGTAGTTCAGACTGACCCTTGTTGAAACAGTCAGATACAATCACTGGTATCAGTGCCTAATTGTTATGGATGGAAAGAAAGAGAGGGTATTAAAGGCAGCCACTAGTAGATGAGAAAGCCTGGAATCTATCATTGTTGCATACCTAAATAAACATCTGGATTTCTTTTTCAGGGTAAGATGCATCAAAGGGCATTGCTTTTGAATGTTTCCCTTTGCTTGTTATATGTTTCCTTTTTGAGCAGTGTTGTACATTAGAAATCACTGCAGATGTAGTCCCAGCAATACTGTTTTAGCCACGTGTAATAATGTCACTGTATTAGAAAATGCATTATCTATCATATAGGTAAATGTACTTGTATATATATATTTCCTTAGCAAACATCTGCCATCATCCAATGCTAAACTTTGCAGTTCCACTCTTTTGCCAGAGCTTGGAATCCTGGTATGAATTTATCAGACACACAGCATCTTAATGCAACTTATGAGTTTCCGCCCAGCCAGTATTTTGATTTTGGCAGAATGATTGCCTGGAATTTTGACTTGCACAAGACATGGGAGACCCACTCCTTGGCCTTTGTTATGACGTACACTGTTGGAGCTGCTCTCTATTGGCTAGGCTTTCTATTGCTGGCTTGGAGCAGTTAACCTGGCCGTGGTGTCAGCTCCTCTTTCCATACAATGTTGTTGGTGTTTCCATGGTGCTGAAGTCTGGCACTTTCATCCGCCTTTCATACCATTTTAGGTGATGACCAACAAGCAGTAACCGAGGAATTAAAGCACGCAACAATCAAAAACGTACGTGCACAATCTGCCATTACGCCTTAGCCTTTTTTGGAGTTTGTTGGTAAAGTGCTAACATTCACTTGCTTATGAACCATGCAAATATGAATGTTGAAATCATGCATCCAGCAACTGTTTCTAACTCATTTTCGAATCAAAAATGCAATTAGCTACATCTGGATTGCCAATAGTGGCTAACATATTGGATAATGCTGGTTTGGAATGCAAACAAAAACTGGATCAGAGCAGCAGTAGATGTACTTCTCTTTATTCTCTTATGGTCTTATTGTTAACTCATCTAACAGCACCCTCCATTTTAAATCAGTGTTTGAGCTTTTAATTGTAGAATTGCTCCCCTTTAACCAAGCCACTCATCTGAGTGAAAAATTTGTTCATAATCTCATGTAAGTTCTTCATTTTCCTTATAACAGAACTTTTTAATTTGTTCATGGAATGTTGGCGTCGCTGGCTAAACTAGCATTTATTGCCCATCCCAAAGGGCATTTTAAGAGTCAACCACATTCTGTGGAGTCACATGTAGGCTAGACCCAGGTAAGGACTGTGGATTTCCCCCCCCTAAAGGGCATTAGTGAACCAGATGGGCTCTTACGACAATTGACAATGGTTATTATTAGACTTTTAATTCCAGATTTTTGAGTTTAATTTAAACTCTGCCTTGGTAGGATTCAAACCCAGGTCCCCAGAGCATTACCCTGGGTCTCTAGATCACTAGTCCAGTGACAATACCACTATGCCACGACATCCTAAACAATATGTGAGAATAAGTTGTTGGTCAATAGTACCTTAATTTTTCTGTTTTGTATTTACTTCATGGATGCTGGTGATTTCAGTCCTCAATCATCTGATAATCTAATTGCAAATGATGATGAAACAACTGTCATATCATGTCATAATGCCAGGCACCAATGTTGAAAAGGGGGATAGGAATCTTCCAGTTACCGACTCGCTGATTTATTTCTCAATTTAACCTGTAAGATGGTTGCAATGCCATTATTAGTTGTAACCTGTGAATCCTGTTCATCAGTGACAAGTAGAGCAGTCAGTATCAGCACAATACCACAAAATATGTAGTTAGAACCTCAAATGAAATCAAACTCAAATATGTAAAGATTTTGACATGAGTGTTTTGCACTATACATATTACCTTGCTAAATTTTAGTGCCAGGCTTTTTTAAAAAAAAAATCCAGTCATTATCTTCTGGCTCCCTGACCTCTAATTGATCTCAAGAACTGCTCAAGAGCAGTTAGCCTCCAATTAACCTCAAGAAGGCACGGCATTTAGAACTTGTCTTAAAGAGAAGTATATATGTGTGCCTTAGCAGATAAAAAACCTGTACCTTACTATGATATTCATGTCCATATAAAAAGCATATTCTTTGAGTTACTGTAAGCAGCATCAGGTGATATCTCCCAGTATAGATTATAACTAATAACAGATGCCGGGGAGGGATTTCCAGGCTGTAATCTAAAGTGATAAGCAGGCTACTGCTGTAAAGTGCCTGAACTTATCTCTCCTGGCTACAAAATAATCCTGAAATGCCTTTCTGCATGTGATGTTCACCCCTCTGTTGAGTAAAATGGCAAAGAATAGTGAATACTAATCAGTCTACCCCTGGCATTGCAGACAGGGAGTCAAAACCGAGTGTAGTTTTCAAGTGAAGTGGGGTTAGAGGATGGAGGATAATTGAGCCAGTGACAGATGTATGTCTGTTCTCATTTTAAAGTCAAAGTTCTGTCCCTTATTTGTGCATAATAACCTTGATTTTTATATAATACTTAGTTACATAGCAACACTGAGGGCAATTTGAGAAACAGGGAAATAGCATTGGTTAGAGTATAGAGGCTTCTCTGCAGTACAGGGTGAGGAACTGCGGATGCAAAACCAAGAGGCTCCAAACGCCACCACTGGCAGGGGAATATCATTACAGCATGAGAAGTTCACTTCAGCAACTTTCGTTATCATTATGGATACAGGAATTCATAGAGTAAAAGCTGACACAAAGATCTGAAAATAAGCAGTAAGTTCTTGAAAACAGGAAGTGTGTGTAGGTGTAAGATTTCCCATTTGTTATAAACAATTCCAAGTTATGGTAGACAGAAAATGCCAGAAATACCCTGATTAGGCAGCCACTGTAGATAGAGAAACGGTTTCTTTCTCTACTTATGCTGCCCTACCTGAATATTTCCAACTCTTTCTGTTTATATTTCATATTTCCAGCATTAACATCATTGTGCCATCATAAAATGGAGCTCCGTTCCTCACTTTCTATCCTCTACAAGGAGAGTAGGAAGGGATAGCTGAAGATGATGTTCCTGGATTGATTTGGCCCATCTGCTCTTTGCCTGGCATATGTTGTCTGCAATCTGACAAGGGCAACACGGCTAATACTTTTCCCACGATGCTCAGCAGGGAAATGGCTCAATAGTTGTTGCAATCGCTGCAATCACCTTGTACAGGGTCACAATCTTTGGATGACGCATATCCTGGGGCAGTGTCCTCCCTCCAGCAGAGACAAATAAGTTTGTGCAGATACTGCAGGGGTGCTGATTTTCCGTGCTTGATGAGTTCAGACGATATAGCATCATCACTTGCAACTTTGCCTATGGTAAGCGTCTAAGCACCTCCACTGTGGGTCCGCTATCTATCTCTGCCATAACAAACAGGCATTCTGTAGTGTCTAGAACTTCCTTGGTAACTACATTCTCCCGAGAATACCACTCAAGGTAGTGTTCCACCCATCTCTCCAACTGTTTATGGCAGTCACAGTATCTTTACAGTGCCGAAGGAGGCCATTTGACCCATCAAGCCTGCACTGATGAGTCCTTGATGACCTCCCCTGTCTTTGTTTTCAATGGAGACGTTTTCTTTGCTGATGGACGTGTTGCCTTTTTTATCCCTTCATACATGCACCTAGCATTCCATGTGTTGAAGGACATCTGGCTGTTCTGGCAAAGTTGTAATCAATAGTTAGTGCCGCACCACCGAGCAGCCTGTTGGATTTTGAGTGACTCATAGTGCATTCTGAATATTCTCGCTCGGATCTCTCTTGTAAATGACGAGATCGGATCACTTGGCTTCAATGACAGGTCCCATCACAGTGATTTTAGCCTTGAACCAGTCAGCAATCTTTCACTCTTATTTCCCATGTTGTTGACAGTGCAGTATTGTAGATGGTGTCTTGAAGTAGGTTCCATTCCACCTCTGTACTCTGTGTAGGAATGCCAGAGAGCGCCTGTTCAATTGAGTCGAGAAACTGTTGGGTTTTGTCTGGTTAGGCAGTATGCCTCACGATGATACAAGGACGGCAATTGAATAAATAAACTTCATCCTAACCCTGATGCACCCCAGTGAGTGATCTATATCACAGTCAGCACTGTGGTGGCTGCATGTGTTCAGAATGCTGTTGTGAACCCGAAATTTCTTAAATAGTGATAGGCATTAGAAGATCCATAAATGTCAATATGTGGAGATGGACAAAAGTAGAAAAAATAAGAACAAGGTGAGAGGGGACTGGCTCAATGGAACAGGAGCAGACTGAATCATATGCTGAAAGAGTCAATCACTGGCCGGGCAGCTAAATTCATGTGGCAAACCTGTTTTAATACTTTCCTATAATGGTGTTCTAAGTAGGGTATATTTTTCTAATGGAGTCTGATATGATTCAACAAGTTAATGGGGAAGTTACGTGAACTTTTCTGGTTTAGTAGCACCAAATTGCCACAGTCTCCCAGTGTCAGGGTCTCCTGCAATGGGCACTCAAACTTGTTAGATTCGATTAAAGGCAAGGAATATCCTTGGCTTTAAACCCAGCTTCACCAGCATTTGTTAAACCCAATGTAAAAATAACTTGCCTTTATTGGAGCTGCCAGAATAGTCTCTAACTTCAGTGTAAGCAACTGAACAGATTGATCGAGTTATGAAATATGATTGAATGTTATAGAAAATTTTAATAGGATTTAAAGTCTGACTGAGAGATATCCAGGTAAAATTTAAAACTCTTGCCACGTGGTACGGTGCATTATTCTGCGCAAGTAAGACTGTAAGTAAAGTTTGAGATGCATGACACTGTCCATTAGGTTGGGTAATTGCCTTCCAATACTATACTAGTTTTAGGGTGCTTAGAATAACAGAAGTTACTGATTGTTTGCTGTGGTTCAACAGTATATTTGCTTTGTTGTCAATTCCTGTCAGACTGCTGTAATTCTTCCTTTTGCAAGCCTCTGCATCACTATACAGCAAAAACTGTTGACTAGGGGCTGGTTTCAAATCTGTAATAGATTGATGGGCTCAGAGTATAGAAGTGAACCTTGAGCAGCTTACAATAGATGCATCCATGAGGACCCTGTAATTTTATTACAGCTCAGAATTATCCCTGGCCAATATATGTACCAGTCCATACAGGATAGAGGCAATATTACATATCATTCCATTTGTTCCAGGCACCATTCCCTAGAAGAATCAGTGATCCCTGCTACATGCTCAGTGATTGCTGTTCCTCATTGTATATTGCTCCCACCCCACTGTGGGTTGAAAGAGTGTCTGAGAATAAGAGAGACAGAGAATATTTTGCTGTTTTATAACCTTCATGCTACCAGTGATCTCATTGAGTGAGCTGAACTGATTCCAGATCTGGGAAGAGGCATGTGGTAAACCATAGAATGTTGCAGCTCAGAGACAGCTATTCGGTCCATCGTGCCTATGCTGGTTCTTTGGTAGAGCTATGCAATTAATCTCAATCCCCTGCTCTTTCCCCATAGCCCCACAGTTTCTCCTTACTCTATCAAACTATTCATGATTTTGAACACCTCTATCAAATCTTCTTAATCTTCTCTACTCTGTGGAGAACAACCCCAGCTTCTCCACATAACTTAGTCCCTTATCCCTGGTACCATTTTAAAAAAATCACTTCTGCATCCTCTCTTAAAGCCTCAACATCCATTCTAAAGTGTTGCACCCAGCAATAAACAAAACATTCCCACTGAGGCCTAACCAGTGGTTTATAAAGATTTAGCCTAACTTCCTTGCTTTTGTATTCAATGCCCCAGTTAATAAGGCCGGGGAGTCCATGTGCCTTAGTTTTAACAGCTGCCTTAATTTGTCCTGCGATCTTCAAAGATTTGAGACCCCCCCAGGTCTTGCTGTTCCTACACCTCCATTGAAATTATACCATTTAGTTCATATTGCTGCTCTTCATTCTTCCTTCTAAAATGTATCACTTCAGTTTCATCTGACCATTCCTCCAGTCTGTCTGTCCTCCTGAAGACTGTTACTGTTTGCCTGCTTATTTACTACATTTCCAGTTTTTTACCATCTGCAATCTTTAAAACTTTGAAATTATGTCCTGAGGAGATTTGATAGAGATAATCAAAAACATGACCGGTCTGGACAGAGCAGACAGGGAAAAACTGTTCCAATTGGTGTAAGGATTGAGAATGAGAGGGCACCAATTTAAGGTAATTGGAAAAAGAAGCAATAGCAACATGAAGAAAAACATTTTCACGCAGCGAGTGGTTAGGATCTGGAATGCATTGCTTGAGAGTGTGTTGAAGGCAGGTTCAATCGAGACATTCAGGAGGGAATTGGATTGTTTATCTGGAAAGGAAGAATGTGCAGGGCTATAGAGTGAACGCAAGGGAGTGGCACTAGGTGAATTGCTCCTTCAGAGAGTCAGCACAGACACAATGGGCCAAATGGCCTCCTTATGCGCTGAATTCTTTGATTCTGTCTACTGAAGTCCAGGCCATTTACATATGTTTATACATTAATTTTACATCAATATATATCAAAAAGAGCAGTGATCCTAATACTGATACCTGGAGCACACAAGAGTATACTGCCATCCTGATGGGGAAGCCTCATTCCTTGACTTTGACCAATAGGGTAAGTACGAGGTGCTTGCGACCTGTGTAGATGAGAACAAGGGCTGCAGGGTGGATGAGCAAACTGACCATAGCACCTTGGTGTAGGATGCCATTAAAGTGGGGATGTCAAGAGGAATGTAGTAGTGATAGGGGACGGTCTAGTCGGTTCACAACCACGATCAGGATCTCCAAAGGTTGTGTTGCCTGCCTGGTGTCACAGGTGTGACATCTTGTGGCTGGAGACAAACTTGGAGGGAGAGGATACAGTTGTCATAGTGGTGCAGGAACCAACAACATAGAACTTGGAATGATCTACTGAGAGAGTTTGAGTTGTTCAAAACACAGAACCTCTAAAGTAATTATCTGGATTCTTACCTAAACCACCTGCCAATTGGCATAAGGTTAAGCAGATTAGAAAATTAAACGGATGTGGGAAGTGATGTGGGAAGAAGGGGTTTTGATTCATAGGGCACTGGCATCAGTATTTGGGAAAGAAGGAGCTGTTCCACTGAAACCAGTCTGGGTTCAGTGTCCTGGTGAACGATATAACTAAGTCTATAGTTAGAGCTTTAAACTGAAAGAGTCAGGGGAGGATTCTAGTGAAGGAGATTTAGAAATTTATGGAGAAAAGTCGGGACAAGAGAACAGTCTAACGGTTTGGATAAAAACAAGTGGAGTGGGTTAGGAAGTAGAGAGGTCAACAGTAATAGGGCATCAGTGAATAAGATTCATGCAAATAATCAGAAAAAAATTAAATTAAAGACTCCTTGCAAATGTTTTGTGTATTTACATGAAAAGATAGATGAACTAATGGCACAAATAGGGAAAGATGATTTCAGTCTAATTGCTGTTACAGAGACATGGCTACAAGGTGACCAAGGTTGACAAATAAATATTGTGGAAACACAGAATTTCAACAGACAGAATGGAAAAGGGGAGGGAAAGCCTGGGTAGTAAGTGATGACATAAGAGCGTTGGTGAGAAAGGACCTTGGGGGGAGATTAGGAATAACAAAGGTCAGAAAATGCAAGTGGGACTAATTTAGAGGCAGCTGAACGGTAGTTATACTGCTGGGCCGAACATTAAGCAAAGGACAGCATGTCTCTTTTTTCAGCAATACTCAAATAATTGGAGCTTGGAGCAAAGGCAATATAATAATTCTAGGGGACTTTAATCTTATATAGACTGAACCAATCAAATTGGCAAAAGTGGTCTGGAAGATGAATTAGTAGAATGCTTTCAGGACAGTTTCTTTGAACAATACATTGTGAATCCAACTACGGGGGATAAAGCTATTTTAGATCAATTACTGTGTAATGAGGCAATGAGTTTATTAGTAATCCTAAAGTTAATCATAAATACAATTGAATTTTTTATTAAGTTTGAAAGCGAAACACTCAGGTCCCAAGCAAGAATCTTAAACATAAAACAAAGCCAATTAAGTGGGTATGAGGGGGGGAGCTGGCTAAGGTTGTTTGGGCAAATGGACTAAAAGTAATCATGTTCAATAAAGATGCGTTCCATTTAAACAAAAAAACTTAGCAAGAAAGATCTGTCTGTGGCTTACTGGGGAAGTTAAGGATAGTATTAGGTTAAATGAGACTTATAATGTTGCAAAGAACAGTAATAAGCTGAGGATTGGCAGTGTTTTAGAAACCAGCAAAGGGAAACCAAAAACTTGATTTTTAAAAGGGAAAAAAGAATAAGAGTAAACTAGCCAGGAATATTTTTTAAAAACAGTTTGTTAGAGCTTTTACAAGCATATACAAAGGGCAGTAGCAAAAGTAAACATTAATCCCTTAGAGGCAGAGACAGGAGAAATTAACATGAGGAATGAGGAAATGGCAGAGACTTGAACAAATATTTTTGTCTTTGTTCACATCTGACATTCCAAACACAAAGGGTTAAGCAAGGGGCTCATTAGAACGAGGGACTTATGGTAATTATTTTCAGCAGAGGAAAAGTATTGGAGAAACTTAAGGGACTAAAAAATAGCAAATCCCCAGGGCCTGGTTGCCTACATCCTAGAATTCTAAGAGAGGCATGTATTGGTTTTGATTTGCCAAAATTCCCAGGATTCTAGAACCGTCCCCGCTGATTGGAAGTTAGCAAATGTAACACCAAGATTCAAGAAAGGAGGGAGAGTTAAAACTGAGAACTACAGGCCAGTTAGCCTGACATCAGTTATCAGGGAATGCTGGAATGTATTATTAAGTCTAATCAATGCAATTAGAAAATCATTTAATGATCAGACAGAGAACCATGCTTTTACAAAAGGGAAATCATGTTTGACAAAATTATTCATTTTTGAGGATGTAGGGTAGATAAAGGGGAATGAGTAGATGTACTATACTTGGATTTTCAAAAGACATTCAATAAGGTGCTGTACAAGATAAGGGCTCATGGAGTTGAGGGTAATATGTTAGCCTGGAAAGAGGATTGCTAGAGGAAGCAAAGAGAAGGGATAAACGGGTCATTTTCAAGTTGGCAGGCTGTTATGAATGTTGCAAGGATCAGTGCTGGGGCCTCATCTATTTACAATCTATATTAATGATTTAAACAAAGAGACCGAGAGTAATGTATCTAAGTTTGCTGACGATAAAAAGTTAGGTGGGCATGTAAGCTGCGAGGAGGACACAAAGAGATATAAACAGATTAAGTGAGTGGGCAACAGGGTTGTAGCTGGATTATAAAGTGGCAAAGTGTGAGATCATTCACTTTGATCATAATAGAAAAGCAGAATATTTTAAAGAAGGCTTTTTAAGAAAGCTCCCCCTTGAAAATCATGTTCTGAGGGTCTTGAACAAGCAACACAGAAATTTAGCATTCAGGTACAGGAGAGCAAGCAATTAGAAAGGCAAATACCATGTTGTTCTTTATTGCAAGGGGATTGGAGTACAAGAATAAGGAAGCCTTACTACAATTGTACAGAGACCACACCTGGAATACTGTGCTAAAAGCAAAAAACTGCGGATGCTGGAAATCCATAACAAAAATAAAAATACCTGGAAAAACTCAGCAGATCTGACAGCATCTGCGGAGAGGAACACAGTTAACGTTTTGAGTCCATATGACTCTTCAACAGAACTAAGGAAAAATAGAAAAGAGGTGAAATATAAGCTGGTTTAAGGGGGGTGGGACAGGTAGAGCTGGATAGAGGGCCAGTGATAGGTGGAGATTGCCAAAGATGTCATAGACAAAAGGACAAAGAGGTGTTGAAGCTGGTGATATTATCTAAGGAATGTGCTAATAGGTGACATTAAGGGTAGAAAGCAGGACGAGCAAGATACAGATAGCCCTAGTGGGGGTGGGGTGGGGGGAAGGGATCGAAATAGGCTAAAAGGTAGAGATAAAACAATGGATGGAAATACATTTAAAATAATGGAAATAGGTGGGAAAAGAAAAATCTATATAAATTATTGGAAAAAAGGGGGGATTGGAAAGGGGGTGGGGATGGAGGAGAGAGTTCATGATCTAAAATTGTTGAACTCAGTATTCAGTCCGGAAGGCTGTAAAGTGCCAAGTTGGAAGATGAGGTGCTGTTCCTCCAGTTTGCGTTGAGCTTCACTGGAACAATGCAGCAGGCCAAGGACGGACATGTGGGCATGAGAGCAGGGTGGAGTGTTGAAATGGCAAGCGACAGGGAGGTCTGGGTCATGCTTGCGGAATACTGTGCGCTGTTTTCATCTCCATATTTAGGAAAAGGTATATTTACACTGCAGGCAGTGTACAGCGAAGGTTCATTAGATTGATTTCTGGGAGGAGAGGGTTGTCCTGTGATGAGAGGCTAGTTAATTGGGCCTATACTCTCTGGAATTAAGAAGAATAGGAGGTGATTTCATTGAAACATACAAGATTCTGAAGGGGCTTGACCGGGAAGACACTGAGGTTCTCCCTCGTTGAGGAATCTAGAACATGGGATCGCAGTCTCAGGATAAGAAGCTGATCATTTAGGACTAAAATGAGGAGAAATTTTTTCATTCAAAGGGTTGTGAATCTTTGGAATTCTCTACCCCAGAGAGTTGTGGATGCTCCATTGTTGAATATATTTGAGGCTGACATAGACAAGATTTTTGGGGTCTCAGGGAATCAAGGAATATGGCGAGTTGGCGGGAAAGTGCAGTGGAAGCTGAAGATCAGTCATAATCGTAAAGAATACGGATATATGATGTACTCTTGCCACCACTTCTTATGGTCTTTTTTTCCATATGAAAAACAACTGTTCGCCATTACTAGATGTATCCTAACTGGACCAGGTGGCTATTCTACTTTGAGGACTACCAACCTTTTAATTACTACCTCTTTTTTTCTTATTTTATACTATCCCAACATTGTTGCTGCCTCCTCCTTTACTGGTACATTGGCAGGGTTTTCTTCGCCAGTGAAGATATTTAGTGTATTTAGTACCTTAACCATGCTCTCTGCCTTCACAAGAAATCTTTATTTTTGGTCCCTAGTCAGCCCCACACTTCTTTTGACTACTTTTCAACTATTTGTCTATATAAAAGACTGATTTTCAAACCATGAAGGATTAGAGATCCAGAGATAAGCACTAATGATACTTCTTTCAAGCTGGCATGTGTTTCTCTGTTTTCCACTTGCTAAAACCGAAGAGTAGCTGTTCCTGGACTGGCTAACTCGTGTAAACTCTTCAGCTGTTTTAAATCTCCCTTGTGCTGGGAGATTTGGAAGATTTGTTGTGATTTTTTTTTTCCCCCCCTCTATTTAGGGATTGGGTTTCATTTGTCACTGGCCTTGTGTCTACTGAAGATAAAAACCCAGAGCTGTTTTTTTTTGTGAAATACCCTCTCTCAATTTTAACACATTCTACAGGGTCGTGTCCTGTTCTGTGGTCCAGTTTTGCAGGCACTGGCTGTCCATTGGCATCTGACCCAAATGACTATTCTTCATATACGATCCAAGATAGGAGTAGGTTATTGAATTATGAGAGACATCTGACCCCAGTCCAACCACACCTGCACCCAGTTTACACACTACAGCTTTCCACTGTAGTAGAATTGGCTGTACGATCCCTGGCTGATGGTTTTTTTTTCCTCTATTTCCCAAGCCAGGGAAATGCTGATGCTTTTTATAGCTTCTTAGCTGGGAAATCAGCTAATTCAGCACAGACCAGGGTTCGAACTGAGATTCCCTGTTCTCTGTGATGGCTCATTTCTACACTCAGCCTTGCATGTGCCCACTGACCTATTTGTGACAAAAACAAAAGTACCTGGAAAAACTCAGCAGGTCTGACAGCATCTGCGGAGAGGGATACAGTTGATGTTTCGAGCCCATATGACCCTTCATTAGAACTAAGACATATAGAAATGAGATGAAATATAAGCTGGTAGAAGGGGGTGGGACAGGAGAGCTCAATAGAGGGCCAGTGATAGGTGGAGGCCAAGAAGAGACTGCCAAAGATGTCATAGACAAAAGGACAAAGGGGTGTTGACAGTGGTGATATTATCTAAAGGATGTGCTAATGGGGACATTAAGGGAAGCAATCTAGTGGCAGATGGCCCTAGTGCGGCTGGGGTGGGGGGAAGGGATCGAAATGGGCTAAAAGATGGAGCTGAAACAATAAATTGAAATAAATTTAAAAATAGGAGGGAAAAGAAAAAATTTCTAGTTGTAAAAACATTATAAATTATTGCAAAAAGGGGGATCGGAAAGGGGGGGAATGGAGGAGAGAGTTCATGATCTGAAATTGTTGAACTCAATATTAAGTCCGGAAGGCTGTAAAGTACCTAGTCTGAAGATGAGGTGCTGTTCCTCCAGATGGCGTTGAGTTTCACTGGAACATTGCAGCAAGCCAAGGATGGACGTGTGGGCATGAGAGCAGGGTGGTGTGTTGAAATGGCAAGCGACAGGGAGGTCTGGGTCATGCTTGCGGACAGACCGAAGGTGTTCCGCAAAGCGGTCACCCAGTCTGCGTTTGGTCTCCAATGTAGAGGAGACCGCATTGGGAGCAGCGAATGCAGTAGACTAAATTGAGGGAAGTGCAAGTGAAGCGCTGCTTCACTTGAAAGGAGTGTTTGGTGAGGAGGGGGGAAGTAAAGGGGCAGGTGTTGCACCTTCTGTGGTTGCTTGGGAGGGTGCCGTGGAAGGGGGTTGAGGTGTTGGGGGTGATGGAGGAGTGGACCAGGGTGTCCCGGAGGGAACGATCCCTGTGGAAAGCCACCGGGGTGGGGGGTGAAGGGAAGATGTGTTTGGTGGCGGCATCATGCTGGAGTTGACGGAAATGTCGGAGGATGATCCTTTGAACGCGGAGGGTGGTGGGGTGATAAGTGAGGACAAGGGTGACCCTATCATGGTTCTGGGAGGGAGAGGCAGGTGTGAGGGCAGATGCGCGGGAGATGGGCCGGACACGGTTGAGGGCCCTGTCAACTACCATGGGTGGAAAACCTCTGTTAAGGAAGACATGTCAGAGGAACTGTTTTAGAAAGGGGCATCATCAGAACAGATGCGACGGAGGCGAAGGAACTGAGAGAATGGGATGGAGTCCTTACAGGAAGCAGGGTGTGAGGAGCTGTAGTTGAGGTAGCTGTGGGAGTCGGTAGGCTTATAATGAATATTGGTGGACAGTCTATCACCAGAAATTGAGACTGAGAGGTCAAGGAAGGGAAGTGTCAGAGATGGATCATGTGAAAATGATGGAGGAGTGGAAATTGGAAGCAAAATTAATAAATTTTTCTAGATCCAGACAAGAGCATGAAGCAGCACTGAAGTAATCATTGATGTACCGGAGAAAGAGTTGTGGGAGGGGGCCTGAGTAGGACTGGAACAAGAAATGGCTCGCCTCACTTCCTCCAAATAAAAGGTGTGGCTATGGGTACCCGCATGGGCCCCAGTTATGCCTGTCTCTTTATGGGGTATGTGGAACATTCGCTGTTCCTCTGAAGTGTCTTCCTTCTTCCTTAACAGAGGTTTTCCACCCACGGTGGTTGACAGGGCCCTCAACCGTGTCCGGCCCATCTCCCGCGCATCTGCCCTCACACCTTCCTCTCCCTCCAGAACCATGATAGGGTTCCCCTTGGCCTCACTTATCACCCCACCATCCTCAACGTTCAAAGGATCATCCTGCGACATTTCCGCCAACTCCAGCATGATGCCACCACCAAACACATCTTCCCTTCACCTCCCCTGGCGGCTTTCCGCAGGGATCGTTCCCTCCGGGACACCCTGGTCTACTCCTCCATCACCCCCAACACCTCAACCCTCTCCCACGGCACCTTCCCAAGCAACTGCAGAAGGTGCAACACCTGCCCCTTTACTTCCCCCCTCCTCACCATCCAAAAACCCAAACACTCCTTTCAAGTGAAGCAGCGCTTCACTTGCACTTCCCTCAATTTAGTCTACTGCATTCGCTGCTCCCAATGCGGTCTCCTCTACTTTGGAGAGACCAAACGCAGACTGGGTGACCGCTTTGCGGAACACCTTCGGTCTGTCTGCAAGCATGACCCAGACCTCCCTGTCGCTTGCCATTTCAATACACAATCCTGTTCTCATGCCCACATGTCCGTCCTTGGCCTGCTGCAATGTTCCAGTGAAGCTCAATGCAAACTGTAGGAACAGCACCTCATCTTCCGACTAGGTACTTAACAGCCTTCCGGACTTAACATTGAGTTCAACAATTTCAGATCATGACCTCTCTCCTCCATCCCCACCCCCTTTCCGATCCCCCTTTTTGCAATAATTTATAATTTTTTTACAACTAGAAATTTTTTCTTTTCCCTCCTATTTTTAAATTTATTTTGATCTATTGTTTCATCTACACCTTTTAGCCCATTTCGATCCCTTCCCCCCCACCCCACCCGCACTAGGGCCATCTGTCACTAGATTGCTTCCCTTAATGTTTCCATTAGCACATTCTTTAGATAATATCACCACTGTCAACACCCCTTTGTCCTTTTGTCTATGACATCTTTGGCAGTCTCTTCTTGGCCTCCACCTATCACTGGCCCACTATAGAGCTCTCCTGTCCCGCCCCCTTTTTACCAGCTTATATTTCATCTCATTTCTATATGTCTTAGTTCTGATGGAGGGTCATACGGAATCGAAACATCAACTGTATCCCTCTCCGCAGATGCTGTCAGACCTGCTGAGTTTTTCCAGGTATTTTTGTTTTTGTTCTAGATTTCCAGCATCTGCAGTATTTTGCTTTTACCTATCTGTGAAGTTCAGAACAGCATTGTTTTTGTTCAGTGTTGAGCATTTTTAAATAAATTACCATTTCGTGTATTTGGACACTGGTGGATGATAGTTCTGAATAGAGACTTGTGGCTGGGTGCTCAGTTTATGCCTTCTCCAGAGCTTCTCCACGATCTGTTTGGGAGTGTATGGGTGGAGCACAATAACACACAAACTTGACAACATGCAGCACAATTAATCTTGAGAAATTTCTGCACATGGACTATTACACCCTAAAATTTGCTGGTTACAGGACACCTTTTCTCTTCCTGAGCTAAGGAATGTGGTAATGTAGTGGTTATGTTACTGCACATTTTAGCCCAGTTACCTCAAAGATATATTGTTCTTCAATATTTACTGTTGATAGTAACAGCAAATTGGGGTGATGTGTATGAAAAGTAGAAAGAAAGCCTCTTACCTATCCAGTGTCATACTTGACCTTTCATTCCAAGAATCCTTATTTTACCTGCTAAAAATATAATAACATTTTCAAAACCTTCTGAAGAGCCTTGTTCAGATCAACTACAATCCCCTTGTCTACCAGGTCACTGTTGTCTTCAAGAAACCCAGCAAGTTAGTCAAACAATAATGGCTTTTTCCTCATTGACTTTTAACAAGTGGGCTTTTCAACCCTTTACCTCACCTGCTGGATCTATCAAAATTGTTTCAAAAACTTTCCTTCCAGCTGACTGGTTTACAGTGTGTCTTGCTGTTTTTTTTCCAAATCCTCCTGATTTTAGTGAACTTGCAAAAGTATCCATTAAAGCATCACTAATTTCAGTCCCCATCTTTTTTGAGAAGTGCACATTGTGTTGACCAGGTCCTCTGTCTCTTAAGATCATCAAGTGAGTGGTCAGAATTTGGAATGCATGCCCAGTCGGGCGGTGGGAATAGATTCATTAAAGCTTTGTAAAGGGTCTTGAATAATACTTGAAGAAAAGATTGCAGGGATGTAGGGAAAGAGTAGGGGAGTGGGACTAAATGTTTTGTTCTTCAAAAGAGCTGGTGCACCTGCGCTGGGCTTTTATGCTGTATTATTCTATGATTCTAATTGGTTGCTATCCCAAGACCCAAGTTTCTTGCTATAATAAATAAATAAAAACAGAAAATGCTGGAAATGCTCAGCTGGTATGGCAGCATCTTGGAGAGGGAAACAGGGTTAACGTTTCAGGACTGTGACCTTTCATCAGAAGTCAAAGAAAGTTTTGATCACTTTAAGTCTCGAGCATTGCGAAATAGACATAAGTGTGCACACTCACCTTGTAGGAACGTGCCGATTATCTAAACCCGGAGATCTTGGGTGTGTGTTGGCAAGACTAGAGATCTAGGGTCCCCCAGGTATGTACTGAGATACTTCTGGGGTTTAAATAGTTAAGAATTGTGTGGCTTACCAACACAGAGCACTAGTCAGCGTCCGTCCCACTGCTAGTTTTTTTATTCATTCAAGGATGTGGGCTTCGCTGGCTGGGCCAGCATTTATTGCCCATCCCTAACTGCCCTTGAAGGTGGTGGTGAGCTGCCTTCTTGAACCGCTGCAGTCCATGTGGTGTAGGTACACCCACAGTGATGTTAGGAAGGGGGTTCCAGGTTTTAGACCCGGCGACAGTGAAGGAACGGCAATATATTTCCAAGTTGGGGCGGTGAGTGACTTGGAGGGGGAACTTCCAGTTGGTGGTGTTCCCATCTATCTGCTGCCTTTGTCCTTCTAGGTGGTAGTGGTCGTGGGTTTGGAAGGTGCTGTCTGAGAAGCCTTGGTGAATTCCTGCATTGCATCTTGTAGATGGCACACACTGCTGCTACTGTGCAGCAGTGGTGGAAGGAGTGAATGTTTGTGGATGTGGTGCCAATCAATCAGGCTGTTTTGTCCTGGACAGTGTCAAGCTTCTTGAGTCCAGCTAGGACCGTCTGACCTCTTATGGCACTGCTTGCAGGGCTGTATGGGGCAGTGGGAAGAATTTCAGATCCCAATAACTGATTACATTGAACCTCACCACCTGCACCCCACCCCCCCCAAATACCTCCTGGGTGACAGATCAGTGGTGAGTCAGTGCACTCCCTCCCTGTAATAATTGCTCCTTTTCATTACAAATCCTAATGGCTTTATCCTAGATCCTGCACACGGGCCAAAATGTTTCCTGACAACCTTTGAAGGCGAACTATTTGTGCATGTTTCTTATACACAACAAAGCTTAACTTGATTTATGGGTTCAAACCCTGTCAAGGAGTTGAGTACAAAATCCAGCCTGCAAGAGCACTAAATTGTAGGAGGTATGAATCTTTGAGTAACAAATTATATTAAGGCCCCATATGCCTATTCTGGTGATTTATATGCATGTAAAGATCCCATAAATGCTTTGAACCAAGCATGCCCAGTATCCTGGCCAAAATTCCTCTATTAAGCATTCTCACAAACTGTTTAACTGGTAATTCAACTTGCTGTTAAATATATTATGTCATTCCATGTGATGAACTTATAGGTTTTAGAGACAGAATGAGGCATATTCAAGCATGCCCTTAGAGGGCCACCATAATTTTGAACTTGTTCCTTGTCTGCCAGCATACTCATTGGAAGACAGCTAATGATTGTGCCTGTGGGTGAACGGTAGTTAGTGCAGGACAGGATTTGTGCAGCAGAGCTTTGGACAATTGTGTATTTATGGAGGATGGGAGGTCAGCAAGAAGAGCATTTGGGTAGTCAAGTCCAGAGGTGACAAGAGTGTGTATAAGGGGTTCAACCTACTGGAATCAGTACCCAAACAGGAATATTCATCAAGGGCACCAGATGAATCCTTAAACTTCAATTGCTGGCCAACAACTTGTCTGGCATTTCCCACCCAGTTTATGCCTCTGAGTTTGGCTCAGCAAGCTGTTTTACATCTACCAATTTGAAATTTATTATTATTTTTGCAACCAACCTCCCATCCTTATTAGCACAAGCTACAGAGTGAATTAAGTTACATTTTCTTACCAATTATAAAAAAAGTAATCTCAGACAACATAGCCATAAACTAACAATTGTTTAGTATCATTAGAACCATAGTTAGCAGAACTTAAACAGTGTGTGTGCAAATAATTAATTGATAAAGTTACTTCACAAAATAAGTAACAGAGGTTATAACTGTTAACGGATTATAAATTTACAGTAGAGATCAGTATCTGAGATTGACATAAATTGGCGATCTTAATTTAGGATTAGACCTTGATAGCTGATAACAAAGTCAGATGGTCAGTCTGTTGCACTGGTTAACATTTATATGTTTGTAATTAGCATTGTTTCCAGAATTTTCACAATGTCATCCTTATGAACTAACATGGAAGCAGTGACTGGCTCACCTTCCTTTGGAAAGGCATCAGGGTGATTAACCTTCTATGTGTAGGGATGCTACTGAATCCTATGCTCCTGTGTAAATTCAGCTACCATGTTGGTAGCTGTATCTGATGGGCTGTCTTAAATTTCACTTCTCTTGATTGCAGAACCTTGTTTTTCTAAGTGACACATAGACTTCTGTGACATTCCCTCTCTTTTGGAGATGCACATTCTGAAATTACAGGAACATCTTTCCCTATATACTGGACCAGCTACTGTACTCTATGCCTTCTACTATAAGAAATACTAAAAAAAAACTAAAATTAAATTTAAGAACTAAGCACTGAAGATTGAAAACTTAAAACTGGTCTTGAGAATCAAACACAGCACCTTTTGTGTGCACAGGGATTCAAGAATTGTGCCTTTGGACTGGGATAATTACAAATATCACTCCATTATATAAGGGAGACTGAAACTAGTGTTATGATCCCAGCTGATGTTATTAATGGACGAGTCAGATTCCAGAATGGAACCTGGCCTTAAAGATCTTTTTCAAACAGTGGAGGATACTTACTGAAACAGATTCACAGGAGTCTGCTGTTAACTTTTTAACAAAAAGGTAAAACATTTATTAAAGAAGAAACACTAACTATATTACACTATACAACACAAAGGTTGGAAAGATTTCAAAACAGACACTAAGGAAAAAATGATTCAAACTCACACTATCCCTTTTATCCCAGCAATACCCTTACAGACCCAACACTCCAGTGAAAAGATACCACTATTTCCACACCAAGGATAGAGCTGGTTCAGTTGCAGAGAGGCTTCTTTTCCAGTAGGCTTCTGAACATTCACTAGAAGTCTTTGCACAATTGGTAGCTCCCTTGTGATAGCCAGAAAGCTCACTCTAAATTCACGAGTATTCTAACTTTAAAGCAATACACATGAGTTCCTTAACAGTCTGGCATCATTTCCAGCTAGAGAGAATCTTAGACCTTTTCTGTCTTCACTCTGGTAAACACATACCAACTGAAACTAAAAACTGCTTTTCTTGCCTCTCCCTGTGTCTGAGTCTCTCTGATCCCCAGTTGCTAGGTAACAATTTTTTCCTACTTTTTTTTTGTTTTAACTTCCCTAAACTACTAGCCCCTTGATAACCACCTCTTCACTTTAAGAGTCATAAAACCTCATTAAAAATGCATGTATACAAACAGGCCTCCAGATTTGCTGGATCCATCTCAAAAAGAAATTCTTAAATTGAAACCAAACCCAGGTTTTACCTTTCTTAACACACACATTTTTAAAAAATAAACTTAAAGCTATATCTTGTTCCTAACACCCACAAATGCAAATATAACTTACTGAAAACTATCTCTAGTTCCTAACACTAGTTGACTCCATACCTGTGCTTAATTGACATCAATTGTAGTAGGGAAGTTACTGGAATCTATCATTAGGGACAGAGTGGCAAAGCGCAGTCAAATGTATCAATTAATTAAAGAGCATGGACATGGACTTGTAAAGGGTAGGTCACACCTGGCAAATCTAATTGAATCTTTTGATGAGGTCGCCAACATGGTGGGCAGGGAATGTCTCTGGATGTTGTCTGTACGGACTTCTAGAGGCATTTGATAAAGTTCTGTAATTTTTCTCATTCTATTGATTCCTGGAATTAGAGGGCTGTCCTTTGAGGAAAAATTGAGTAGAATGGGCCAATATTCTTTGGAGTTTAGAAGAGTGATACATGATCTCATTGAAACATATAAGATTCTGAGAGGGCTTGCCAGGCTAAAAACTGACCATTTCCCCTACATAGAGAGTTTAGAATTCATGATCTCAATAAGGAGTCGGCCATTTAGGACTGAGGAAGAGAAATTTCCTCTCTCGGTGGGTTGTGAATCTTGGATTTCTCAATCCCAGAGGGCTGTGGATGCTCAGTTGATTGGTATATTCAAGGCTAAGATTGATAAATTTTTGAGCACTAAAGGGAATCAAGGGATGGGAGGGAAAGCAGAATTGATGTGCAAGTTCAGTCATCATCTTGTGGAATGGCAAAGTAGGCTTGATGGCCTACTTCTCCTATTTCTTATGTTCTATACAAAATTATTAGCAAAAATGAGAGTGCATGGAATTGGAAATAACTTGTGATGTTGGTTAATAATTGGTTGGGAGGTGGGAGTTCTTTCTTTGAATTGGCTGGATATGAAAGATGATTGACCCAGGGATCTATACTGGGGTCTCAACATTTCAACACATGTATTTACTGGATATCTGGAATTCCCACCCCCAAAAGATGGTGGATGCTGGGTCAATTGAAATTTTCATGACTGAGATGATAGATTTTTTTTAGATAAAGGTATCAAAGGATATGGAACAAAGGAGAGTAAATGGAGGTGAGGTACAGATTACCATTATCTTCTTGAATGACAGAACAGGCTTGGGGGGGGTGGGGGGCTGAATGGCCTTCTCCATTCCTAATTTTCACCATGCCTGGAAGAAAGTTTTATTACGTAGATAAAGGAGGCCTTGTCTTACGCTTCTCGTTTAGCAGAGTATCACTCCAGATTTTTCTTTTGGCTGTCTTCTATATTGCTATAATTTGTGTGGAACTCAGAACAAGAAGTTTTAGAATTGCTGGATGCTTTTTGAAGGTCAAGGAAATAACATAAGAAGTAGGAGCAGGAGTAGGCCATTCGGCCACTCGAGTCTGTTCCATCGCTCAGCAAGATCATGGTTGATCTGATTGTGACCTTAACTCCACTTTCCAGCCTGTCTCCCATAACCCTTGACTCCTTGTCAATCAAAATCTGTCGAACTCAGCCTTGAATATATTCAATTACCCAGCCTCCATTGCTCTCTAGGGAAGAGAATTCCAAACACTAATGACCCTCTGAGAGGAGAAATTCCTTCTCATCTCTGTCTTAATGGGAGACTGCTTATTTTGAAACTGTGTTCCTTAGTTCTAGATTCCCCTGCTTGAGAAAACATCCTCTCAGTATCTACCCTGACAAGCCCCCCTCAAAATCTTATGTTTCAATAAGATCACCTCTCATTCTTCTAAACTCCATTGAGTATAAGCCAAACCTGCTCAACCTTTCTCCATAAGACAAACCCCTCATCCCAGGAATCAGCCTAGTGAACCTTCTCTGAACTGCTTCCAATGCAAGTCCCTCCTTAAGTAATCCTAATTTTGATTTCTTACAGAATGCCCGCATGGATCCTGAAGAGCTCTTTACAAAGCAGGAGCGGATTGGGAAAGGCTCATTTGGTGAAGTGTACAAAGGAATAGAGAACAGAAGTAAAGAAGTTGTGGCAATTAAAATCATTGACCTAGAGGAGGCAGAAGATGAGATCGAAGACATCCAGCAGGAGATTACAGTGCTTAGCCAGTGTGATAGCCCGTATGTCACAAAGTACTACGGCTCTTACTTAAAGGTAAGAAAGGAGCTTGGAGTAATGGTTAAATAAGATAGCATCACTACTCACACCTACATATCTATATTCACTGAATGCTCAACTCAGAGCTTTATTGCCACTGTTGTGTTTTTTTTAGCTTCGAAGCTATTTAAATCCTCCAATGCACAACTTCCTAACTGACTGACAGACACAATGCAAAGAATTCAGACAGTAGGTGTATTACCCCAGGGAGGATGGGAAGAGATAAGCTTGCTAGGTTCTGGGAAGTTAGACCAGGCAGAGCCTAGCAAGAATAGGAGGTGGGTATGGAAAATAGGGAAAAAACTCTAACTGGGGGGGGGCTAGTCAATGATACTAAAATGCTAGGGTTTTAAAAATATATATTTTAAATGTTTCTACAGTGAGCCTACAAAAATTGAGAGAACTTTCATAGTGCTCTTCATTTCTGTCCTCCGGGAATAAATCTGTGTAAATCATTTTTGGCTTGATGTACGACCTGAGAAGGACCAAACAGCCACCCAGCCATAGAGATTTCATTTTTTTAAATTAATAGTGCTGGAGAGTTGCCATTGCAACACATCGGTTCAGAGTGCATGTTCTTGGAATTTCTCTTTTGCTGAGCAGGTAGTTTAAAGTTGGTGGTGATTCTTCTATCCAGCAAAGAGTACTGTTTATCTGTGCAAGTCTTCCATTCAGTCCCTGACTCAAACTTCAAACTTTCAAAAATATATTAAAACAAATTAAAGGAATCTTTTCTTCTATATTCCCCTTGATCTTGGCCTCTCTCCAAGGGCGGCATCTAGGGATTTATAAGCACCTGTTTGTTTTTGTTTTGTCTAGTTGTTGCTTTGCCAGTTGCCCCTTTCAAACTAGTTTTAACATGTATGCAACTTTTGCATCCAGTTATAATGCTGGAAATGTGCCGGTCCTGCTCCAATACAGAGCTGCTAGTTCTGTCACTTGAAAAACTTGATAGACCTGAACCTGGATTTTAACTGCAAAGTTGGGTGGGAACAGAATCAGACAAGGACAGCT
This sequence comes from Cetorhinus maximus, assembly GCF_964194155.1. Taxonomy (NCBI): domain Eukaryota; kingdom Metazoa; phylum Chordata; class Chondrichthyes; order Lamniformes; family Cetorhinidae; genus Cetorhinus; species Cetorhinus maximus. Next base: position 10,221,406 of record NC_135897.1, read on the forward strand.
TGATGCCACGCTCCTGCCCACAAATCATTTTGAGAAAGCTACTGCCAAGGGACGAGGCAGTAATGCACCCACAGGTGGCTGGTAGCCAATTAACGGGCCTATGAAGGCCCCCCTCCTGAGCTGACTGGAATTTTCCAGTGGGCAGCTGGGCCCCACACTGGCAGTTAAGGGAGTCAGCTTGCAGGCATTGGGGGGGGGCGTGTGGTGCAGGGGTGCAGTGCTTCATGCCACTAGGCGCACCCCCTGCCCCCACCATGGCAGTTTGGCCACAACTGAAGCTGATGGCTGTCGATTGGAGGGGTTAGCCTTCCATAATGATGGCCAGGCAGCTGTGGCCTTTTTAAATTTATCTTTTCTGGTCTTTAGAGGGTGCCTCCATTGTGAGGCTCTCTCTCTTTCTCTGTCTCTCTCCCTGGGGTGGGGCTGCCCATTGTTGGAGGGCCTCCTATTGGCCCTCCAGCCTCAGGGACTCACCTGCCATCCTTAATTGGATGACGAGTACACTCCCTGGCTACCAATTGGCCATCTGTACAAAAATCACAGTGGACATGTCACAACCACACCATTTGGGGCCAGTATGCAAAATTGATCCTATGTCGTGGTCCCAACCCTTGAACAAAAATTCAGCCCTTGGTGTTTGATTATTTCACTATATTTGACTAGTGGTTCCTCTTTGAATTTGAGAGATCAAATTTTCAAAATCCAGTTGGAGAACAGAGTCTCCTTTATATAGTGGATTTCACTAACTCAGTCTAGTGTCTCAAAGTGTTCATAGCCTAAGAAGCACTTTCAAAGTGTGGTCACTATTCAATGTAGGAAATGCAACAATCAATTGCACACAGCAAGCTCCCCCACACAGCAATGAGAGAAATAACCAAATAATCATTTTTGGTGGTGTTGGTTGAAGAATAAATGTTGACAAGGACACTTGGATAACTCCCCTACTCTTCTTTGAAAAATGCCATGTGATCTTTAATGTCTACAGAGGACAGACAGGGCCTTGGCTTAATGTCTCATCTGAAAGGCAGCACTTCCAATGGCGCAGCTTTCCCTCAATGCTGAAGTGTTAGCTTGCATTGTGTTCTCAATTTTCTGGAACGTGACTTGATCCTTTGATCTTCTGACTTAAGCAAGAATGGTACCACTGAGCCACGGCAGAAAGCTTACTAGTACAAAATAATAAAGTCGAAAAGAAGATCTGTTTTAATCAGGAGCAATTGGAAAACCCCATGAGAGGAGGTAGGATGAACTCTCAGAAAAGCAGGTAGTTAATACTGGCCAGTTGAATATTCCTTTAAGTAATACTGTATATTTAAAAGCCAATTAAAAGATTAGCTTATTTCTTAATGTTGCAATCTCCATAATTTTGTTCACTCGAGGAATTAGGTAGACAGTTGTCTACTGTGTATGTGGAACTATATTATGTGTGTGCTTGTTTCATCTTTTGTGATGCTTTTATCAAACTTGGTGAACTGTAAGATCTTATGAAGGCATGGAAGAAGCCTAGTAGCTCGAAACAGCTACCAGTGCTTTGTTTTCCAGGCATATTACCTGATCTCAAGGTAAGAATAGACACTCTAAATTATTGGATTAATCTCAGGGAAAATCCTAAGATCTAATAGCATACCAAATTCAAGTAAAATAGGCTTCTCTTGAAAATCTTTTAGATCCTGGACTAACCTTTTTAGAAGCTAAGGCCTTGAGTTTATTCCTTCCTTGACATTTGTTTGCTTTGTTCAGCTTGGCTGCCCTTTCCAGTACTATACAAGCCTCTGCCCATTTGTGAAATTATGTCGTTGTTTATATATTTTTAGACGGTATGATAAATGGTCAGGGTGGTGCATTACTTTTACCTTTGCATGCGGTTAGTAGTTGGATACACTGAAGAGTTGCATACTGGACATTTTGAGGAGTTGAGGGTTAATAATCAACCTTCCTTGTTTCTTAGAGCAACAGGCTTTACAGTGTGGAAAGGATGACTTTGAAGTGGCATGAGAAGAAAGCATGGCTTATCTTCTGCTCCAATTATCTGCATATTATCCACCAGAAATCCTTATGCAACAAAATGATTGGAACACCTTGTAATAAATATAAGCAGAAGGATCTATGAACTATCGTATAGAAAGATAATAGTTAATAAAGTCTCCACTTCAAAGGATTCAAGGCAGTTAAGTTAGGAAGACTTGTTTTAGAAAAGTAACTTTGAAGTAAACAATTAGAACTATTTATGTAAACAGACTATTTTTGCAGGATTCGGGATAGATGCATCATGAGATCTTATCTGTGACATGTACCTTCGATGTTAGCAAAATATGGCAAGTAATAGAGCATGGTTTTCAGCAGTTTTTCAAAGGATTCAAAAGATAGAATTTGAAACTAAAAGCCACTCTGTGTACAGTATAGATTGGTCATCTATACTGGATATCAATTAAATCTATTCCGTGTACTCCTCCCTCAAGTGTCTTGTGCTTAATTAAAACATGTCATCGTGAAACAGAGAAGGCAACAGGTTGACTAACAGTTGAATGTTAAAATGACTTGGTGGTTATGCTGATGCTGGGTGTACGAGTGGAGGAATGGTATACATCTCCAGTGAAGAAATCTGAAACAAAGTCAGAATTCTGCTGCGAGATAGTGAATAGTGGTTATTGGAACCCGTTCTCCAAATATGTGCTACCAATGGACAGCCTCCTCCATCGGCTCTGCACATCAGGAAAGAACAGGTAAGCTACCAGATGCAGAATTGGTAGTTAAATGCTGGAGCAGATACTGGTGGTTTAGGCAACATTGGGCAGGGGGGATGGTGAGTGCTGTTATCTGAGATCTGCTCAGACGCGTTGTATTAGCTGTTTTTTCACTGGTTCCTGGAAAATAAATTTTGTATTCCTGAGATGACTATATTTTGCAACTGTGAATCACAACATTTTCAAAATTTGCTTCAGAAAATACCATTTACCTAAGAACATAAATTGGAGCAGGGGTAAACCATGTGGCCCCTCAACCCTCTTCCACCATTCAGAATCATGGCTGATCTTCTGCCTCAATTCCATTTTCCCATCTACTCTCCATATCCTTCGATTCCCTGAGAGACCAAAAATCTGCCTATCCCAGCTTTGAATATATTTAACAATGGAACATCCACAACCCTCTGGGTTAGAGAATTCCAAAGATTCACAATTTTTTTGAATTAAGAAATTTCTCCTCATCTCAGTCTTAAGTGATCGGTCCCTTATCCTGAGGTTGTGCCCCTGTGTCCTAGATTCCCCAGCCAGGAAAAACAACCTCTCAGCATCTACCCTGTCAAGCCCCTTCAGAGTCTTGTATATTTTAATGAAATCATCTCCTGTTTTTCCAAACTCCTGGGATTATAGGCCCAATTAACTAGCCTGTCATCATAGGTCTACCCTCTCCTGCCAGCAACCAATCTAGTGAACCTTCGCTGTACTGCCTCCAGTGTAAGTATACTCTTCTTTAAATATGGAGACCAAAACTGCACACAGTATTCCAGGTATGGTCTTGCCAAAGCCCTGTATGTTTGTAGCAAGACTTCTTTATTCTTGTACTCAAATCCCCTTGCAATAAAGCCTAATATGCCATTTGCCTTATTAATTGCTTGCTGTACCTGGATGCTAACCTTCAGCGTACCTTGTACTAGCACACCCAAGTGTTTCTGAACATCAACATTTAAAAGCTTCTTTCACTTTTGCCTCACATCTTTGGACACGAGTCCCCCCCCCCCCCCCCGCACCCCCTGCTCAATGGACCCTTTCACCTGTCTCCAATAATCTCCCTCTACCTGGACCCATCCCTCTGGCCTCTTGCCTGTTCTTGATCCTTACAGTGAGAACTGTCAGCGTGACATCAGCTGTCTTAATTTCTCTGCTCCCATCACCTACTCTAACCTGTCTCCTTCTGAACTTGCTGCACTCCGTTCTCTCAGGTCCAACCCTGACTTTGTTATCAAAACTGCTGACAAGGGCAGTGCTGTTGTTGTCTGGTGTACTGATCTCTACCTTGCAGAGGCTGAGTGCCAACTCTCAGATACTTGTTCCTGCCTCCCATGGACCATGACCCCCACCATCAAACATCAAGCTGTTGTTCCCAGGACCGTCACTGATTTCCTCCTCTGGAGATCTTCCCTCCACAGCCTCCAACCTCATAGTTCCTCAACCTCATACAGCCTGCGTCCACTTCCTTTCCAAAATCCACAAACAGGGCTGTCCTGGTAGACCCATCATTTCAGCCTGTTCCTGCCCCACGGAAATTAGTTCTTCCTATCTTGACTTTTTTTTAATTCCCTTGTCCAGTCTCTTCCCACCTACATTTGTGATTCTTCTGACACCCTACATCATTTCAACAATTTCCAGTTTCCTGGCCATAACCGTCGCCTCTTCTCCATGCATGTCCAATCTCTCTACACCTCCATCCCCCACCGGAATGGTCTGAGGGTTCCCCGCTTCTTCCTTGAACAGAGGCCCGAACAATCCTTTCCACGACGACTCTCCTCTGCCTGGCTGAACTTGTTCTCTCACTGAGCAATTTCTCCTTTAACTGGTCTCACTTCCTCCAAATAAAAGGAGTGGTTATGGGTACCCACATGTGCCCTAGTTATGCCTGTCGTCTTGTGGGATACGTGGAATATTCCTTGTTCCAGTCCTACTCAGGCCCCCTCCCACAACTTTTTTTTTTCCAGAACATCGCTGACTCTATAGGTGCTACTTCTACTTCTAGCTCTCATCCAGAACTGGGAAAAATTCATCAATTTTGCTACTAATTTCCACCCCTCTATCACCTTCAAGTGGTCCATCTCCAGCACTTCCCTTCCCTTCCTTGTTTTCTGTCTCTATTTTTGGGGATAGGTTGTCTACTAATATTCATTACAAGCCCACCGACTCCCACAGCTACCTTGAGGAGGTGACCAGGTGTGTAGATGAGGGTAGTGCAGTTGATGTAGTTTATATGGATTTCAGCAAAGCCTTTGACAAGGTCCTACATGGGAGACTTATAAAGAAGGCAAATGCACATGGGATACAGGGTAATTTGATAAGGTGGATTCAAAATTGGCTTAGTTGTAGGACTCAGAGGGTGATGACAGAAGGCTGCTTTAGTGACTGGAAGCCCATGTCCAGTAGCGTACCACAGGGATCTGTGCTGGGTCCCCTATTATTCGTCATTTATATAAACGACATAGGTGACTATGTGGGGGGTAGGATTAGTAAATTTGCGGATGACACAAAGATTGGCCGGGTGGTTAACAGTTAGGTTGAGTATCTTGGGCTACAGGAAGATATAGACAAGATGGTCAAATGGGCAGATAAATAGCAGATGGAATTTAACCCTGAAAAGTGAGAGGTGATACACTTTGGAAGGAGTAATTTGCTAATTAAGTATTCAATGAACGGCATGACACTAGGAAGTTCTGAGGAACAAAGGGACCTTGGCGTGTGTGTCCTTAGAACTCTGAAGGCGGAGGGGCATGTTAGTGGGGTGGTGAAAAAGGCATATGGGACACTTGCCTTTATCAATCAAGGCATAGATTACAAAAGTAGGGAGGTCATGTTGGAATTGTATAGAACCTTGGTGAGGCCACAGCTGGAGTACTGTATGCAGTTCTGGTCGCCACATTATAGGAAGGATGTGATTGCACTGGAGGGGGTGCAGAGGAGATTCGCCAGGATGTTGCCTGGGATAAAACATTTAAGATGTGAAGAGAGGTAGGATAGACTTGGGTTGTTTTCGTTGGAGCAGAGAAGACTGAGGGGCGACCTGATCGAGGTGTACAAGATTGAGGGACATGGACAGGGTGGATAGGGAGCAGCTGTTCCCCTTAGTTGAAGGGTCAGTCACAAGGGGACACAAGTTCAAGGTGAGGGGCAGGAGGTTTAGGGGGGATGTGAGGAAAAACTTTTTTACCCAGAGGGTGGTGACAGTCTGGAATGCGCTGCCTGGGAGGGTGGTGGAGGCGGGTTGCCTCACATCCTTTAAAAAGTACCTGGATGAGCACTTGGCACGTCATAACATTCAAGGCTATGGGCCAAGTGCTGTTAAATGGGATTAGGTAGGTAGGTCAGGTGTTTCTCACATGTCGGTGCAGAATGGGCCACAGGGCCTCTTCTGCACTGTGATTCTGTGACTATACCTCCTCATTACCTTACCCCCTGTAAGGACTCTGTTCCACTCTCCCAGTTTCTTTGTCTCCATCGCATCTGTTCTGATGTTACTTTCCACAACAGCACTTCTGACATGTCTTCCTTTTTCCTTAACCGAGGACTACACACCCACCCCACCCGCACCCAAACCCCCGCTCAAACAGTGGTTGACAAGATCCTCAACCACGTCCGACCCATTTCCACACATCAGCTCGCATCCCTTCCCGAAACCATGGTAGGGTTCCCCTTGTCATCACTTTCCGTTCCACCAGCCTCCACATGCAAAGGATTATCCTTCCCCCAACTCCAGCAGGATGCCACCATTGAACACATCTTCCCCTCCCCTGTAAGCATTTCGAAGGGACCATTCCCTCCACGACACCCTGGTCTGCTCCTCTATCACCCCCAACACCTCATCGCCTTGCCATGCAATCACAGGAGTTGTAACACCTGCTCCTTGAACTCCTCTGTCTCCACTGTCCAAAGCCCCAAACGCTCCTTCCAGGTGAAGCAACAATTTACCTAGTCTTCTTTCAATATAGCCTACTGTATTCGCTGCTCACAATGCAGTCTCCTCTACGCTGGGGAGACCAAACGCAGACTGGGTGACCATTTTGCAGAACACCTCCAATCAGTCCGCAAGCGCAAACCCAACCTCCAGTTCGCTTGCCATTTCAATTCACCGCCTTGGTCTCATGCCCACATTTCTGCCCTCTGCCTGCTGCAGTGAAGCCCAATGCAAGCTTTAGGAACAGCACCCCATCTTCCGATTAAGCACTTTACAGCCTTCTGGACTCACTATTGAGTTCAACAACTTCAGACCATGAACTCTGTCCTCCATTTTGTATTTTTTTCCCCAATACCAGTCTGTATCTTGTTTGATTTCAGACAGCACTGACCTTTATTCTGCTATTAACACCGACTCTGGACCAATCCTTCGTTTCTTTACTACTCTCTTTACCTTTTGTTCCATGACACCTTTGTAATTTAATCTCCCCAACCCTCTAACCTATCCCTGACCTTTTCTTTTTGCTTGACCTAATCCTCCTTTTTCAATAGCGTAAAACACCTCCCATTTCTGCCTCTCTTCAGTTCCAAAGAAGAGTCCTATGGATTTGAAACATTAACTGTTTCTCTCTCCACAGATGCTGCCAGACCTGCTGAGATTTTCCAGCACTTCTTTGTTTTTCTTTAAAAGCTTGATGTCTTTTTAAAAATATTCTGTTTTTTGTGGCTGTTTGCCTTAGATAAAAGTTGCAATTTTTTTTAAAAAACATTTAAAACCTGATAGCTTTTTACACAAATGAAGCTTATTAACTCTTGCCTTTCATATCTTTTTCTGTTTGACTGCAGGGGTCTTTACAAACATCAAGTCCTATCTTATTGACCAATCTTTAAGTCAATGTTAAATATTTCTAACACTTTCTGTGGATAAAAATCCCAAAAGTTCATAGTTTAATCTAACCTGTATTTAAATTATATTAAATTCTGTGTTTTAATTAAAGTTTTTCTTAATATATCAAATTTCTTAATATATTTGAAATTAAGTATCTTATCTTTGGGAGAATAAAAACCAAGGCCAAATCCAGACCAAGAGGCTGAGGCCTGGAAACACAGATAATTATGTGGTGCTCAAATACAGAACTTTAATCCGTATTAATTGTGAAACATGTAATTTTTTTTTTTAGTGCTTTCATTATATCAGATGCCACACATTTAGCCTATGTTTTCCAGGCTGACATTAAAAAATAGGAAAGTTTCAATGAAGTGTTTGGAACATTCAATTGATTTATCTTATCCTTGTTAAGAATTGTGCATGACTGGATTAAAATTAATAAATTTGAATTGTAAAAACTTGGTATGTCATGAGAAAGAAATTTAGATTGATTTAGAATAAATTATAAGTGTGACTCGGATGTGCTTTTTACAAAAATATGATCGGCAGGTTGTGTTCTCAAAAACATCCTGCAGAAAAATTATTCAAATGCAGTGAACAATTCTGAATAAAAGATCTGAACTTTGGCCAAACCCTTTGCTTATGCTAATTATTTTTGCCAAATGAAATATAGAATTCGATTTAATCTTCTCAATTCAATATCTTATAGTTTGATATTTAGTGAAAAGATATAAGTTAAACCATCTGTTTGTATGGTGTCTAGAACCCCTACAATTGGTCACTCTCGGACAATTTTTGAAAACAAAAGTAATTTATATTCAATAAATAATGTAAAATGTATTTTATACCTGTCATGAGGGTAGATAGAAAGAACTTGTAAGCAAAATGTTCATGTTTAAAGCTGCATTACCTTGAAAGAACATCTGCTTTCTGAACAAAATGGAGGGTCTTTAAGGAGGGGTGATACACAAGAGGCCCGAGTAAGGATCGAATGAAAAATTAGGGAGGGGGTTTTGAGGAAGTAACAGTGATAGGAAGGAATGCTGCCATGAAAGTTTTTAAACTCATATGGGACAACTTTAAATTTGAGTTGTGGGGGCAAGAAGACAATTATAGGTCAGCAAGGTCATGAGTGGTGGGTGGGCTTGATGTGGGTTTAAAACCCATCTCTTTGACCAATCTTCTTTGACTTGCCACTCATTTTTTTTCGGTAGCAGCTCTGCAAAGCCCTTTGGAATTTTTCTTTCCATTAAAGGTGCTATATAAATGTAAATTATTGTCACAACCTTTTCATCTCATATCAATGAAATTGGCTGAATAAAGTAATTATTTTAATCATACCAAGGTATATTATGTGCCTGAGTAGCAGAGCTACTTGTGTGCACTTTTATTTAAAAGCAGCTGAACCGAATGCAGAAGATTTTTAAGCCTCTGCATGTTTCCAGCACCATACCCCAGTGTCCCAAGCCCTCTTGATTCCTCGGTTTTTCCAGTCCTCATCTTTTTCCCCTGTGATATTCCATGGAGTCCAGTTCTACTCCAGTACAAATATATTCTAGTCCATCGTATGCCTCCTTGTCTGAGTGTTTCCTAGTTGTCATGCCACAGCAACCAAGTTCTCTCAGACCTTCATCCCTTGAATAAGCAAAATATTGCAGATGCTGGAGATCTGGAATAAAAACAAAGTGCTGAAAAAACTCAGAAGGTCTGGCAGCATCTGTGGAGTGAGAAACAATTAACATTTCAAGTCCAATAAGACCGTGCTTTGGAACTGAAGAGAGACTGAAATATAATGGGTTTTATGCTGTTGAAAAAAGAGGGAGGGTCAGGTGAAGCAAAAAGGGAAGGTCAGGTAAAGGATGGGGGAGATTAAATTACAAAGATGCCGTGGAACAGAAGGTAAAGACAATGGGAATAGTAAAGAAACAAAGCATTGGCCCAGAGTAGGTGTTAATAGCAGAATAAAGGTCAGTGCTGTCTGAAAGCAAAATGTGAGAACATCTCTTGAATCCTCCTGACCTTAACCTCTTTTTTGTTATTTCATTCCACTCCCTGACCATTTCCAGGCATTTGTCTCCTTCCCTCCCCTTCACACCCCTTTTCCAGCACCAACCTTCTACATCTAGCCTCTGATCTTGCTGTGTACCTTAACTAGCAAAAGTGAGATTTTAATTGGACCAGTGAAGCAGCATGTGTGAGAAATAGAAAGAAATACTGGAAATGCATAGGAGAGAGAGAAGAGATGACAGAATGAGTGAGATTGAAGCTATGAGGAAAAGAACTGGACAGACATCTTGTTGAAAAATGTTCATAAGCCATACAGCGAAAGAAGAAAGGTGAAAGACAACATCAAAGAGCATGACATGAAGAGTTGGAGTGGAAAGGAAGAATTGGGATTCCCAGTAGGAGATGGGGTAGACCACTCTAGTGGTTAAACAACATTTCACAAGGCAGCATCACTTTGAGATATAGAAAATTTGTCCTGTGGGGAAAAGGGCGGAGAAAGAAAGAGCAATGCCACACAAAATCAGCTTTCTGTGTGGCATGGTGTCAAGCTTTGTCATTATATGGTTGTATAAACTTATATAAGCTGTGTCCTCTGACTCACTGTGAGCAGTGGCATGGTAAATTTTAAAACATGTAATATTCATTACAAAGAAATATTGAAACAAGGGCATCTTCTCAAATCATTCAGTCTCAATTCCAAGGAAAAGCCTTGGACCCTGTCAGAAACATTATTAGCATCTGTCTTTGAATCATTCTGTTAAAATAATGTTGCTCACACTAACCTTTGTATCCCTGTTCCAAATCACACTCATCACAAACATAGGAATGCTCCTGGATACTTTGAAAGACATCAGTTTGGAGTTGAGATCTATAATCAAAACTAGATTTCAGTGCAATGGCATAGAATGTTTTGGTGTCACTGAAGTGTACTGGTGCCCAGGTTTTACATCCTTAAGAGAAATTATACTTGACTTGAACTTGAACTCTTCCAATCTTGCTGTTCCCTAAGGCTGGGTCTGCTATTCTTCCCATTCTGGACTGTGTTTATTAGCTCAATGATGGCTACAGAGCTCATTAAGGTGTTGAGAACCAGTTGCCTGTTACTGCTTTTTGCATTCTGGGGAGAGTTCCAAGTGAGTTGTATAAAGTTCCCCTTGCTTCTAATCGCAATTATGTTGTTTGTTCAATCTCCAGGGCACAAAATTGTGGATAATCATGGAGTACCTGGGTGGAGGCTCTGCGTTAGACTTGGTGAGTACTGTTTGTCTGAATATGTCCCAACTCAATATGCTAATAGCACAAGATTAGGACACTGAGCTGTAAACTGCAGATTTCAGTCCCAGTTTCAATGTGAAACAATATCACTGGAATATGCTAGTTTCACTGAAGGAGTAAGCGTTTAAACCCCACTACCAGGTTGGTCTGCTGACTGCAACACAGGAGCACTTGACTCTCAACCAAGTGATCTATATTTGAATTCCAGACTCAGTGTTACTTTACCTGCACTATGCAAGACCTGGGTCCCTGATCTATAAGCTGTCAGTTATTCACCTTAATGCTCACTCATGCCTGGTTTAAAAAGTAGTTAAGCATGGTCACAGCCATGTATCAATGGATTTATGTAGTTGCTTTGTGAGCTTTTAATTTGCTGTGGATAATACTTTGACCACTGTCAACATAGCTGCATTTGTGATCACATGTTCCTTGCCCCCTCTCCCCATAAATCATGTTCACTATTTAGGAGTTTGCTTACTCAGTTGTATAATGGGCTTGCATGTTTGGTGGCTGATCAAATAGACCAGGAGTGTCCCAGGTTCAATATTTGCTGAGTTTTCTGATCTCACTCCGTGGTGGGATGCTGAAGGGAATGATGACCCTCGCTGTCAATGCTCCTGCTTGGATGAGGTACCTGAGGGCACCCTGCCTCTGTGGAACCGTACTTCAGACAGAAGCCTATGCATTCAGCAGGGGAGGAGAAATTTGACAAAATATTGAATAGCTAAAAAAAGTTTGCTTATGTCACTTTCCATCCCCCACTCCTACTGATAAAGACCACTGTCTATGGGGAAGAGAGAATTGTAACCTGAGTGATCTCCCTTGGTTTCTTCCTGTCCTTACATTTTCTTCAGCCAATTTTCTCTTCTCCCTAGTAAAATCATCGATTACTTGCCAAGGTATGGTTGTACAAGAGGTACCTTGCTGCCCTGTGTAAGTGACACTTTTACATGAACCTTGACGGTATTTATTAATGGCATTTGACCAGTGGAACATCACCACTGAGCTTGGTCCTGTCTTCCCTGGAATCCGTACCTACACATGCACTTGCAGCTGGGTTATTGGCCAGTAGTCGTGAATGATCAGGGAATCCTGGCTGACTCTTACCCTCTGTAACCCAGGGTCGGTTGAGATCAGATAGATGGGATTACCACCATCTAGAAGTTCTCCTCCAAGCCACACATCACCCTGACTTGGAAATATATCGCTGTTCCTTCACTGTTTCTGGGTCAAAATCCTGGAACTCCCTCCCTAACAGCACTGTGGGTGTACCTACACCACATGGACCGCAGCAGTTCAAGAAGGCAGCTCACCACCACCTTCTCAAAGGCAACTTGGAATGGGCAATAAATGCTGGCCCGGCCAGCGAAGCCCACATCCCACGAATGAATAAAAGAAATATAACTTACTGCAGACTGGTAATTGAACCAAAGATTTTTCGACTTAATATAGCTGAGTTACTCACTGGAAACACTTCCTGGTTCGCCAGGGGAGCTCTCTATTGTTAATGAACAGTTGTGATCTTTGCAGCTGAAACCAGGCCCTCTGGAGGAGACTTACATTGCAACAATCCTACGAGAAATCCTTAAAGGTTTAGACTATCTACACTCGGAACGGAAAATTCATCGAGACATTAAGGGTAAGAGCACCACAAGAGATGGGATTGGGCAGCATGTTGTTCTGCAGTAAGCAGGGCAGCAACTGTGCTTCGTTGTTCGACAATTTTATAACTTCTGTGTTTTGATTTCCAAATTACTACTTAGGAGGGAAAAGAGAGACACCATCAGAATCCTCACAAAATCAGGGAATTTGCATTGTCAGGAATTATTTTCTGATGAGCAGATTGGGAAAGGAAGACTTGTATTTATGTAGTGCTTTATCGCATCTTAAAAGTCTCTAGAAATGGCAAGGTCTTGGTTAAACATCACAGCTCTGAGAATGGAACGGATCCTCAGTGCTGCACAGGCATGTGAGCCTAGGTTAAATGTCATGTCGAGTGAATCCTAACCACCTAACTCAAGAGAGTAGAGACCAACGGAGCAAAGAGAGGTGGATCCTAATGCAGAAAGAAGCTGGGAAGAGAAGAATGAATGAGAGAGAGAGACCTTATTGTTAGGGAATGACACAATAAAGAGAGAGGCACAAACTTTGCTGCCTCTCATTTCCAGTTGCAGCCTCACCCACCCAACTCTCACACCCAGCTCTGACCCGACACATTTTAGTTGCTGCTTGTCCTGACTTTTTTTTTATAAAAAGAGAAATACTAATGGACTAGATCAGTGAGGGAAGTGTCCAGAGTGAGTGGGGGAGGCAGCCAGAAAAAGCTGAGCTTGGAAAAAGCAAAGTACAGGAAGGTCATGCAGCACCTAACCTGTGCTAAACCTGGCCCCAGAGGTTTTGACAATGAGACAAAAAGTGAAAATGCTCTGTTCTTCATTCATGCATTCCTCACACATGGTTGGAACTTGACCATGCTTCATTAATTTTCTCATTAAAGTGTGCATTTTGACACCATGCTGAGCAAAGTCTCATGACCTCCTGCCCCTTGCTTTGCTGAAGCCCCTGGACCTGCACCAATTTATTTTTAACCTCTGAAGGATGCCTATTATCTGAAAAATAATGAAAACCTTACAAGGTCATAATTTATCTTTCCCCACCACTGAGATTCTTCAACTCAGTGAGCACAAAAAATCTTAGAGATTCTTTTTGTGAGGCATGGCAAATGTATTTTACACACTTATCCTTACATGCCCATATTTTAACTGAGATAGGAAAGGAAAAAAAAATGGTCACTGATTGTTTTTGAGCATTTATTTCTTGGGGTTCTTTTCACAATTCTCGTTTTCCTTGATTGACCTCCCGACCACAGGTTTGGATGAATATACACATAAATAAAATCCATCCATTCTAAAAGCCTGACTTTTTTAATTCCCTCCCTTTCCCAGCCACACTTCAGCTATTTTATGCCCTGTTTAGGATCCTTTCCTTGGGTTCATGTTTTGTTCCCAGCCTACTGGCGCACACTCTCATTTTCACACATTATCTGAAGCAGGGATATGGTGGCTGCAATAGAAAGCAGTTAGTTTTGATGTTCTGTCTGTCGTGTCTCCACAGCTGCTAACGTATTACTGTCAGAGCAAGGTGACGTGAAGCTTGCAGACTTTGGGGTTGCTGGCCAATTAACAGATACACAGATAAAGAGAAACACTTTTGTGGGGACGCCCTTCTGGATGGCACCAGAAGTCATCAAGCAGTCTGCATACGACTTCAAAGTGAGTGAGCAACCACGCACAGTTTGGTCTCTGTAGATTTGTGTTCCATTTGTTCCTCCAGGTTCAGTCCCTTTGCTGTTCACACTCAACCAGACACTCACCTGAATCATGCTTAGACTGAAGAATACAAATTGAATTTCAAGCACAAGTAATATCTAGCATTCTGAATGAGAGGGTATACCAGTCCAAGGACAACGTTTGAACGGTATCTGTTCCAACTCCCCAAACCCACTTCGTGCTTCCCTGAGATGCTCTGTATCGGGGACGGGAGTGAACTCCTGTTGAGGTAGGAATGGTTCTGGAGAGAAGGGTGAGGGGAGAAAGGGACTAATTTAAGATTCATCCATTCTGAGATTTGAACCCATGACCTTCTGGTCTGGAGGCAAGTTCTGCCTGACATCCTGGAGTGGTTTTACTCGGATTGGAATGTGGAAGAACCGAAAGAGAGAAACCTGCAAACGTTTATTTATTTAGGAAAGTCCGGGTTCGAGAAAAGCAATATAGTCTGTCAGGTCAGTTCCAAAGTGCAAAAGAAATACGCCATTTTAATTCCATACCTATCAATTACATTCCTCACCAAATATCCATTCATTGACTTTTACTGACACTTACAGCCCTCGGTCCCTTCTGCCCTGGTCACAGTTCACACATTCATCTGTTTGATGGAATTAAATCCAAATTATTCAAATTTCCTCCTGAGTTTGTCTACTCCTCTTAGCATTCTGAACACTTCAGTTGCCAGCTCTCATAGCCTGTCCTTGTAGCCCAGATGCCTAATCAAAAATATCATGTTAGTCACCCTTCACTATAGTGTCTGTAGTTCACTAACTGGAATTGTACAATACCATACTAATAATCTCCCCAAATTCAGGGTCACTCCCTGAGTAATACTATCTCTATTACTGCCAACAGAATTTATATGACCTTATTAATTTAGGAAAAAGTTCAAAGGCACTTTACAGAAGTGTATGCCCTATCCCTCTGCCTATATGTCCTAAGATTATATTTGGTTTCTTCACTGTTGTTCCCTACTATGCTTAAGGTTTCAGCACTCTCTACCCCCACCCCCAGACACATCTCTTGTGTTGTGCCCCCAACTATCGCAGCTTAATTTATATTTTTCTGTTTAAATCCCTTCCCCAATCTCATTGCATTTATCAATATTAAGTAATAATTGACTCGGTACAACCTACTTCAGATCTATCCAAACACTACCTCTATTTTGCCCGCACATTTCCTTTTTGGTATCAATGAGTAAATCTTGATTTTTCTCATTCTGCAGTTAACCCTTAAAAAATAAACCAACCTACTGAAAAAAAAAGCGGAAATGAATGATCACACCATAATGAGCTGCATTGAAATCTGACCTCCTGAAAAAATGGCAACAGCCCAATGGAGCTCTGACCTTTCACCTATGGGTCATGGGTTTTAATCCAACTCAGCTGGACCAAAATCCTAAAGTTCTAAAGCAAAATTATTTTTATGTTCTGTAACCTGCATTTGTATACAGCCTCCTAACTTGTCACGTCTATCATTGACCAAAAATGTAATCTCTGCTCATGCATGTATCTGTTTCCCACCCCTCCTCCCCCTGCCAAACGTGTATCTATGGCTTTATTTTTCTCTTTCCCTCTGACTATCTGTGATGCGTTTTCTCACTCCCTCTCTCACGTACACTCTCCCTGTATCTGGTTTTCACACTTTTGTTGCAAAGTGTATCTCTGATGTTTCTCTCTCACTCTTTGATTGCCTGTGCCTGTGTTGTTCATCTATCTAGCAGGTAATGTAATGGTTTTAACTGGGTCACTATAAAAGTTACTTCAATTACTCTTTATTTAAACAGTTGATTGAAACCAGTAGGTAACAAAAGAGTTATGAAATGGCTTCTCGCCAAATGAACAGTTTTAGGAGCAGCTCAGCTGACCAAACCCTTCCTCACAATTGAACAAAGATTGATTATTTCCTTGTAAGTTATGAGAAGGGAAAGAGCAAAGGTTTAGGAGAGCTAAATGAGCTCCCACCTCGTGGGCTCAGACTCTCAATCATCAGCGCTTCTGGCCAGAGTTTAAGATTCATTCGATGGCAACAAGTAGAAAGGAGTAGGAGCAGCAGCAAATGTCCTTTACAATCGGCCTCTGCCCAGAGCTCAGTCTGAAAGTCACAGTGTATGCTGAGAATCGGTGTGTGGCTTTGAGTTTGGCATCTGACCGATCTAATATGGAAATATAGTGACTTCAAGGCACTTGTTGCAACAGCAAGGCAGAGTGGCATGGTCACTGGTAGATTTTGAATCCCACGCCATTGGGAGGTCTTCCATTCCTGCTTCTGCAAGACTTCCACAGCCTGGCATCATTTTAAAAGCTTAGACAATACCAGTTTTGAAAAAAAATCAACATTCTTATTTTTAATTTGGCAATAAAAGTGAACATGCAGTGAGACATCTCCCTGCTGTTCCAACACTGTCACCGTGATAAGTGGAAAAATTCACCAAGAAGAATAAGCTGGTGGAGGTAACCAAAGTAATTCTGCTAACTTGACATTTGCATTGTGTCTTTTGAGTTGACTTATAATGGAGGCAAATGCAGGAGCTCTGGTGTTTATATTTAGGATGGAGCTTCTCATTCTCTGACTTGTTCATTTTCAGGCAGATATCTGGTCCCTTGGAATAACTGCAATTGAATTAGCAAAGGGCGAGCCCCCTAATTCAGAGCTGCATCCAATGCGAGTTCTTTTCCTGATACCTAAGAACAATCCCCCAACTCTGGAAGGAAACCACAGCAAGCCCTTCAAAGAGTTTGTAGAGGCCTGCCTAAACAAGGATCCCAAATTCGTAAGTGGAATGACATTGTTTTGTAGCGAAATGTATGCATGGTCCAGAATTTCAGTATAGTTGCTGCTTCACTTGTTGTGAAGAAAGATAGAAATAACTTGTGCTCATTTAGTGCCTTTGTGTCCTCAAGTTGTCCAAAATCTTGCCACAGTCAGTGAATTACACTTGAAGTGTAGTCACTCTTTTAGTAAAGCCAATTTGCATACAGCATGCTCTGATGTACAGCAGTGGGGTAAATGGCCAGATAATGTTTTGAGAGTTAAATGTTGGCTAGGACACGGGGAGAAATCGCCTGCTGATCTTCAAAAGGTGCTGAGAGATTCTTTACATCCGCCCGAGGAAAAAAGACTGTTCAAGCAGTCTCAGTTTAAAGAAGTTCCAAAGAAGAGCTGTATTGGACTCAAAACGTTAACTCTGTTTCTCCCTCCACAAATGCTGTCAGACCTGCTGAGATTTTCCAGCACATTGTCTTTATTTCAGTTTAACATGCTTTCTTAAAGGTGGCAGATCCAACAATGCAACACTCTCCCAACATTACACTGAAGTGTCAGCCCATATTATGTGCAGGAGAGTAAGGCTTGAAACCACAACCTCTGACTCCAAGACAAGGGTACTACCACTCAGTCAAGGCTGGCGCAAGGAGGTGTTAACCCAAGGAGGGCTTAAATAGAGAAATGCCTGAACCCACATTATTGTTATCTTAAAGTTCTGGGAATAATGAAAGAACGGTCAAGGTCTGCAGTGATGTGGAGATTTAAAGAAATGAATATCAGTTAAAGTTTCTTAAATGATCAAATAATCTTCTTTTAATGAGGACATAGATTGTATTAGAAAAATCAAGGCGAAGCAATAGTTCAAAGGCAAATAGTCATCATGATGGAGTTTACTTCGTCTTCGAAGGTTATTTTCTCTCCATTTCTCCTTTCCTCAACTGAAGCTTGGTTTGGTTCCAGAAGAACTGGCAGTCCTTTAGTTCTTTCCCAAGAGAGTATCATAGCGGGAGTATCTCAGTACTCATCTCACTGGTGCCCATGCATGTGTACTTTCCAAAAGTTATCACTGGATAGGAATGAGGAGCAGAGATCTGTTTCTGTGATCCCTAACCTCCCTGTCAACCCACCCAGCCCCTTCCCACTCTCCACCTTCCCATCACAGGTACGCTGCAATGCACAAGCTACTTTGGCTTGTCTGCATGGCTTGATATTGCACCCATTCAGCTTGTTCTGATTTTGAACGGCTCCTATCATTGGATGTTGATAATCTGCTGTGCTATTAAACCTCCTAATTTGTTTTTTTCTTTTTTGCAAATGGTTCAGGTTGTGTAGTTATCCATAAAATAAGATAAAAGAAATTAGTATCAAGTGAAAAGAAAAAATATACAAATGCAGGGAAACATGGAAGACTGGGATAGCTATAAAAATCAACAAAGGGTGAAAAAAGGGAATATGAACAAAAAATTGCAAGAGAGACAAGAGTGGAGTTGCGGTGAGCAGAAATTAAAAGAATGTACATTCTGAAGAATGGAAACTGAGAGAAAGGATGTGCAACTTGAAAGTGAGAAACCAGTTGGGTGAAGAGAGGATATTGCAAGTGAAATTTAATCAAGATTCCATGGGACTGTAAAGCTTTACTGCAGCTTCTGTTTCTTCAAATTCTAGAGACCAACGGCAAAGGAGCTCCTGAAACACAAATATATCCAGCGCTATACGAAGAAAACTTCCTACCTAACGGAACTGATTGACCGCTACAAGCGCTGGAAGTCGGAGGGTCATGGCGAGGAGTCTAGCTCTGAAGACTCGGACCTGTAAGTATGCCTGCTTCCTGGGATGAAGCAGTGGGGACAGCATCACCCTAACTGACCAAAATACAGAACAATTGGAGTGGGATGGATCAGTATTCAGTCTAACCTGAAAGTGATATAGCTATTCAGGAATGCCATTATCATTTCAAGGTGCATTTGCATTGCTTTAATTCCCCTTTCTAGTCCCCTTCATTAACCGGACAGTTGAATTTTATATATTTCTGTAACCTGTTCCCATTGATTGTGTTGGTTTAGATTTTTTTTTAATTCTTACAAGTCTCAGTGTAAACTGTGTTGCTGCCTGTATCAAGCTCATCTTTATCCATATAAATCATGCAGTAGTACCTGCATCAAAAAATTACAGAATGAGTGTGTAAATGGCAAATGAATTTCAATGCAGGTAAGTCAGGTGGTACAGTTGGTAGGAGAAATAAATACTGACCCACATTTTTAAAGGAATTGAATTGAAAAGCACAGCAATTATATTAAACTTAAGGAGAGGCAGTAGAGTAATGGTAATGTCACTGCACTAGTAATCCAAAGACCCAGGCTAATGCTCTGGGTTCAAATCCCACCATGGCAACTGGTGAACTTTAGATTCAACGAATAAAATGGGCAATATAAAGCTAGTCTTATATTACTGGTACCATACCAGTACTGGTAACCATGAAACTATCATCAATTGTTGTAAAAACCCACCTGGCTCACTAATGCCCTTTAGGGAAGGAAATCTGCTATCTTTACCTGGTCTGGAGTCATGACTCCAGGCTCTCAGCAATATGGTTGACTCTTAACTGCTCTTTGAAATGGCCTATCAAGCCACTCAGTTCAAGGGAAATTAGGGATGGGCAACAAATGCTGGCCTTGTCAGTGACGTCCACATTCCCATGAAAGAATTTTTTAAAATATACATATAAAACCTTGGGTAGACTGCAATTTGAGTACTGTCCATAATTCTGGTCCCTGTATTACAGAGGTATAAAGTGTATCGAGGCGCTGGAGAAGTTGAAAAATAAATTTACAGGAATTAAATGTGATTGAGAGCTTAAAATGTCAGTAAAGATTGAACAGGCTGGCCTATTTTATTCTGGAAGCGAGAAGGCTGAGCTAATAGTGCTATCGAGCAGGCCCTCTCATCTCACCAATTAGGCTGTTCATCCAGACCACTCAAGTCTTAATTCTTTTTTTTTAAACATGGATTCTCTCTGCAGCTCTGCTTTTCTTTCCCTATTTTCCTATCATAGACACATTACCCACTCAGGGGTAATCTGCACCTACTCTTTGCCTTCCATAATCCTAAAGCTGGGAATGTACGGGTTTGGGGTTCTTTTTAAGAATCAGTGACTGTGTGATACGCCTGCATTCCATGTTCTAAATGCTAACCTTTGTTCATCATGCACAGTTTCCCATCTAGGTAAGTTATTTTCTGCACATGAGAAAAGAGTGCACTGAGTGTGAATGAGCACTAGAGTTGGTTCTGTAGCTGTCCTGATGATTCAATAGGTCAAGGCAGCACCATATGTAATAAAACCCTTCTTAGCATCCAAGCCTGCTGAATTAATTAAACTTCAGCTGGGTGGCAGTTGGTAGCAACTAGGCAAAAAGAGGGTACTTTTAAACTAAAATGAACACTGATTCTTACGCACTGACTAGTGCAATGATTCCCGCTGATAAAGGATGTGTATGGAAGCCGAGTAAGCACAGGATTGTATTTGACCTGTCTTTACCCCCAACCCCTGCCACGGGTTAGCTAGCTTGTTGATGCTGTCAGGTTGAGAAAAGTCCGAGGAGGTGATCAACACCTAAGGCACCAAATACTGCCTTCAGGAAAGGGCGGGGGGATGGTGGCGGCGAGGGAAGGAAATTGAGAATATATTAGGGAGGGGAAAGATGCCCTTAGCAAGACTGGAGTTAGCTGTGCTGTTGCAGTCACCAAGAAGTTGCCACACAGTGACTGTTCTCACTCTATTAGATTGATGTTCATTCCAGTACTGTACTGGCATTACTACAGTGAGCACATTCTTTGTTTTAAACTATTTTCTTCAATTCTTTTACTCCTCCCTACACCAAAAGTTGTTCCCTTCCTTATTCAAGGACAGTTCCAGTATCCAGGAAACCATATTTTCCACATAAATAGGGACAGTGAATGTTGACAGGTTTGTCCAACTATGAAGGGCACTGCAGCTAAATCACATTCCATCTTCACCCATCATCGACAATTACACTGCCAACAATTGAACAACATTTAGGCATGGAATTATTTTTGATACTTCTTTGCTAACCGTAGTGTTTTTTGGCCAATTGTATACTGCTTGATCTAACATCAGCTGACACTCCCCCATTGACCAAGGATTGCATCTGCGAAATTGCTGGTGTTTATGATTCATACAGTGACTTGACCTATTGACTTTAAAAGCCCCCATGAGTGCTGCCTGTAAATGTCTTTGGGGTGAAGTGGGACCTTTGCCACGGGTCATACTGTGTTTGACACTGGGGAGTTGGTTCAAAGACAGAGCAGTTTTCTTCGGGGAGGAAGAGGGAAAAGCAGGGGTGTGTGAGCTAATCTATAAATGTAAACTGAAGAGCCCTGTATGGGGAGATCTGAGCATGTTAACAGTTACCAACTATCTGGTTGCAGGGAGGCTGATGCAGATGAGCGGGATCAGTGCCCAGTTTGGACTTTCCCCACTGTACGTCCCAGCACCTTAAGCAAGCTTCAGAACGGAATGCCCGTTCCAAGTTCTCAGAAGGTGAGTGTGTGTACTTGTCTACTTCCCAAACCCTCTCACTATCATTATTGTAATAATCAGTCCAGTCACTTTTCCCGCAGTGATATACTCTTTGTTATGAGGACTTGCAGGGCAGAATGTAATGGGTGTACTGCCTCCTAGCATCCCTGTGCTCCCATTGCTGTAATGGGATGAAAGGTAGTGAAGTATATTTTCATCTTCAGTCCCTAGGTAATGCCCAGATGCGAGATTGGGCGGTCTCCATTCCAGGAGTGAAATCCTTCCTTGACATTCCACCATGCTTTATACCCCGTTGCCACAGACACAAATCAATGCTTATATGTGCTGCGATATGGAAGTAATGTAACTGAAAAGCCCATTCCACTCAGCTTTTCATGACCATATTTTGTTGCAGTTACTGTGCAGATTTTCATAAGCTCCACCTTCACATCTGTGTTATTTAATGCCCACTGGACATAGGCACCTTCCTTATGAACTGGCGTAACTCATACGGCTTTCAATGTAGAAAAACACCTCAAGATCAAACATCACAGAAGCACAATTAGATAAAAATGGACACCAAGGGAGGTGGGTATTGTGGCGGGGGGGGGGGGGGGGGGGGGGGAGGTAACTAAAAGTTTGACCAAAGATGTATGATTTAAACATGGTCTTAAAGGAGGAGAGGAAGGTGGAAGGGCTGAGAAAGGGAAATTCAGAGCATGTGATCTAGGCCCCTGAAGATACAGCCACAAAAAAAAAGGAAATGCACAAGAGGTGGGTGCCTGAGCAATGGAGAGTTCTGGATTGGAAGGGGACATAGCAGGACTGGAGGAGGTTGTGGAAATATGGAAGGGGAAGGCAATGAAGGGATTACACATGAGGATGTGAATTTTAAATTGGAGGTATTCGTGGACAAGGAGCCAGTGCAGATCAGTGAAGATTTGGGAGATGTTGAGTGGAGCTTGATGAAGGATATGATATTGTCATTCTGGCAGCGGAACTTTGTATGTACTGAAGTTTAGAGAGTGCAGGACAGACCAGGCCAGGAGATTGTCAGCTCCAGCCTCGATAATTCCAACAAAGGCATGGATGAGAGTTTCAGAAGCAGATGAGCTGAGGCTGAGGTAAGGACAGAGGCAATATAGGTTACAGAGCTGGTCTTGGAGAGGATATGGGGCCAGGATCTTAGTTTAAAGTCATAAAGGATGTCATGGTTGAAAATTGTCTAGTTCAACCTGAAGCAATGGCCAGGGGAAGGAACCATACAGTGGCAAGCGTATGGAGTTTGTAATGGCGCCCAAAGGTGATGGCTTCTGTCTTATCAATGTCTAACTTGAGAAAATCGCAGCTCACTCAAGAATGATTGCTGGAAGTGGAGTACGTTAACACAAGGCAGAGGGATCGAGAGAAGTGATGGAAGGACAGGCTCTAATGTTGTCAGTGTGCACATGGAAGCTGGCCATATTTCATTGGATGATGTCGCCAAGGGACAGTGAGTAGATGAGGAAGAGGAAGGATGGACCTCTGGGGAACTCCAGGAAAAGAAACCATTTCTGGAGATGCTTGAGCTACAATTAGTTAGGTAAGAGTAGATCCAGATGAGCACTGTCCCACTGAGCTGGACAGCGACAGAAAAGAAACATCAAAGGATGACCATGTCAAAGAGTGCAGGGGAGAGGAGATGGAAAAATGCACCGTGCTCACAGAGGTATCATTTGTGACTTTGACTATGAAAGTTTCAGTGCTATGGTGGGAGTGGAAACCAGATTGGTGAGATTCAGACTTTGAGTTGCAGGAAGAATAGATGTGGATTTGGGAGGCAACAAGTTCAAAGACTTGGAGCCACATCTAGAAGTTAGTGTTTCAGAGGTACTAGGGGAGAAGATTGATGAGGGAATTTTTTTTTTAAAAACAAGTAGCTAAGTTCTAATTATAATAATTATGATTGCGAGAGTTGTAATTGCCTCTTAAGTACTCCAATAAGAGACTGTTAATTGTACTATGTTCTGCATATTCTGGCTGATGACTAAGGCCAGTTGTACAGTCAGCAAGGTTCCTGTGAGGACTAGGTCGTGATTAGGTGATGCCAAACTGGAGTTTTAAAAGCCTGTAGCTTGTACGAGGAAGGGAACCCCGAGCAAGTTAACGAATTTCATTGGTTCTAAAACAGTGACATTACTCTTTATATCATCAGTGAAGGGGAAAGGAAAGAGCATGTTTAGAGCTCATGAGGAAATTTCAGAGAGGTGCTAACTATAGGAATAAACAGAGACAGGAGTCTACGTAATACAAACATATGAATAAGGAGCAGGAGTAGGCCAATCAGCCCCTCGAGCCTGCTCCACCATTTAGTAAGATCATGGCTGATCTGTTAGTAACCTGAATTCTACATCCCACCTACTCCTGATGACCTATCACCCTCTTGCTTACCAAGAATCTATCCACTTCTGCCTTAAAAATATTCAAAGATTCCAGCACTTTTTCAGGAAGAGAGTTCCAAAGACTCACGACCCTCTGAGAGAAAATATTTCACCTCATCTCTGTTTTAAATGGGCAATCCCTTATTTTTACATAGTGACCCCTAGCTCTAGATTCTCCCACAAGAGGAAACATCCTCTCCATATCCACCCCATCAAGGCCCCTCAGGATCTTATATGTTTCAATCAAGTCATCTCTTACTCTCCTAAACTCCAGCAGATACAAGCCTAGTCTGTCCAACCTTTCCTCATAAGACAACCACCCATTCCAGGTATTAGTCTGGTAAACCTTCTCCGAACTGCTTCCAACGCATTTACGCTTCCTTAAACAAGGCGACCAATACTGTACGCAGTATTCCAAATGTGGTCTCACTAGTGCCCTGTACAACTGAAGCATAACCTCACTACTTTTGTACTCAATTCCCCTCGCAATAAATGATAACATTCTATTAGCTTTCCTAATTATTTGCTGTAATTGCATACTAGCATTTTGTGATTCATGCACTAGGACAACCAGATCCCTCTGACTCAGATGTCTACAGCACAGAAGGAGGCCATTTGGCCCATCGTGTCCGCGCCGGTCAACAAGGATCTGACTACACTAATCCCATTTTCCAGCGCTTGGGCCATAGCCCTGGAGGCTATGGCAACGCAAGTGAATATCTAAATACTTCTTAAATATTATGAGAGTTTCTGACTCAACCACCCTTTCAGGCAGTGAGTTCCAGACTCGCACCACCCTCTGGGTGAAAAAATTTCTCCTCAACTCCCCTCTTAGCCTTCTACCTCTTACCTTGAATCTATGCCCCCTGGTTATTGACCCCTCTACTAATGGAAAAGTTGCCTTCCTATCCACCCTATCAATGCCCCTCATAATCTTATACACCTCTATCAGGCCCTCTCTCAACCTTCCTTGCTCCAAGAAAAACAACCACAGCCTATCCAATCATTCCTCATAGCTCAGACCCTGATGCCCAGGCAGCATCTCCTCTGCACCCTCTCCTCCAGTGCAATCACATCCTTCCTATAATGTGGTGACCAGAGCTGCATGCAGTACTCCAGTTGTAGCCTAACCAGCGTTTTATACAGTTCCAGCATAACCTCCTTGCTCTTGTATTCAGTGTCTCGGCTAATACAGGCAAGTGTCCCATATGCCACCTTAACTACCTTATCCACCTGCCCTGCTACCTTCAGGGATCTATGGATATGCACACCAAAGTCCTCCTGATCTTCAGTACTTTCCAGGGCCCTACCATTCATAGTGTAATCCCTTGCCTTGTTAGCCCTCCCCAGGTGCATTACCTCACACTTTTCCAGGCTGAATTCCATTTGCCACTGCTCTGCCCACTTGACTGGTCCATTGATATCCTCCTGCAGTTTACAGCTCTCCTCCTCACTATTTACCCCCCTACCAATTTTCATGTCATCCACGAACTTCTTGATCATACCCCCCTACATTTAAGTCCAAATCATTTATATACACCACAAACAGCAAGGGCCCCAGCACTGAGCCCTGAGGAACCCCACTGGAAACAGACTTCTAGTCACAGAAACATCCCTCTACCATCACCCTCTGCTTCCTGCCTCTCAGCCAATTTTGGATCCAACGTGCCACTTGGCCTTGGATCCCATGGGCTCTTACTTTCCTGACCAGTCTGCCATGAGGGACCTTATCAAAAGCCTTGCTGAAGTCCCTCATCAACACTCCTGGTTACCTCCTCAAAAAATGCAATCAAATTTGTCAAACACGACCTTCCCTTAAATCCATGCTGACTATCCCTGATTAATCTGTGTCTGTCCAAGTGCAGATATATTCAGTTCCTCAGAATTCTTTCTAGTAACTTCCCCACCACCAAGGTTAGACTGGCCTGTAACTTCCTGGCCTATCCCATCCTCCCTTTTTCAATAATGGGACAATGTTAGCAGTCCTCTGGCACCTCACCTATGGCAGATTTGAAAATTACTGCCAGGGCCCATGATATCTCTTCCCTTGCCTCCCTGAACAGCCTGGGATACATCTCATCCAGGCCTACAGATTTATCCACTTTTAAGGCTGCTAAATCCGCTAGTACCTCCTCTCTGTTAATTTCCTCTAATATTTCACAGTCCTCCATCCTGATGTCTATACCTGCATCGTCCTTTTCCATTGTGAAGACCGACGCAAAGTATTCATTGAGGACTGTACCCACAACTTCCGGGTCTCTATGGTCCCTAATTGGCCCTACTCTTTCCCTAGTTATTTTCTTGCTCTTGACATTTTTTAAAAACCCCTTTGGTTTTTCCTTTATTCTACCCACCAATGCTTTCTCATGTACTCTCTTAGCTTTCCTAATTTCCTTTTTAAGTTCCCCTGTGCACTTTTTATACTGCTCTAAGGACTCTGCTATATTGAGCCCTCAATATCTGCCATAAGCTTCTCTCTTTTTCTTAATCCTAACCTTTATGTCCCTTGACATGGGCCCCACCGGCTCAGCAGCGGGCAGACAGCCAACCCCTGCCACCGAAACGGGGCCTGCTGCCATTTTGAGTGGGCGGGCCAATTAAGGCCCACCCAGCGGCCTGCCCGACAGGAAGCACTATGTGCTTCCTGTGAGTGGGGGAGGGAATCCCCAGCTGACAAAGTGCGCTCTTTTGCGCATGCGCACAAAAGAGCACACTGCTCCCTGAGACTAAATGCTGTCTCAGGGAGATTAGTGACAGTGCACAAAAGTTAAAAATAGAGAAATAAAAATATTAACATGTCCCCCCCATGTGACAATATCACACGAGATGGGACATGTTAATAAATATCACATTACATTTATTAAAGTTTTTAAAAAGGAACATGAAACCTCATCCCGCCGGTGGATGAGGTTTCATGTATTATCAGAAGCCCGCTGGGGCTCCTGGCCTGCCCACCAGCCTTAAGGTTGGGCGGGCAGGTCCTTTAATTGGGTTAATTACCCTGTCAATGGCCTCATTTGGCCATTGACAGGTTGGCAGGCGGACAGCTGATTTCACTGTCCGCCCGCCTTCCTGAAAATTTAAAGGGACCGGGATGACGTCGGGGGTTCCTCTCGACGTCATCCTGCGTCATTTTCCCGTCGGCAAGCGGGCCCCACCCCCAAATCACCGACAAGAAAATTCGGGCCTTTGTCTTTACAGGAACATATTTGCCCTGTACTCTCGCTATTTCCCCCTTGAATGCCTCCCAATGCTCTGACACAGTTTTATCTGCAAGTAGCTGCTCCCAATCCACTTGGGCCAAATCGTATCTCATCTTAGTAAAATTAGCCTTTCCCCAGTTTAGAACTTTTATTCCCAACTCAACCTTATCCTTTTCCATAACTATCCTAAATCTAACTGAGTTATGGTCACTATCTCCAAAATGTTCCCCTACTGATACACCTTCCACCTGTCCTGGCTCATTTCTGAATATTAGATCCAGAACTACCCCCTCCCTTGTTGGGCTTTCTACATACTGGCTAAAAAAGCTCTCCTGGGTGTAACTTAAGAATTTTACTTCCTCCCTGCCTTGCACACTAAAATTATTTCAGTTAATATTTGGGTAGTTAAAATCCCCTACTATTACTGCCCTATTATTCTTACACTTCTCTGAAATATGATTACATAGTTGATCCTCTATCTCTCCCCGACTGTTTGGGGGCCTATAGTACACACTCAACAGCGTGGTTGCCCCTTTTGTGTTTTTTACTCCTACCCATATGGCTTCATTTGATGATCCTTTCAAGATATCCTCACTGCTATAATTGATTCTACCCCCCCAACTCCTCCCCTTCTAATCCCCCTCTCTATCTCATCTGAATACCCTATAACCAGGAATGTTGAGCTGCCAATCCTGCCTTTTTAGCCAAGTCTCGGTCATAGCTATGATATCACACTCCCATGTGCCTATCTGTGCCCTCAGCTCGTCTGTCTTATTCCCCAGGCTCCTTGCATCAAACCTTGCTAAACTCACTTCTTTCTTACCCAGCCTATGTTTCCTCTGCCTTCCAGACTCACTCACTAGCATTTTAACTTCTAATTCCATCTCAGCTTCTCTCCCCTCTGAACTGCTTTTCAGGATCTCATCCCTCTGCCAATTTAGTTTATATCCTCCCCAGCAGCATTAGCAAACCTCCCCGTGAGGATGTTGGTCCCATTCCTGTTCAGATGTAACCCATCCAACTTGTACAGGTTCCACCTCCCCCAGAAATGGTCCCAATGCCCCAAGAATCTAAAGCCCTCCCTCCTGCACCATCTCTCCAGCCACACATTCATCTGCTTTATCCTCCTGTTCCTATACTCACTACTGCATGGCACCAGGATTAATCCGGAGATTATTACCTTTGAAGTCCTGCTTTTCAATTTCCTACCTGACTCCCTAAAGTCTGCTCGCAGGACCTCATTTCTCTTTCTTCCTATGTCATTGGTCCCAACATGGACCACGACCTCTGGCTGTTCACCCTCCCCCTTCAGAATGCCCTGCAGCCATTCCGTAACATCCTTGACCCTGGCACTGGGAGGCAACATACCATCCTGGAGTCACGTCTATGGCTGCAGAAGCACCTGTCTACTCCCCTCACTAACAAATCCCCTACCACTATTGCCCTTCCACACTTCCTCCCGCCCTGAGCAGCTAGACCACCTACTGTGCCATGGCCTTGGCTCTGGTTGACCTCCACAGAGGAACCATCACTCACTTTCCACTGCCAAAATATGGTTTGCGAGCGAGATGCACTCGGGGGATTCCCTCACTACCTGTCTGTTCTCCTCCTTCTGTCTGGAGGTCACCCATTCCCTCTCTGCTTGCACTTCCTTAAACTGCGGGGCTACCACGTCCTGAAACATGCTATCCATGAATCTTTCAGCCTCGTGAATGCACCATAGTGCCCTCAGCTGCCGCTCAAGCTCCAAAACCCAGAACTCAAGTTGCTCTAGTCAGAGGCAACTCCCGCACACGTGGTCTTCCAGACCACCAGGAGCATCTAGGATTTCCCACATAGCGCAGGATGTGCAAATCACGGGACTGAGCTCCCCAGACATATCTTAACTAAATAAAATTTGGACCCTTGCTTTTATTTTACCCTCACTCCTAGTTGCTAGATCCTCTAGATGGACTAGATCCTACATGCTGCTGACTGCCTGTCCTAGGGTCCAGTCCTCTTGCACTCTCTACTACACCTCAGAGCTCTGTAATCTCCCACCATTTAGATGATGTGCTTCTCTTTTATTCTTTATGCTAAAATGGACAATTTCACATTTCCCACATTATACTCCATCTGCCAGATCTTTGCCCACTCACGTAACCTATCTATCTATATCTGTTAGAGGCCTCGTTATGTCCTCTTCACAACTTACTTTCCTTCCTATCTTTGTGTCATCAGCAAATTTGGCAACCATCCCGTCAATCCTTTCATCCAAATCATTTATATAAGTTGTGGACAGTTGAGGTCCCAGCACTGATCCCTGTGGCACACCACTCATCACATCTTGCCATCCTGAAAAAGACCCATTTATGCCTACTCTGCTTCCTGTTAGCCAGCCAATCTTCTATCCATGCCAATATATTATCCTCTATACCATGAGCTTTTATTATCCGGAGTAACCTTTGATGTGGCACTTTATCAAATGCCTTGTGGAAATCTAAGTACAGTACATCCACCGGTTCCCCTTTATCCACAGCACATATTACTTCCTCAAAGAAGTCCAATAAGTTGGTTAAACATGATTTCCCTTTCACAAAACCATGTTGACTCTGCCTGATGACCTTGTGCTTATCCAAGTGCCCTGCTATAACTCCTTTAATAATAGCTTCTAACACTTTCCCAACGACAGATGTTAAGCTAACTGGTCTGTAGTTTCTCGCTTTCTGTCTCCCTTTTTGAATAATGGAGTTACATTTGCTGTCTTCCAATTTAATGGAACCTTCCCTGAATCTAGGGAGTTTTGGAAAATTAAAACCAATACAGCAACAATCTCACAAGCCACTTCTTTTAAGACCCTAGGATGAAGTCCATCAGGACCCAGGCTCTTGTCAGCCCACAGCTCCAACAATTTACTCAGTATCACTTCTCTGGTGACTGTAATTTTCCTGACTTCCTTCCCCACTTCCATTTCCCGGTTTATAGCTGCTTCTGGGATGTGGTAGAGTGGTTGAGGTCAGAGGTGAGAAATGCTGCTGCCCGAGTTTGTTTACCATTCTTTTGTATTTTGTTTTAATGAAGCCCTTGGAGCCCATGAAACGACAGCCAAAATCAAAGTGCTTGACGACGCTGGTCAACCCCATGTTCAGAGAGGTAATGCAGCTACTGTATGTGACCAAATGTGCTTGTGTGTGTGCCTGCTTGTATACACCAGCTGAAATGCTTCTAAAGCCAGCTAATATCAGCAAAGAGAACAAGGAATTCCTTCCTCGTTGAGTAATACCAGCAGAATCCTGAGGGAGTAAGTTGGTTGGGTGCCTATCTTTGTTGACATCACTAAGCCCATTCTTCCTCCTCCCCCCCAGGTAATTGTATGGTGTGGGAATCTTCAGCAGCACTAGAGTGAACAGAACTTATCAAAAAATAGCTTGTCCCCTGTGTGAATCCTGAATGGATGCACAGTGCTGAGATCAAAGACCTGATTTCACCAAGGATCCTCACAAACAGTAGAGAGAGAACACATGCTTTCATTCTGCAAGCGTGGGCTACATTCATGCTTCAGCTGCAGAAGTAAAAGAACATTGTTGTAATCAGCTCCTTCCCATTGATCCTTTCTGTCTGGACTGGATTTATATGCAGCTCCCAAAGAGAAAATAAATCCGTGTCTAATGTGCCATTCCCATTTATTGGATTTTCAGCATGTTCAAAGAATGCTGTCTGTCCCCAAAAATCTGCAAATAAATACACTGCACAAAAGACACTGAGGCACACATATCAGGAGGCCCACTCCTGTGACTAGTCTGTGCTTGGATGGGTGATCTCTTCCACTGATCATACTCTCAAACAGAGACTGACCATTGGTTGAGGTACCAGAAAGAAGCTGAGTTGCCGGAGAGCAGGCCCATCTTTTATTTGGCAAAACCACCTGTGAATATTTATTCTTTCACGGAATGTAGACGTCGCTGACTAGGCCAGCATTTGTTGCCCATCCCTAATTGCTCTTGAGAAGGTGGTGGTGAGCTGCCTTCTTGAACCGCTCCAGTCCCTGTGGTGTAGGTACACCCACAGTGCTGTTAGGGAGGGAGTTCCAGGATTTTGACCCGGCGACAGTGAGGGAACGGTGATATATTTCCAACTCGGGATGGTGAGTGGCTTGGAGGGGAACTTCCGGGTGGTGGTGTTCCCATCTATCCGCTGCCCTTGTCCTTCTAGTAGATGGTAGAGATCATGGGTTTGGAAGGTGCTGTCAAAGGAGTCTTGGTGAATTGCTGCAGTGCATCTTGTTGCTGCCACTGTGTGTCAGTGGTGGAGGGAGTGAATGTTCAGGGTGGTGGATGGGGCCAATCAAGCGGGCTGCTTTGTCCTGGATGGTGCCGAGTTTCTTGAATGTTGTTGGAGCTGCACTCGTCCAGGCAAGTGGAGAGTATTCCTGACTTGTGCCTTGTAGATAGTGGACAGGCTTTGGACAGTCAGGAGGTGAGTTACTCTGCAGAATTCCCACCTCGCTGTTGTATTGTATGATGCCAGTTAGTTAAGACCTCAATTGTAATGAAACTTTTATCAGGAACTACCTGCTGTCAAACAAAAACAAAAATACCTGGAAAAACTCAGCAGGTCTGGCAGCATCTGCGGAGAGGAGCACAGTTAACGTTTCGAGTCCGAATGACCCTTCGACAGAACTAAGTAAAAATAACTGTGTTCCTCTCCGCAGATGCTGCCAGACTTGCTGAGTTTTTCCAGGTATTTTTGTTTTTGTTTTGGATTTCCAGCATCCGCAATTTTTTGCTTTTATCTTGCTGTCAAACTAAATTTGCCAAGCCAACCTTTTGGCATGGAAGGTTTTGTACCAGTGTCTATGCCACAGAGTGATATCAGGAAAGTATCCCTGGCTCTCCATGTGGTGGGGTCTGATCCTTGGTTACAGAGATGAGTGTATATCCGTGCCCTTATAACTTAGGGTTCTCTGTTGTTGATTGAGGGCTCTTTTGTCTTCTGGCAATGGCTTGATGTTCCACATTAATTGTGTCATATTTTATTTTGCTGAAGCTACAAGAAAAGCACAAAGTCAGCGGTGGGAACCTGGGTGCCATTGAAGAGCTGGAGAATGCTTTTAACCTGGCAGAGGAGTCCTGTCCGGGCATTTCGGATAAACTGGTAGCGCACATGGTGGAGCGGGTACGAAGGTCAGTAAAACACGAAAAGGAAGCCGTATTCACAAATACATTAATAGATTAAGGGACTGAGTGTTAGATTTTCATGCAGTATTAGCAAATCCTCCTTTTCTTTTATGAGCTGGTGCGTTTTAATGTGTTGGGATTATACAAAAGCCGCATGAAGTAATCCTGGTCCCATTTAATGGCTGCCTACAAAACAAGCTTGTTAGCGCACCAAACCAGTCTGAAGCATAAATAACACCGTCAGTTCAGTTCACCTGCCTTTGGCTACTCTGAAGCTGGGAGCACACTGCACCTTTTAAGGTGCTTTACATTTTCACTGAAACAATTCTACTTTGGGCCTAAGGGTGCCAGTTTTAGTCATGCAAACAGGGGAGGTGGATTGACAATGTCCAGGCTCATCCATGCAGGATCAGACAGCTGACAGAAGAGACTTGCAATGTCAGCTTGGCCAACTCAATAGCTCACTCAGCTCTTGAGCCAAAATTAATATGGACTTGAACAAATAAACTAGTGCCGTACCAAGGGAGTGTTGCATTGCCAGAAGTGCTATCTTTCTGATGTGACACTAAACTAGGTCACTCTACACCTGTTCAAGAGGATGTCAAAGATCCCACAGCAACATTCAGAGAGAAAGGGAATCTTTATGGCCTGGTCAACATCATTAAACAGATTAAATGACATTCAAAATGACAATTCAACTCACTTGGTGCTTGAGAGGTCTTGCTGTGCACACTGGCTATCATGTCTGTTTACAAAGCAGTAAATGCTCTTCAAAAGCAATTAATTGTATTCTATAAGTATATCAATGGGAAGAGGATAACCAGGGAAAGAGTAGGGCCCATTAGGGACCAAGGGGGCAATCTATGGGTGGAGCCAGAGGACATCGGTAGAGTATTGAACAAATACTTCACATCCGTCTTCACCCAAGAGAATGAGGATGAAGGGATCAAACTCAGGGAGAGAGACTGCGAGGTTCTTGAGCAAATTGATAGAGAGTGACAAGGTATTGGAGGTGCTGGCAGGCTTAAAAGTGGACAGATCTCCAGGTCCGGATGATTTGTGTCCCAGACTGCTGAGGGAGGCAAGGGAGGAGATCGCAGGGGCTCTGACCCAAGGGCTCTGACCCAAATTTTTAATTCCTCTCAAGCCACGGGGGAGGTGCCAAAGGACTGGGGAACAGCTAATGTGGTTCCGCTATTTAAGAAGGGTTGTAGAGAGAAGCCAGGGAGAACTACAGGTCAGTGAGTCTCATGTCAGTGGTAGGGAAACTATTGGAGAAAATTCTGAAGGAGAAAATCTATCTCCACTTGGAGAGGCAAGATTTGATCAAGGATAAGTCAGCATGGCTTTGTCAGAGGGAGGTCATGCCTAACAAATTTGATTGAATTTTTTGAGGTGACCGGGTGTGTAGATGAGGGTAGTGCAGTTGATGTAGTTTATATGGATTTCAGCAAAGCCTTTGACAAGGTCCCACATGGGAGACTTATAAAGAAGGCAAATGCACATGGGATACAGGGTAATTTGATCAGGTGGATTCAAAATTGGCTTCGTTGTAGGAGACAGAAGGTGATGACAGAAAGATGCTTTAGTGACTGGAAGCCAGTGTCCAGTGGCGTACCACAGGGATCTGTGCTGGGTCCCCTGTTATTCGTCATTTATATAAATGTCATAGATGACTATGTGGGGGGTAGGTTTAGTAAGTTTGCGGATGACACAAAGATTGGCCGGGTGGTTAACAGTGAGGTTGAGTGCCTTGGGCTACAGGAAGATATAGACGGGATGGTCAAATGGGCAGATAAGTGGCAGATAACATTTAACCCTGAAAAGTGTGAGGTGATACACTTTGGAAGGAGTAATTTGACAAGGAAGTATTCAATGAACGGCATGACACTAGGAAGTTCCAAGGAACAAAGGGACCTTGGCGTGTGTGTCCGTGGATCTCTGAAGGCGGAGGGGCATGTTAGTGCGGTGATGAAAATGGCATATGGGACACTTGCCTTTATCAATCGAGGCATAGATTACAAAAGTAGGGAGGTCATGTTGGAGTTGTATAGAACCTTGGTACTGTGGAGTACTGTGTGCAGTTCTGGTCACCACATTATAGGAAGGATGTGATTGCACTGGAGGGGGTGCAGAGGAGATTCACCAGGATGTTGCCTGGGATGAAACATTTAAGTTATGAAGAGAGGTTGATAGACTTGGGTTGTTTTTGTTGGAGCAGAGAAGACCGAGGGGCGACCTGATCGAGGTGTACAAGATTATGAGGGGCATGGACAGGGTGGATAGGGAGCAGCTGTTCCCCTTAGTTGAAGGGTCAGTCATGAGGGGACAAAAGTTCAAGGTGAGGGGTGGGAGGTTTAGGGGGGATGTGAGGAAAACCTTTCTACCCAGAGGGTGGTGACGGTCTGGAATACGCTGCCTGGGAGGGTGGTGGAGGCGGGTTGCCTCACATCCTTTAAAAAGTACCTGGATGAGCACTTGGCACTGCATAACATTCAAGGCTATGGGCCAAGTGCTGGTAAATGGATTAGGTAGGTAGGTCAGGTGTTTCTCACATGTCGGTGCAGACTCGAAGGGCCTCTTCTGCACTGTGTGACTCTGTAGAAAAAAAAGTGCTTTGGGATATTGAGGGTGTGAAAGGCAGTATATAGAATCAGAATGGTTACAGCACAGAAGGGGGTAATTCGGCCCATCGTGCCTGTGCCTGCTTTCTGCAAGAGCAACTCAGCCAGTCCCACTCCCCAGTCCTTTCCTTGTAGCCCTGCAGGCTTTTCTCTTCAGGTGCTTCTCTTTTGAAAGCCCCGATCTGAGCCTGCTTCCACCACATTCTTGGACTCTGCATTCCAGGACCTAACCGCCCAATTTCAATTTATTTTATTGTCCATACAGAAACTCATTTCGGGCACATTGCTCATTCGTTAAAAAATTACATATCAATGAATGATAACAATAAAGGCAAGAAAGTTAATCCTATCACAGTGACCTAACTTTAACTAAAATATGTATTTAAAACTATTCCAATACATTAAATCAGTCAGAGAGTCCCACCCTGAATTCACATCCTCATCCATACATCAAACCCCTGTTAAACTTTCTTATAGAGAGGGGCTCAAATGAGTCCAGGAACCAATTTGTCCTACATCTGAGGGATTGTAGCCTTTTCCCTGAACGCAACCAGCAGTAATACTGAGACAGGGGGTGATTCTCATTGTTTATGACACTCTTTACTTTCGTCAAAATTCTTCGAGAGCAAATTTAATCTAGAAAGATCTGCTCATCAAATACCCTTCCTGCCTGTTTCAATAATCTTTGTACCCTTAAATAGTCTGCTTTCCTAAGATACCACTTGCTGTGTAAAAACATTTTTCCTCATGTCACCTTTTTTTTTTTACCATTCACCTTAAATCAGTGTCCTCTGATTTTCAATCTTTTTGCCAGTGGGAACAGTTTCTCCCTATCTACTCTGCAGACTCCTCATGATTTTGAATGTCTCTATCAAATCTCCTCAGTTCCCTTTTCTCAAAGGAGAACAGCCCCAAAACCTGTCTACCATCTACAAGATGCAAATCAGGAGTGAGAGGCTTATTGGGACAATAGAGGGCTTTTACTCATCAGCACTCTGAGGGAGCTGCTCAAAGCCTGGTTAATATAAATGCAAGTTATTTTTGTTCTTTGTTGGATGTGGGTTGAAGAAGGCCGCAGAAGTTGAAAGGAGATTGTGCTGAACCTAATGTGCTTTCTCAATTTATATATTACCTGCACGGTCTCCCAACCATTCCCTCTGCGGTGGACAAGATACCCCCAAAATTAAGACATCCCTTCCCTTGGTGGATAGGGGACATTAAAACAGGGGGAATTACCTTTGGGAATATTGGGAGTTCAGTAGGAAGTGCCTGTGGGTGGTTAGAGTAACAACCGTATGATGTACCCAGTGTCCATTTAAGGAAAGTATTTCAACCATTCACTTTGTGATTCTACTCTGAGAAAACAGCTCCAATCTCACCTTTCCCTGTTGCTCAAACATTTGGGTACTATGAGGATCTGAACCTAAGCTCTGATATATGTGAATTATTATTGATAAAGGTACAATGAGAAATTTATCAAGTTTAGTTTTTAATAACAAACTTAAGCTAGGTTACTGTTTTCAGTTGTGCAGTAGAAATGGGGAAATAAAGTATCATGTTTAATTGAACAGTTCCACCCAGTGTAGGATTTTCTGAATCCCTATTAAATTATCATTGAATCCTTAGTGGTCAGACAGCGCATGCACTAAGTCTCTTACGCGACTCTGTTTTATCGATTTTTAGATTTTTTATTAATCATGTTCTGCAGCTCATGTCTATTCCACTCAGCTCTAATGCTCATTCCAGGTTGCTGTTTGCCATGCTCGCTGTATCTCTGTGCAACACTCGTCTTTTCTCTTCTGCTCTCTGTCTCTTGCTGTACATATCTCTCTGTCTTGTGGGGGAGAAGACAAGAAACCCTGAGAATAGACAGTGTTAGGGAGAGGAGCGCATACATGGGGGATCAGTAGAGTAGGCACCATGAAGATGGAGGTGACAGTAGAGTGAGATGGAAATCAGAAAAGGGGACAAAACAAAAAGAAAATATTAAATACCCAAAACTTGTATGTTGGACAAAAAGGACCTTACATATTTAAAACAGTAAATTATTTAATTTTTAACGTATTAGATAGTGACACACAGGATCTAAAATCACAGAAAAACATGGTGGTTAGCATCATTGGGAAATTCATCTGAAACTAATAAACAGAAATTTTTGTTTCATATTGACAGTTGCAGTCTTTGTTTGTGGTGAAATAAATTTAAGGCACACACACAACATTCGAATGTAGTATCTGGAGACGATCATTATGGTTTATTTGGCCTGCCCCAAAGATCAAACAATACCAAACTTTAACCTGGATAAACGTGAGAGGTTGCAATTCACTGAGATAAACCGAAACATCACCTTGTGCTTTAGAAAGTAAACTGAATGGTGCAGAAGAGCTAATCATTAAAAGCAGCATCTCAGGTCAGCAAAGCAATTAAAAGCATTACCAAAACACCAGGATTTATTTCTGGGGTATAGAATTTGAAAGTAAAGTGATGTTAAACTCATATTGGACCCTAGTCGGGCTGGATTTAATACACTGTGCACAGTTCTGGACTCCATTCTATTAAAAAAGCCATAGAAGCATTGGTGAAAATGCAAAAAGATTTAGAAGCAAGGTCCCTGAACTGAGGGATTGCAGCTACTGGGAAAGGTTGAACAGGTTGGGGCTCTTTTCTTCAGCATAGTGGTTATGTTACCAAACAAGTAATTGAGAGGCCTGGACTAATGATCCAGAAACATGAGTTCAAATCCCACCATGGAGGGATTAATTATACGTCCCTTAGGGGGGAAAAAATCTTTACCCAGTCTGGCATTTATGTGACTCCAGACCCACAGCAATGTGGTTGGCTCAAAACTGCCCTCGGAAATGGCCCAGCAAGCCACTCAGTTGCATCAAGCCACCCAACGTCGACCTAGGCATCAGATACAACAAAGGCACACCCTGCGCAATTAGCCCTACAAAGTTCTCTTCTAACATCAGGGAACTGGTACTAAAATTGGGAGAGCTGTCCCTCAGATTAATCAAGCAACAGCCCGACACAGTCTGCTCTCAGAATTGGAGGGGGTGAGGACCAGGCTTAACAGTAATGTTCTTTCATGGTTAAAAAGCCTGACCATACCACCTGGGCAATTGAACGGTGCGCCTGGGAAAAGTCAGCCCCTCCGCTTGGGGATGGAAGATGTCGAGTGGGTGCCGTTTGTAGCCTCCACGAGATGAGAATTGCACTGTGGGTTGGAGCTGCCTCTTTTGACTTGTTCCTCTTTCCTCTCACTTCCCCCCCCCCTCCCCCTTCAGGTATTCGCTAAGCGGATCCAGCAAGAATTCAGCGCGGTGAAGATCTCGGCACCTCCAGGGGCTTCCCAAGTGCCCCGTGACCCAGCACCCAACAACACCCCTCCTGCTGCAGTTAGGAAATCCTGTGGCTGCCGATGCCAGTGCTTCATGGCCATGGCGACGAGACTCGATCGCACTGTTGGATCAGAACTAAAAAACCTTTTACTTTTGACACTGCTGCCATGAGGGGTGGCACCAAATAAGAGGGGTTGATATTTTTTTTGTTTTGATTAGAAGTTATAATATTTTTACATTTTCTTTATATACAGAGAAGGTTAATTGATGGTGCATATCAAGCTGTATTAGTAGAAATGTACTATGTGAAAAAGAGACAGTACCTCTTTTGCTTGCCTGTCTAGGTTTTGTTTCAGAATTCAAGGTCAATTTTTTTTAATGGTTTTAAAAATAAATCCACCATGTATAAGGGTGCAAGAGCATGGATTAAATGCATTCAGGATAGAGGATCCTATGCAGTGGATAACCTTCCCTGAGCTACTCCTTTTAAGATGAGACTACATTGTGCTGCTAGTTAAAATGAAGCGATTAGGTGAAGTAGCGAGAGGAGTTGATGGTGGTGCTTATTCCAGACTTAAGGTTAGTCAGGTCACACCCTCATTTGAAAAATTCCTCACTCTTAGGGGCAGTCTGGCAACACAGTCAATATGTGTCTTGCCTCTTGAGTCAGAAGCCTGTGTCTTTCAATCACTACAACCTCGCTGGCCCCATCGAGGAAGGTTTCTCAGAAGTGTGGCAACCTGCTGGATGGAGCCCTGCACTGAAGCAAGGCTTACCTGACTCTTGAGTGGTACCGAGTTGCAGGAGGAGATTCAGGTCAGCAATTGAAAAGACTAGCTCAGACTGGCTGGACGGGAGAATTTGTGAGATGCAGAAAGGAGTGAAAAAGCTTTTATTTTTAAAAAAAACTAACATGAAACTCCATCAGTGACAAGAATGTTACTCTTGATAATAATATGGCTAATCACTCAGTCTAAACCAACACTATAGCTGCCCTCCAATTACAGAAACATGACCCTACATCTTTCTTAAGGCCCCAATTTACTGAGACCTGCAGAAGTGATTCTGTCTCTTTCAAGAACAGTTCCACAGTGCTAAAAGGTAGGGTTGCCTGAAAGGGTTCAGTTTATATTTGTGTTCAGTAGAGCAAAGCACACCCATCAGGGATTAAGCCAAGGCTCTCTGTCCTTGTTTTTCTTCTCCCTGTTCAGTGCCGGAGATCAAGGTAATATCCCCAGACCCGGAATCTCAATGTCTGGGGGAGATCTGGCCTGAAGTGTTACTTGAGCAAAAAAACCAATGGACCAGAAGTTACTCAGATTGGATTGTACAGAAATTTAAAATTGGATGTCTGAAATCCAAATCTGGAACTGCCTCTGCGCTGGCCTTCACTTTGAACCCTTTGTTTCCAAACATTGAGCAGTGGCAGTCAGTGGCCTGTAGACAGTTAGATGTTTATGGACAGATTTAAGAGGTAGATTCCTAAAATGTTTTGCTTCTGTCCCCATCCACTCCAATTTGTACTATCAGTACTCCAGAGAACAGGAATTTGTAGGTGTGTTGAAGAAGTGTTACTTTAATCCACTTTACAGCAAGTGAGTTGCTGTCGCCAATGGCTCTCTATGTTCTGGGGGTCCTTGGGAAGTGTCTTCAGTCTTTCAACTGAACCACTGTTGGCCAATGTCTTTAATGGCATCGACATGGACTTTCCTACTGGATAAATAGGGGGAACGTTAGCAGGATGTGTTGACAAATTGAGCTTTGAGCTCTGGTGATGCAGTTTTTATCCATCTAACCTAAAAGGAAGTTTCTTTACTGCACTTCATGTAGCTGACAGCAATTACCATAATTTCCTGTATCCCACCTTAATTTGTGTTTTTTTTTTAAATCTAGGTACACAAATGTTTCATTGTGCAAGTAGGAAACATTCAGTTTAGATTCTGTTGTATAACTTGGGATCAGTATTAATTCTGAATGGATCCTCTGTACGGCCCAAAAGGGCAAGGCAAGTTAGATGGGTTGTTTTGCTTTTACACCTTGCATTAGGAAGAGAAACAAAATAACTGATGATACCACCATGAAATATGGACAGCCATATTGTTCTGCTAGTACAATGGAAGCTTGATACAAATGCCATGATGTAGCAACTAGGAGGAGACAGTGAAAGGGCCCAAGTGGAACAAGTGAGGGTCACAGATTATTTGGGAGGTTGGGGGAATAGATATAGGATCTCAATAACCCCCTATACAGATAACAATGTTAAGCAAAAAAAAATTTTGAACAGTATTATCCAAGGGTGGACAGAGTTAGTATTAAGGCCTGGGAGTAACTGGGATACTGCAGCTGTATGTAAAGGGAAAAAGAAGTGTGCGCACCAGTTTTAAAGGTACTATTGGTAACATCCAGATAAAGAACTGACCAGCATCAAAACCTGCAGTGGTAGCATTCCTGTGGGGATCTCCCAGCATGACTGGCAAATCCCTAACAAGACGGTGTGAAGGGCCATTTGCCTTGTTTCTCCAGGTTTTGCCTCGGTGTTACAGCTAGAGATATTGAGAAACCCATCCTGGTGTGTTTTTAGAATTTGGTTTGCTATTGGACACAAAAAAATGATTCAAAAAATGTCATTTGCTGGCTTCACCTTTCATAAAAAGCCCCTCTATCTTTTGGGACTCTGGGTCTGCCAACCTGCTGCCTGCTGTTCCAAATTCCAGATACCTGCACCTCATTGGTGACTTAGTTGATACTCTGTGCCCCCTCACTGTGTCCCCAATTAGACCCGCCATTTGAATGGACAAATGAGTGAACATGAAGAACTCTAGTTTTTAAAACTCCATAGCCATGTCAGTGAAACTGGGGATTGTGTTCCTGTATGTCCAGTGTTTGTATACTGCGTGTATTAACAGTGTACAAGTGCACATCTGGTCCTTGCAACCCATTTATTACCTATTTTAAAGTCCAGTTTAGGTTTGGTTGTAGTTATTTATGGTGAAGGAGGGTATCCGTGCTCTTGGAGCTGCGGATCGCGTTTTATATACAGTGTAATGGACAAGAATAAAATATAAGAATGGGCCTCCTGCAGTTTGGCTTTATTTAAAGCAGCATCTCCAAGGTGGATCTGGTTTCTACCATGCATGTGTGAGAAAGAAAATTGGGCTTGGATTTGTACAATGATTGATCGGTTATTTTGATTTTGGTGATGAAGAATGAAGGCCCTGAAGAGCTCACCAGTCGTTTTTGAATAGTGCAGTGGGATCTTTAATGTCAGCTGAACTGCAAAACAGACAGGGCCTTGGTTAATATCCCAATCTAGGGCAGGACTTCCTCAC
Source organism: Cetorhinus maximus (assembly GCF_964194155.1). NCBI lineage: Eukaryota > Metazoa > Chordata > Chondrichthyes > Lamniformes > Cetorhinidae > Cetorhinus > Cetorhinus maximus. Next base: position 10,262,938 of record NC_135897.1, read on the forward strand.
TGCTGCTATCAGGATTGTTCAACTCCTGTGCCTTTTTGAATTACCGGGGAGCCTACAGTTCCCCGTTGCTTTCTCTAGGGTGATGCCTCAGCCAATCAGAGCTGACTTGCCAATCAATCAGCACCCCTTTCTCCTGTATTATAAATTGTTGTGATCATTTGAAATTTGGCATTCTTACAAGACAAAAAGCTTTGACAACATCTCTCTTTTCAGTAATATCAGGATGCCCTCATTACTGCACTATTGTCAGCCTCGATTTTGTCCTGCACTCAAGCTGCAGCTTTCTGAGGCAGTTGAGCGTGCTACCAACTGAGCCAAACTATCCTGATTGCTGAAGTACTTTTCTTTTGGGAGAAGGAATAGCTTATTCAGCCAGTCATTCACAGAGATCTCCACTCGCTGGTATTTGAAGCTTTATGCTGTAGTGATCACTACTCCCAGAAGGCAGAATAATGAGCAGCTTTTGCTGTTGGAGACCAGGACCTGATAGTGCTTGATGTGGTCCAGCCAAATCTGATGATTAATTACTAAACCTGACTTGTCCAACATGTGGCCTGTGTGCCAGATTGTGGCCCGCAAAGCCACTGTTCAAAAGGCTGGATCAGACAGGTAAGTGAAGTTGATTCTGCAAGGGGCTGCTTCCCCCAATCACTGGCCCCTCATCTCCCATATTTGCTTCTTATAGGCTCACTAGTGCAGGGGGCACAGGGAAGGAGAGAATGCCTGTTTACGTGCAAGGGCTCATCTGGGGAAAGGGGGAGACCGAGGGACGCCAGGGGAGTGCGGATAGGGTGCCTGGGGGAGAGGGAGGGGAGGACAGGAGCACGCATGCACGGGGGAGGGGGAGGACGAATGTGCATATGTGGGAGGAAGGTGGGTGTGCCTGTGCAGGGCAGGAAGAGTGTGTGTCTGGTTCACTTGCTGAATTCTCACACCCTCATCCCCCACAGTGATATTCACACCCATTCACAGTGGGTGGGGGGCATGGAGCACCCTAAGACTAGGAGTGAACTGGACACACACTGACCCTTTCGCACTCTAATGGTCATCTTTATTAATTACACTTTTCTAAATTACCAATTTATTACTTTGATACTGCTTTTGTTTCTGCTCAGCAATTGGTTTCTTTTGTTCATACATGAATTTCAAAAAAAGTGAGTATCTTTCTGAAATTTGGTCATCGGCCCCTTGAGAGAGAAAAAGATGGAAGTGTGCCCACACCCCCACAGGTTGGGCAAGCCTGGGCTAAACCTATTGTCTACCATAAATGTTCAAGTCTGCATCCCTTAGACCTAAGAGGATGAGAGAGAATAAGGGTTTTTATCTGGGACATGAGGTGATGGTGTATCCATTTGCCATGATCAATCACAAGAAAAATGTTGACCTATTGGAGAAGTCTGGAAAAGGATACATACCTGATTTTTGAATTTAGGGGGTTGTATGGACAGATTACTCAAACTACAAGTGAAGAGGATGAGGATGAATTTATTACTGATTGAGGATTTGGTGTGGGCCAAGCCCGGTCAGGGTAGGGTGAGCTCTAACAGTGTGTAGCTGCACAAGGCTAGCAGTTCCATCACCTGTGGAATCAGTCAAACTTCAATGGGAATATGGACTGTGTGTTAACAGTGCTGGGAGACATCCGAGCCTATCATGTCTTCAGCAGTAGCATATGCATACTTTTTAGCCGGGTTTACGAATAGCAGTTATATCTCTCCCTGCCCAGGGACTCTGAAGCCACATTTGGGATTCCACCTTACAGCCTCCTGATTTGAACGGCTTAACTACAGGCTGCCCTTATCAACTGAGCTGACAGCACTTTTTTTAAAAATTCTTTCATGGTGTGGGTGTTGCTGGCCAGCATTTATTGCCGATCCCTAATCACTCGAGAAGATGGTGAGCCACTGTAGGCCATGTGGTGCAGGTACACCCATGGTGCTGTTAGGGAGAGAGTTTCAGGGATGCTTTTCCCCAGTTTCTCCTTGGCTCCAAATGGTTTTGTTTGGTCTTTCAAAACAGGCTTTTTGTTTTTAGGATAGTACATGCAGTACAAGGTACTGCTGCTAGATGGTGCTGTTAGAGAGGCCTCCTAGCTGAAAGTTTGTGCAGTACAATTCCTCAGAATTTAGCCAGCCTGTTCCACCACTGAATTTGATCACAGCTGATTTATCTCAACCCCATTTACCCACCTTGGTTCTCTAACTCTGGTTAACCTTGCCTAATGAAAATTTTCAGTTTCCCCTCTCAACTGCAACAGCTTTTTGGAAGAAAGTTCCAGATGACAGGTCAGAGTCAGAGGTCTACACAGAAAGGCCCTTCGAGTCTGCGCCAGTCAAACAAGTACCTAACTATTCTACTCCCATTTTCCAGCACTAGGTCCATAGCCTTGTATGCCATGGCATCACAAGTGCACATCCAAATACTTCTTAAATGTTATGAGGGTTTCTGCCTCTACCACCCTTTCAGGCAGTGAGTTCCAGATTCCCACCACCCTCTGGGTGAAAAACTTCTTCCTCACATCCCCTCTAAACTCCTGCCCCTTACCTTAAAGGTATTCCCCCTGGTTATTGATCCCTCCACCAAGGGGAAAAGTTCCTTCCTGTCTACCCTATCTATGCCCCTCAATTTTATACACCTTAAATCATGTCCCTCCTCAATCTCCTCTGCTCCAGGGAAAATAACCCCAGCCTATCCAATCTCTCCTCATAACTAAAACTCTCCAGCCCAGGCAACACCCTGTTAAATCTCCTCTGTACACACACTCTAGTGCAATCACATCCTTCCTATAAAGCAGATTCCAGAACTGCACGCAATACTCTAGCTGTGGCCTAACCAGCATTTTATACAGTTCCAGCATAACCTCCCTGCTCTTATATTCTATGCCTCAGCTAATAAAAGAGTATCCCATATGCCTTCTTAACCCCCTTATCTACCCACCCCACTACCTTGGACATGCACACCAAGATCCCTCTGATCCTCGGTACTTCCCAGGGTGCTACCATTCATCGTGTATTCTCATGTCTTGTTTGTCCTGCCCAAGTGCATCACCTCACACATCCAGATTAAATTCCATTTGCCACTGATCAGCCTGTCTATATCCTCCTCACTATTTACCACCCCACCAATTTTTGCGAACTTACTGATCAACCCTCCTACATTCAAGTCTAAATCATTTATATACACCACAAACAGCAAGGGACCCAACACCGATCCCTGTAAAACCCCACTGGATACAGGCATCCAGTCACAAAAACACCCCTCAACCATCACCCTCTGCTTCCTGCCACTCAGCCAATTTGCCAAATTGCCTTTAGGCTCTTACCTTCGTTATCAGTCTCCCATGCAAGACCTTATCAAAAGCCTTGCTGAAGTCCAAGTAGACTACGTCAAATGCATTGCCCTCATCTACACATCTGGTCACCTCTTCAAAAAATTCAAATTGGTCAGACATAACCTCCCCATAACAAAACTATGCTGACTGTCCTTGATTAATCCCTGCCTCTCCAAGTGTAGATTAATTCTGTCCCTCAATTGCTTCCAATATTTTCCCCCACCACTAAGGTTAGACTGACTGGCATGTACTGGTTTATCCTTTCCTCCCTTCTTGAATAATGGTACCACATTGGCTGTCCTCCCATCAGTGGGTTGAACCTGGCGCATGCAGAGGACTGCAGCGAGTGACAAACGCAAGTGCCAATGGTTGGTAGCAGTGGGGTGGGGGATATAATGGATAAAAGGAATAGGGAAAGGTAAGGGGAGCCCAACAAAGTTACTCTGGCTGGAGGAATGGCATTGGGGCTGGGATGGCATGAGAGATGAGGATAGTATAAGGAGGGATGAATGAAGTATGAGATTGGGATGGTAGGAGGGGGATGAAAGGATTGGGATGGGTATGGCCTGAGAGCAATTACATGGGAGAGGTGGAATGGTGATTTAAAGAAATATTGTTGCAATAAAGATAATTTCACTGTAAATGTTTTGTAAGTCTCTGCTGAAGGGGTTTATGAATGGCTGTTTGTTTATCCTGATCATTTCATAAGCATCTCAGACTTCCCAATGTTATTATAGGGCTCCAGTTCTATCATGGTTACTGTGAGTGGGCATAGACAGGGTTGGGGTGGTGAGGGCTAGGTGTTCAGCACTCTACAGACGTGGAACAAAAAACAGAAAATGCTGGAAAAACTCAGCAGGTCTAACAGCATCTATGGAGAGAAAAAAAAGGAGTTAATGTTTCATGTCCATAAGACTTCGTCAGAGCTAAAGAGAAGTAAAACTAATAAAATTTACACTTTACGGGGGTTGGAGCAGGTGAAGCTGGATAGAAGGGCAACGATAGGTGGGGGCAAAGGAGAGATTGACAAAGATGGCACGAACAAAAAGGACAAAGGGGGTGTTAATGATAGTGGTACTGGCTAAAGGAGGTGCTGATGGTGGCATTAAGGTCAGAAAGCAGAATGTGATAATAGCAGGACAAGGGTAAGTACTCTGGAAAGAATAACGTGAACAAGTGACAGATGGCCCCTGTGGGTGTGGGGACGGTGGTGGGAAAAAAAGATTGAAAATAGGATAAAAGATGGGGATAAAACAGTGGATAAATATAAAAAATAAAAAATTATGAATATTGAAAAAAGGGGGTGAGGATGGAATTCATGGTCTGAAGTTGTTGAACTCAATGTTAAGTCCGGAAGGCTGAAAAGTGCCTAATCGTAAGATAAGGTGCTGTTCCTCCAGTTTGCGTTGAGCTTCACTGGAACATTGCAGCAGGCCAAGGATGGACATGTGGGCTTGAGAGCAGGGTGGTGTTGAAATGGCAAGTGACAGGGAGGTCTGGGTCATGCTTGCGGACAGAGCGAAGGTGTTCTGCAAAGCAGTCACCCAGTCTGTGTTTGGTCTCTCCAATGTAGAGACCACCACATTGGGAGCAGCGAATGCAGTAGACCAAATTGAAAGGTGCAAGTGAAGCGCTGCTTCACCTGACAGAAGTGTCTGGGCCTTTGGATGGTGAGGAGGGAGTAGGTAAAGGGGCAGGTGTTGCACCTTCTGCAATTGCATGGAAAGGTGCTGTGGGAGGGGGATGAGGTGTTGGGGGTGATGGAGGAGTGGACCACGGTGTCCTGGAGGGAACAGTCCCTATGGAATGCTGACAGGGGTGGGGTGGTGAAGGGAAGATGTGTTTGGTGTGGCACCCTGGTCCACTCCTCCATCACCCCCAACGCTTCATCCCCCCCTCCCACAGCACCTTCCCATGCAATCACTGAAGAGTCAGACAGACTCAAAACATAACTTTTTTTTCCTCCCCACAGATGCTGGTAGACCTGTTGAGTTTTTCCAGCATTTTCGGTTTCAGGCTTCCAGCATCCACATTTTGCATTTAGTGTACAGAGGTGGGCCTTCTAACCTACCTGTCCACCTATATTCCCACCTCAGGTTGCCTGCAGGTGGTGGCCTCAACTCTATCCTGTCCCTGCCATGAAGATAGCATTGGGTGAGTATGAGTACTGCCAAGCAGGAGGCAGATTGATGCTGTCAGGAAATGGCTAGACTCTCAAATCCTACCTCAAAAAAGGAAAATCCAGCCCCATAATTCAGAAAATATGGAGAATGAAAAAAAAAAGTGGAAGTACTGATTAAGGCATTAGAGTGCTGGAAACAGAGGATGTCCCCGAGGGGGTAAGGACATAATCCATTTGGTTAGAGTTAAGAAGCAAAAAGTGTATGATAGAGATCACACAAATGTGAAAGAACTACAGAGCAGTGATATTGGGATACTTTATTAGCTCAAATGATATTTGGGTAAACGTTCGAGTAAAAGGGAAGGAGAAGGGAGAGAAATTCCTGGAATGGTGTTCAGGAGAACTTTCTTGATCGGAATGTTCTCTGCTCATCTAGAAAGGAGGCATTGCTGGGTCTGATGCTGAGGAATGAGGTGGACCAAGTGTCAGTGGAGGAACATTTGGGTAAGAGTGATCATATAAAAAGGTTTAGATTAGTAATGGGGGAGAAGAGCAAGCAACAATATAAACAGAACTTCTAAATGGGAAGAGCTAACTTCAATGGGATTAGACAGGATCTAACCAGAAAAATAAAACCAAAGTTTGACAGGAAAAACTAACAGAACAATGGGTGATCTTTTAAAGGAGACACATTTCCGGTACAGGCTAAGTACATTCCAACAAGGGTGAAAACTGAGGGAAGCAAAGCCAGGTCTCCTTCGATGAGAGAGAATATGATGCAAGAAAAAAAATCAAATGTCAGGTGAAGGGTGAATTCTTCAAGCAAGAACCAATGAAGTGAAGAAAATAAGACTGGAAGGAAACAAAAACCCAGTACCTGTATACAAATAGTAAGAGATGAGGTAGATCCTATCAAGGACAAAGGTGATGTGCTTAGAAGTGCATGGCAAGGCTAGAATACTTAATGGGTACTTTGTATCAGTGCTTACAAAGGAAGAGTTTGCTGACAATAATTGTTAGAGGTAGAGATGGTAGGAGGTAACAGATGGAATGAAAATTAAGAGGTAAGTGGTACTGAAGAGGTTGGCTATGCTTACTCTGGATACTTCACCTGGTCCAGACGACTTGGATCCCAGATTACTGAATGGAAGTGGGGTGGAGGTAACAGAAGGGCTCACCTTAATCTTCCGATGGTTCCCTCGATACAGGGGAGGTGCCAGACAATTGGAGAATAGCAAATATGACACCCTTATTCAAGAAAGTTTATAAGGACATTCAGCAACTACAGGCCAGTTAGTTTATCAGTGGTTTTTGAACCTAGAAGAAAATTGACACTTGAGTTAATGAAGGAGAGCCAACACATTTGTAGATGGCAGATTGTACTGGACTAATCTATTTGAATTTTATGATGAAGTAATGGAAGTTTGATGAAGGGAATGCTGTGGATGGTGTCTATGAATTTTAAAGCATTTGACAGTGTACCACATGCAAGGCTGGTTAACAAAATAGAAGCTCATGAAATGGGAGGGTCAGCGCAGGCTTGGATTTTAAAAAATGGCTCAAGGACAGAAAACAGCAAGTTGTGGTAAATTGTTGTTTTTCAGACTGGAGGATGGTAACTTGTGGCATTTCCCAAGGACAAATGCAATGATGCCAAACTTGGAAATGTGGCAAAGTAAGGATGATAAAAATGGACTTCAAGAGGCCATAGATAGGCTAGCAGAAGGGGCAGACAAGTGGCAGATGGAATTTAATACAGAGAAATAAGGGGAGATGCATTTTGGCAGAAGGGATACAGGAAGAGGCAACATAGACCTAATGATACAATTCGAAGTGTCCAGAGACAGAGTGACCTGTGAGGTTTATGTGCATGGATCTTTGCTAAGTGCTCTCTACGTCCTGCCCTGTTCAAAGTGGAGATCACGAGGCATTGGGTAGCGTCCCTGCCTCTGATCCAAAAGCTACAGGTTCAAGTCCCACTCCCACTCTAGCTATTGATGGCCAAATAGGTTGCGTATTAATCTGTAAGCCCTTCCAACACGCACCAATGGCAGGCAGAGAGAGCAGGAGAGAATGCTAGTCAGTCATGTGCTAAAAGAAAATTGGAGCCTCTATCATCGCTATTTGAGTGCTCTGGACTACAACATGCATGTAAAAGTATGTTGCCAGAGCAGCTTACAGTCCTGGGGGAGGGTACAGTTAGCTCAATGGATTAGATTGGTGGCAACACCATGGGGTTCATTTCCCATTTTGGCTGGAGTGGATTCAGGATCTGCCTCCTTGTCCTACCCATGGTAGAGATGGTGGTACTGTGGGTCACACCTGCCTTTGGGCAGAGAACAGAAGGAGTAGGATGAGGAGTTAGCAAAGTATATGGGATCTTTACCATCATGAATAGAAGTCTTGAGTGCAAAACCAGGGAAGTTGTGCTGAGCCTGCAAAGGTTCAGCTGCAACTGGAGTATTGCACCAGTTCTGATCATCACACTTTAGGAAAGGCGAGAGTCTTCAAGAAAGTGTGATGATATTTACCAGAATGGTTCCAGGGATAAGAGAATTTAGCAGCAAGGTTAGGTTGGAGAAGCTGAGGTTGTTCTCCCTGGAGCAAAAGGAGGTTGAGGGAAGATTTAATAGAGATGTACAAGATTACAGCAGGTTGGATAAAGGTAAACAAAAAGCTGTTCTTGGACTGGGGGGTGGTGAAGACACAGATTGAAGCCATTGGGCAAGAGATACAGGAAGGATGTGAGGAAGCATTTAAAAACAAAAAAAAAGTGTAATGACCTAGAACTCACCGCTCGAGAGAGTGGTGGAAGCAGAGACCAATTATCTCAAAAACAATCTGTGGGCATTCAAGGGAAAAAGCTTGCTGGGCTATGGGGATAGATCAAGAGGCATGATGGAATGTATTGTTGTACAGAGCCAGCATAGACCCTATGGGCTGAATGGTACCCTTCTGTGCTGTTGTGACTGACGGGTCATAACATGGCAGCTTGAGAATCTGAATTCAAAGAATGAAAGCGCTCATATCAGTAACCTTTAACCTTTCAGATGTGTAAAAAAGAAAGAGAGGGAAACCAATTATTCTTACCTGGTCTGGCTTCTATGTGACTCCATACCATCCCCAAAGTTGTTGAATCTTAATGGCCCTCTGAAGTTACGTGGCCAGGCATTCTGTTGTATTAAACTGCTACCAGCAGTTCAAAATAAAAAATTGCCCACTACCATCTTCAGTAATTAAATGCCAGCCTTGACAATGACACAGTCTAAGAATTTTTTTGTTAAAATATTTCTGGCCATCAGGCAAAGTCGACTCAATGGGCACAAACTAGCCAAAAAACCATGACAAACACCACTCCAAAACCTAGGGAAAAATAGTGTGTGCAAGTCCCAATTAATCTCACTATTGGAAACAAACTTCCAAAGCTGTTAGCAGATTTCAGCTACAGAGAAGTTCTTAAGGGACAGTGTCCCAGAGGAGGTAGAAGGTAACTAATCAGGCAATCTTTTTTGCATATATGTAAATGATAACATCCCTCAGCGCTCACTCCATTGGTGAAAAAGGTGCCAGTTAATTGTTGGCTACTGGATTGAAAAAGGATTCTTCTGATGTGGGTGTCACTAGCATTATTGCCCTCAAGGTGGGGGTGAGTCACACCAGTCCATGTAGCATAGGTACACCCATAGCTCTTTCTTTTCCTCCCCTGTAATGGTTTGATACAACTTACTAGATCATTTCAGGGGGCAATTAAGAGTCAGCCACATTGCTGTCAGTCCGAGTCATGTACAGGCCAGGGATATTCCTCCTCGCCCCCAAAGGACAAATGGGTTTTTCACAAAAATCTGGTCGCTTGATTATTAAACAAACATTTTATTCATTGAATTTAAATCCCTCGCTCCCCCCACCCCCAGCTCCTGTGATGGGATGTGAACTCATGGCTTCAGACCATTAGCCCAGACTTCTGGATTACTGGACCAGTAATATTGCCGCTGCGAATGAAATGCCTCTATCGTAATCATGAGTTCTCCCTCAAAGTTAGAGGGGAACGACCAATATTTGCTACACAGTATATCCTGGTTTCAGGTCACCTAACTCACTCTAGCCACAGAATAGATCTCGGAACATGGACTTATAAATATACCAGCAGGGTTTCGCTTAACTTTAAAGCCAACATTTCCTAGGTAGACCAAGTTTGCACAAATTCAAACTCTGGTGTAACTCAGGGGTCAAGCAAGATCCAAACTAAATCCTTAGACAAAAAAAGTCAGTTTGCTATAAAGTCATTCTATTTTGCTTCAAGCATCTAAAATCATCCCTTTGGAATTTGCTCAAGCTAATTAAGTAGTTTTTTGTAGTTAGACCCATTTTAATCATCTACCATTTGCACAAAATGGAAACTGACCTACCCTTGTACCCCTAGCTCAGGTGATGGGACAGCAAACAGAACTTGTGGTGGTGCTCAGCTCCGCCTGGGACTCTGCAGGTAAATGTGGAATATTGTGGAGTAACTCACGCATCGTAAACAAGCTAAATGCTATTTTCTCATATGGCGATTTGGATCCGCATTCATAAAGACAGGCAAAAGCCAATGCTGGGAGCTGAGCCTCGTGCACTTTGGTAGAGGCCAACTTAATGAATGCCAGGTCTGAGTAGGCGCTAGGTCCTTTATGGATCACCCAGGGCTCAGTCCAACTGCAAGGGTCCTGCGGGAATGTACTGAGATAAATTCCCAAGTGGAGCCGTGAAGCTGGGCTTGTTGGATGAGAGTAGAGGACCCAAGTTGGAGCCTGGAAGCGGAGATTCAACCACTTCAGAGGTGGTGTCAGCTGGTTTTCATAGTCGAAACCATGCTTGACTGATAGCTCTTCACTCCATGGGACTGTGGGAGCTGGAAAGCCAATGACACTCCCATGGCATCCCCGGGGTGGTTCCACCAGTTTTGGGATGAACTGCCCTTCCAGGAAGGCAGCACCACCATCTGCACTGAGTGCCTGAGCCCTAAAATTCCGCAATGTCCTGGCATTACAATACAGGACATTGTGGCCATTCTCCTCATCCACTGAAACCACCTGGCACTCCACAGTCTCCAGATTGTCTATAAAGTCCCCAAACTTCCAGACCTTGCCATGGTCATCACTGTAGAAAGTGAAGGAATGAGGACTGGTCCTACAGATTCTTCCAAAACACTCTTTTGAGTCAATGCGATAGGCATATGCCGGGATAATAAGCCTCCCAAATTTGAGCTGGATACCATGCCCTGGGCCTAAGGCGAAGGTTGCCCATTCTTCAATGGAGCAGCCAATGGTACAGTCTGTCAGATCAGTGAGGGCGCTCCAGCTCTGGCCCTGGTCAGTGCTGCTCACACAGCAGAGGCGAGTCACATTGTTGCCAGTGATGAGTTGATATGATTCTGTGGTGTGCCCCAGGATGGCGATGAAGAGAAGGAAGAGGGTGTTGGTGGAGCTGTCATACACAGGGCATGGGTTCATGGACCTGTGACCCTTCAGGTGGGCAGAGTGGAGAGTTTCCATACCCTCCCACTGAAACAGAGAGAGAGAGAGTTAAAGTGAGAAGTGGCTTCAAGCTGGAGACAAACAGCACAGGTTTCAGATCACTGTCCATATAAATGTAGCCAGATGGAATCTCACAGGCTGTCCCAGTGTGACTACAGTGGGATGGAGATCAGCAGCAACCCTGGAGAAATGCCAGAAACACATCTTCTTTTGATGTTTACATCAATTTTTCACCAATTACAGTGGGAGATTGAGACCCCTGTTTCCAGTGAAATTTCAGCCCTGCTTTTATTTATTAAAACTCTGGAGGTGAAGTGGACAAAGCTAATTATGCATAAATTCAGACACAGCCTTACTGTTCATGTCTTCAAATCTCTAACCATGGAGCTCCTCACCCTTTAAGCAATCTATACACCTTTAAAAGCCAAACTGGGTTCTTGATTTACCCCAAATTCTCCCTTCCACCTTGCCCTCTGTGGGCCCATTGTGACAATTTCAAAAATTCTCACATGAAATGCTGAACTATCGCCCCTTAACTTCTAACCCATTGTTTTCCCACCTCACCAGCCTGAGTGCTCCCTGCCCAAGTTGCTCACCAAACCCACATTCCTTCTCTCCCCCACCCCCACCCCACTCAGGCACTAATCCAAATATTCACTTTTCTCTTTCTCACCCACCATATTCTCATCAAGTTATCCACCTTCAACTGGTCAAAGTCAATTGTTTAAATGTTTAAACTGTGGTCAATTCACAAAATTTTCATAATTTGCTCTTTACATGTTTTAATTGTTAAATTTCCCTACAGTGAGCTTACACAAAGTTCAGCTCTTAAGGAAGCTGGTCTGGAGGCTCCACAAGTTGACTAGGTCTCCCAGTATTAACCATTACCATTCCACTGCACCTTTAGCATACTGTTGAAATTAAACTGCAAGGTCAGTCTACAGCAATATCTCTGTCAGGAGATAAGGTTATAATTATATTAATATGTAACGTGGGAACTAGAACAGGCAAGTTGCAGGGGTTATATATACACAGCCATCTCCAATTATAAACAACCTATTTATATCTGTGTGACAAATCATTTAACAGTTTCTACATAGAACTCACATGCAAATCATCAGAAATAACTGTTTTGCATTGTCTTAACTGGCTCAAATAATTTTGACCTTGGCAATGTGAATATTACAAATGCCTTCAACATCCAAGGCTCAGGAGAAAGAGAAAGAACAAGGCAAAACAAATTGGCAGGATTGGTGCAATATTTACAGCAGTGTGTGATGTTAAATGCATAGCATAAAGGACAAATTGTAAGTTGAATTTTAGATGCAAATTCAGTTTGGATTGGATGATATGAAAGCCATGACTGTGATATGGCTGAAAGATAGTCAGAACTGACACCTAAAAATCACCAGGTTATATGGTCTACAAAATGGTGGAGGGTAGAATAGCCTTAGTGATTAAGGATGAAATGGCTTCAATGATGAGAGGATATAATGCAAGGGAAGCGGGAAGTGGAAACTTTACAGAGACAGTAGTGGCTGTTGGGTTATAGACCAGCTCAATGCAGTTCAGAAGGAGATCATTGCATAAGGAGAATAGCATGTCAGATAGGTCCCAAACTTCATGAGTTTGTTCAGGAAAGTTTTCTGCAACACTGAGAACCAATATTTCTCTCATGGCATTAACAGTCTAACATGTGGGAACATTTATTAAATAGTGATATTATTGATTTCAACAAGGAGTTTGAAAGGGAGAAAGTCATTATTCTAAATTTACAGATTTCAATGGAATGGGACAGTAAAGTTTGCAGATGACAAAAATAGGTGGGAAAGCAAGTGGTGAGGATGACAGTCTACAGAGGGATATAGACAGGTTAAGTGAGTGGGCAAGATTATGCATTTTGGCAGGAAGAAGAGGAACTGAATATTCTTTACATGGAGAAAGAATGCAGAAAGCTACGGCAGAGAGGGATTTGGGAGTCCTTATGCATGAATCCCAAAAAGAACGTACAAGTTCAACAGGTAATAGGGAAGGCAAATGGAATGTTGGCCTTTATTTCAAAGGGAATAGAGTATAAAAATAGGGAAGTCTTGCTAAAACTATACAAGACACTGGTTAGACCACATCTAGAATACTGTGAACAGTTTTGGTCCCCTTATCTAAGGAAAGATATATTGGCATTGGAGGCAGTCCAGAGAAGGTTCACGAGGTTGATCCTGGGTATGGAGGGATTTTATAAGGAGAGGTCGAGTAGGTTGGGCCTGTACTCATTGGAGTTTAGAAGAATGAGAGGTGACCTTAGGGGGTTGTTTCCCCTTCTGGGAGAATCTAGGACCAGGGGCCATAATCTCATTTAAGACCGACGAGGAGGAATTTCTTCTCAGAAGTAAGTGAATCTGTGGAATTCTTCACTGCAGAGGGCTGTAGAGGCTGGGTTGTTAAGTATATTCAAGGCTGAGAGAGAAATTTTTTATTCAGTAAGGGAATCAAGGGTTATGGGGAAAAGGCAGGAAATTGGAATTGAGGATTATCAGATCAGCCATGATCTCATTGAATGGCGGAGCAGACTTGATGGGCCGAATGGCCTACTTCTGCTCCTATGTCTTATGGTTAAACTGGCCAAGTCTAAAATTGATAAAATGACAGGTGACCAAGAGGTGTTCCATAAAACATTTGATACGATACAGAATCAGTTTATTCCTTTAAGGGGTAACAGCCAGGAAAAAAGCCATGGGCGACTAAATCAGCAAGAATCACAAAATTTTTTGAAAAAGCATACAACATTGCAAAATGTAGCACAGATCCTGACAAATGAGGAAGACACAAAGAACAGCAAAGTGATAAAACGGAGAGCTGCAAAAAAAATGGAACATGAAAAAAAAACTTGGAAAAATTGACTAGTGGTGTCCCCCAAGATCTGCATTGGGGCCTCAACCATTCAGCATATTTACTAATGATTTAGATGATGGAAGAGCAAACTACATATTAAAATTGGCCAAAGATAAAGATAAGCAGCATTGTAAAGAACGTAATTTTATCACTTCCATTTACAAAGATATTGATAGTTTCAATAAATGAGCAAAAACAACATCAAATGCTGGAAACAGTGGCTGTCTAAAGAGATTTAAGGTCCATGTATATAGATCATTAAAATGTCAAACTGGTTTGGAAAATAATCACATAGGCTAATGGAATGTTAACCTGGATATCTTATAGGAATAGAGGGTAGAAGCTATGCTTCCGCTGCACCAAGTCCTGGTTAGACTACATCTGGAGTCACTGAGCAGTTCAGGTGCCACACATTAGGAAGTATATATATTGGCCTTGGAGGCAGTGTAGTGTAGTGTAGATTTCCCAGAATGATAGTTAAACGGCGGGGGTGGGGGTGGGGGGGAGAGAAAGAGAGGGGGATTTAATCAAAAATCAAGATATTAAGGGAAGAGAGGGTAAGAGAGAGAAAAAGATTTCCCAACCAGTGAATTAGGGGGCAGTGTCTACAAACTAGAGCCAGCCACCTCAGGAATTAAAAACAAACATTTCTACACAACAAGGATGGTAGAAATTCTCTTCCAAATAGCACGTGGTGCCTGATTGTGTAAAGTTAAAAATAGGAGATTGGTGGATTTGTTTTATTCAAAAGATATAAAGAGATATGGAGGTGGTCACCATTGGCATAACAGACTGGAGGGGAATAGCCTATTCTTGTGGCCTGGATAGGAAGAGATGGATCTACAAATTCAGAGCTGGAAGTTTTAATAAACAAACATAGTCAGCTTTTGAAATTGGGTGGGGAGGGGGGTGGGCAGTTAAGTAAAAAAGTTCAGCTCTTCAAAAGGCCAATTGATGGGCTGCCCCCAGTGTGGGTGCGGGGACAGCGAGGTCAATCCGAGTCTATTACACAGTGGGTTAGGGATTCACAATTGGGCTCAGTACTTCTGGGCAATCTGGTGTAAACCCTGACCCAGTAACTCCTGGTTGAGTGGGTGAATATCGGGTGCGAACAGGATTATGAGTGAGAGCCTGTCTGGTTCACACACACACACACACACACAGGGGGTGTGTGTGAGGCTTGAGGTGAGTGGGAAGGGGAGGCACTGGCCTTACCAATGTTCAAACTCACCTCCACATGGGTCCGGCAGACCTTCCCCCGGCGAAGCACCAGCAGGTTAGCGTCAGCATCAGCCGGGCGCACTCTCTCTTCAGCGAAGGCGAGGATGGTCCTGGAGTCGGGCAGGTAGATCAGAGCCGGGATCCGGTATGTGAACCCGTCCCTAACCTGTTCAAACAATACGGTCTGAGCTGGGAGATAGCGGGAGGTCATCTCACCGGGTCAGCGCTGTCGGTGGGTTCAAATAAGTGGACAATTGGGAGGCAGCTTGCCCACCTTATATCATTCAACACAGGGGCTGAAATCGGAAAAAACTATTCTAAGATCCACTCTGCTGATTTTTGGTAATACTCCGGCTGAGTGTTACTAACTGGTCACTGGCTGCCTGTCACGCTCAGTTCATCCCTTTTACTGACCCAGCATTTACCAGCCCTGTGTCTGGAACCAGAACAGTCCCCATTGTTAACCCAACAAGGACAAATACGCTGAGTGCTTCTTTTCAATGAAGAAACCAGTTGATCCCGTGGATCGTCCCACACAGTCAGGTTCACCCAACCACACTGAAACTCATCAATGTTCACTGCAAATTGTAAATTAAGGAAGATGGGGGGATCACAGGTCAGGTTTAAACAGGAGGATTCACACATCAGATATTCACACCGATTGCTAAAAGCTGGTACCTGTTCGAAAAAGGTGCATCTGAAACAGTTGATGAGAAGAAACCAGCTCCCAAAAAGCCTTAAAGAAACTGGCAGCAAAGGTGGAGGAAGGAGATTTACTCCATCTACATCTACAAAGTGATGAAGCAGGTTCACCCCAACACCAGCATCTCCTCCAAGGCCACGAGCATCATGAACTCCTTCGTAAGCGATATTGTCCATCGCATGGTGAGTGAGGCTTCTCACCTGGCCCCATTACCACAAGCATCAGCTCCCGGGGAGGTCCAGACCACCATGTGCCTGCTGCTGCTGCCCGGGGAACTGGCCAAACACGCCATGTCGGAGGGCACAAAGGCGGTGGCCAAGTACACCAGCTCCAAGTAAAGCCCCACAATGGACTGAAACGGGGCATTAAAGGGAGCAGGAACAAACACTGATTGGCTCCTTTCACCAGATCCCATTTAACACCCCCCCTCACCCCAACTCCTCACTGGTGTCCCATTTAACCCCCACTCTTCTTATTTATTATTTGATGGGATGTGAGTGCCACTGGCAAGGCCAGCATTTGTTGGTCGTCCCTAATTGCCCTTGAGCTGAATGACTTGCTCGGCCCTTTCAGAGGGCAGTTAAGAGTTAACTGTTTGGGCTTTGAAATGCAACAGTTCTACATGTCCTATCTGGCTTTCCACAGTCATGTGACTGCCATGAGACAAGCTCACTGTAGGCTGTCATCTTAGATCAGTTCAGTAAAGACCTACAGTGAGAAGCTCTGTAGTCTTTACACACAAAACATGGTGTCGAGAAGTGGAGAAAGACACACACACATACACACACACACACACACACACACGTGTTCAAATTTGCTAAAAGCTGCTGAAAAGGGGCCAGGAAAACCAAACATAAACCAAAGGCTGCAATAAAATACTGAGTGAGTAAACTTCCCCTCCCCAGCTCCTGTCAAAATGAAAAGCGATAAGTGGGAGAACTGGTAGTTCTTCCATTTGCAATGGCAAAACTGTTGAACTTGCAACAGGTTTAATTAACAAGCCAGAGCCCATAAAAGTAGCCACATTCTTAACACTGCTGGGCAGGGACTGCTACAAATTGTATACCACCCTAAATCTATCTGACAAACAAAGGAAACAGATGGCAGAGATTTTGAGTGCCTTGAATGCACATTTTGAACCCTGAATGTACATTACTTATGAACGCTATGCGTTCAACACGAGAGCTCAAAGTGCAAACGAGCCCATTGAACAGCAT
This sequence comes from Cetorhinus maximus, assembly GCF_964194155.1. Lineage (NCBI taxonomy): Eukaryota > Metazoa > Chordata > Chondrichthyes > Lamniformes > Cetorhinidae > Cetorhinus > Cetorhinus maximus. The sequence continues at coordinate 10,279,934 of NC_135897.1, forward strand.
GTGACTGCAGTAACACAGCTTGCAGAATCATGTGAATTCGGGCAGCTAAAAGATGATCTTTATATTTATTCATTCACGGGATATGGGCTTCGCTGGCTGGGCCAGCATTTATTCCCCTTGAGAAGGTGGTGGTGAGCTGCCTTCTTGAGCCGCTGCAGTCCATGTGGTGTAGCTACACCCACAGAGTTGTTAGGGAGGGAGTTCCAGGATTTTGACCCAGCGACAGTGAAGGAACGGCGATATATTTCCAAGTCAGGATGGTGTGTGGCTTGGAGGGGAACTTCCAGGTGGTGGTGTTCCCACCCATCTGCTGCCCTTGTCCTTCTAGATGGTAGTGGTCGTGGGTTTGGAAAATGCTGTCTAAGGAGCAGTGCATCTTGTAGATGGTACACACTACTGCTTCTGTACATTGTTGGTGGAGGGAGTGAATGTTTGTGGGTGTGGTGCCAATCAAGTGGGCTGCTTTGGGATGGTGTCAAGCTTCTTGAGTGTAGTTGGAGCTGTACTCATCCAGGCAAGCGGAGAGTATTCCATCACACTCCTGACTTGTGCCTTGTAGATGGTGGACAAGCTTTAGGGAGTCAAGAGGTGAGTTATTCGTCACAGGATTCCTAGCCTCTGACCTGCTCTTGTAGCCACAGTATTTATATGGCTCATCCAGTTCAGTTTCTGGTCAATGGTAACCCCCAGGATGTTGATACCCACTATCAGTGATGGTAAGGCCATTGAACATCAATGGATGATGGTTCGATTCTCTCTTGTTGGAGATGGTTGTTGCCTGACACTTGTGTGGTGTGAATGTTACTTACCACTTGTCAGCCCAAGCCTGGATATTGTCCAGGTCTTGCTGCGTTTGGACATGGACTACTTCAGTATCTGAGGAGTCGCGAATAGTGCTGAACATCGTGCGATCATCAGCAAACATCCCCACTTCTGACCTTATGATGGAAGGAAGGTCATTGATGAAGCATTGATGGTTGGGCCAAGGACACTACCCTGAGGAATACCTGCAGTGATGTCCTGGAGCTGAGATGACTGACCTCCAACAACCACCTTCCTTTGTGCTCGGTATGATTCCAACCAGCAGAGTTTTTCCCCCCTGATTCCCATTGTCTCCAGTTTTGCTAGGGCTCCTTGATGCCACACTCAATCAAATGCTGTCTTGATGTCAAGGGCAGTCACTCTCCCCTCACCTCCAGAGTTCAGCTCTTTTGTCCATGTTTGAACCAAGGCTGTAATGAGGTCAGGAGCTGAGTGGCCCTGGTGGAACCCAAACTGGGCATCAGTGAGCAGGTTATTGTTAAGCAAGTGCTGCTTGATAGCACTGTTGATGACCCCTTCCATTACTTTACTGATGATCGAGAATAGACTGATGAGCTGATTTAAGATCAAATAGTCTTAAGCATGCAAGACACTGCAGTGAGACAAAGTCTACTGAAAGAGAAGAAATTTGCACTTAGGAAAGTGATAGACATGTGTAGAAATGTAGAGCTTGTAAAACGTCAGTTAGAGCACATGTATGGTAGAGAAGACCAGGAGATACATTACACTGAGACACATTCCAGGCCGAAAGGGCAGATCAATCGCAGACAAAGAGCAGGATGCAAATACTGAGGACATCACACAAAGGAAAAGAAGGATTCCCAGCGTAAGGAAAGCAGTGCTTTAACTGCAAGAAGCAGAATCATTCACACACAGGTGTTTAGTGAGCAAAAAGCAAAACAAGCTTATACAGATGGCTACTGAAGGGATATCAGCAGAAGAACCTGATGAAAAACTATACACGATACAACAGGTTGGTTCCATCAAGTCTACAGGTGAGAAATGGTTTGTGACTGTTACTTTCCTTCTGATGTCACCATTGTATCAAGTGAACAAGAACTGTCAGATAGACACTGCTGTGTCATGCAACATAACGCCCTTCACAGACCCGTGCAAAGTAGCTCAAAATGGTGATCCATCTTAGATCAGTTGAATAAAGAACCTACAATGACAAAGCATTGAGAAGCTCTGCAGTCTTTAAACAGGAAACAAGTAAGTTGCTGTTGATTTGGAGTCACATGTGGGCCAGGCCAGGTAAGGACATAAGTGAACCAGATGGGTTTTTATAATGTTAGTTGTCATGGTCACCATTACTGACACTAGCTTTATATTCCAGATTTTATTAATTGAATTTAAATTCCACCAGCATTAACCTGGGCCTCTGGATTACCATTCTGCTGCCATTTCTTCACCAGTGTCCCATTTAAACCTCACGCTTGATACTTGCATATTGAAATGGTCTCCCACCTGAAACAGCTGCCCAGGGCCTAACCTAAACTGGCAGCACCCAGAGAGTAGTATAAATGGGGCAGTAAGTAACCAAGCCTCATGTTCAGTCCACTACCACCCCACTCCCGCTATCCAGGCACATATTAAATTGGTCTCCATGTGTCTATATGTGCTGGAATCTCCCTTCTAACACTGTTGATCCCATGCTAAATCATTTGTATAAGGTGAACCAATTATTGTATTCCTTATAAGACCTGATATTTTACTCTGTGTAATGTGGCAGAAGTGCAGGCCATTTTGTAAAGGATTCACTGCAACAATATATTTATTTATAAAGTAGGTTGATATTTCCTTTGAATGATACTCATCTTGCACATTTGGAAAGGGTCTCAGATTTGGTTCCTGCTCTCTCTTTGAGGATTAATGGGCACTTTATGCTCAACACAAGTCCGAACATACAACCGAGGCTCTGGAGGTGGAATCTAACTGTAACTATTTCCAGCTGCTGTAACTGTTCCTTTTCGCTTGTAAAAAAATCATGTTCAAATCCCCCCATGGGCTCACTGTTTCCTACATCCGTAACCCCCCCAACAGTCCTACAGCCTTACGAGAACTCTACATTCCTCCAATTCCAGCCTGTTATTTATCCCGCAATTCCTTCGCCCTGAGAACTTTCAGCTGTCTAGGCCCTAAACTTTGAAATTCTTTTCCTAAACTTCTAACCCTCTCTATCCCCCCTCTCCTTCTTTAAGATGATCCTTAAAAACTAGCTCTTTGACCAAGCTTATGGTCACATTTCCTCATGTCTCCTTCTTTGACTGTCAACGTTTGTCTGATTGCACTAGTGTGCGATGCCTTGGAATCTTTAACGACATTAAAGGTGTTACAATAAAAGCAAATCATTGCCGTGGAATGGACTTGGCCTTGGGAAATCAATTAGATCTTCAATTTGGCTCATTCTTAAAGACAACCCAACCTAAGTTTTCCATACAGTTGGCTATTTTGACTCAGCTCCTGTATAATGTCAGCTGTGGCATAGTGGTATTGTCCAGTGTAAGCCATCCCATGACCCAGGTTAATGCTCTGGGACCAGGGTTCAAATCCCACCATAGTAACTAGTGGAATCTAAATTCAATTAAAAACTGGATTGGTTCATTTGTCCTTTTCAGGGAAGAGAGCTGGCCAAATGTCCACCCACCTTACCTTTCTGATGCAGGATCACCTACCTGAAACGGTAACCCTGCTTATCTCTCCATCAGTGCTGAGTATTGCCAACGTTTTCTGACTTTATCTTATATTTCTGTGTTGATTTCTGAAGCAACCGAGCCAGTGCTCAGTTGAGAACGATCACGAAAGTCAGTAAGACGAGGCTGGGAGGGTGCTGCCCGCTATATTAGTTAGGGCTGACCCATAGGTGTGCAGGATGTGGCCTAAAGCAATAGTTAAGCCGGATACATTTGCAAATCAGGCAGCTAATGCCTATTTCAGGCCCCGTTGTGAAATTGCGAATGACTGGAGTGTGCACCATGTGTGTGTGTTTTTTCAGGTACTCAAGAACCAAACCAGTGAGATCGCTGGACACGGCATCAACAAGGCAAGTTTAAAAGGATTTTGAGTTGCCATATTGTGGATCTGGGAGGAGCATCCTAACAGTGAACCCATTTGCTGTGGCTCTGTTGCCTGCCTCACTGGGCAACTGCCCCAGCACCAGGATCACGATTCAGATGCAATCCAATTTCTAGGCCATAAATTTGACTTAGAATTCTCAATGAAGACACTCCATAATTTATAATTCTGACAGATTTTAATGTAAATCAGATTTAGCAATGAAACAGACTGTACAGTAAAAGTGCTTTAAACAAAGGTCAATATACCAAAAGGACATCAACTTATATAGCACCGTTGATATAGGAACATTTTTTAAGGTGCTTCATAGCAGCAATTATCAAACAAACTGATGCTGAGTCACATATGGAATGTTTTTAAATTAATTCATGGGATGTGGGCTTCACTGGCTAGACCAGCATTTATTGCCCATCCCTAATTGCCCTTGGTGTGCTGCTTCCTTGAGCCACTACAGTCCAGCGGAGGTGGTGGCATAGTGGTATTGTCACTGGACTAGTAATCCAGAGACCCAGGGTAATGCTCTGGCGACTGGGGCTTGGATCCCACCACGGCAGCTGGTGGAATTTAAATTCAATTAATAAAATCTGGAATATAAAGCTATTCTCAGTAATGGCGACCATGACACTATCATTGATGGCTGTAATAAACCCATCTGGTTCACTAATGTCCCTTTTGGGAAGGAAATCTGCCACCCTTACCCATTCTGGCCTATGTGCCACTCTAGACTGCCCACTGGAATGGCCTAAGAAGCCACTCAGTTCAAGGGCAATTAGGGGTGGGCAACAAATGCTGGCCTTGCCAGCGACCCTCACATACCATGAAAGAATAAAGAAAAGGCAGCTGAAGGCACAGTCATCAATGGTGCAGCGATTAAGATGGGAGCAAGAGGTCAGAATTGGAAAGGTACAGAAATCTCAGAAGTTTGTAGAGCTAAACTTGAAGAAGTTACAGAGAAAGGGAGGGATTTGAAGCAAGGATGGGAGTCTTAAATTTGAGGTGTTGGTGGACTGGTATCCATGAAGGTCAGCAAGCATAGCAGTGAGGCTGAATGGGACTTGGTGGGAGCTAGGATATGAGCAGCAGAGATTTGGACGAGATTAAGTTTACAGCTGATGCAAGGTCAGCCAGGAGATATTAGAATAGTTTGGAGGTATCACAGGCGTGGTTGAGGGTTTCAGCAGCAGATGAGCTGAGATAGGGACAGAGAGGAGCAATGTTACAGAGGCGGAAATAAATAGTCTTGGTGATGGAATGGGGTCGAAGTTCTGCTCCAGGTCTAATAGGATAAATGATACATTAGCAACCAGGTTGGCTAACTGTAGCTAGTTCTGCTCTATCGTGTTTACCATCTCAAGCTTGTGATCACCAAAATTATTCAAAATTCTCCTTTTATACCCTCGAATCCATACCTACCCATCAAATGATTATAACAAACAGGAAGAATTAAACACAAGTGCAACCATTAAGTACACACGCACAGAATTATAGAAATCTGGAACTTTCTACTGCAAAAGAAACATTGAAAGGAGTTGGAATCATTGGGTAACTCTTTAAAAGAGTCAGCACAAGCACAATGGGTTGAATGGTCTCTTTTCTATGTTGTAAGATTCTATGAACCTGGGTGCCAGAGATGAAAGCACAAAGCAATAAGCCACTGCATTATTTGAGTAAGTGCCAACAGCTACAAGGGCTAGCTTGACGTTTATTGGGCATTTGCCTCAGAATCAGAAGGTTGGGGCTTGAGAACATTATACATGCTGACCCTTCAGTGCAGTACTAAGAGAAGGCAACATTGTTGGAAGTACTGTCTTTCAGACGGTGCACTAACCAGAAGCCGCATCAGAAACAGAGGATCCCATAACAGTTTTCAAAGAATCACCTGCTACATTCGCATACAATACAACAATTACATCTGCAAGATAATTCATTGGCTGTGAAGAGCTTCAAGACCAACAGACCTACCTACATATCTACCTCTCCCTTCCTTCCTATCTCCTCCTGGTTGATTCAACTTCCCTCTGAAATGCTGAACAAGTTACTCTAGTGAGTGAGCGTGGACTTTATTTGAACAAAGAGCAGGTGAGCGTGGACTTTATTTAAAATTAAAAAGAGCACGGAGAGCAGCTGATTGGTGAGTTCGATTGGTAAGTATTTCTAGTCTTTTGATTGAAATTAAGGTCTATAGTTAGTGTTTAGATTTCTAGTTTTTATTTTCTCTTTCTTAAAAATAGCCTAAGTATAAGATCGATACTGGTGTAAATAATTAAATTCAATAAAGTGTAAAGAGCAGGGATATTAGAGTAATTAATAAGTTTAAATTAAATAAGATAGCGATGGGTGATGTGCTGCTGCAGCATGTGGGAGCTGCTGGACACCAAGGTGATCTGGAGCTTACACATCTGTATTAAATGTCTGCAGTTCGAGGAACTTCGGATCCAAGTTAAGGAGCTGAGTCCGAGCTGCAGACATTGTGCCACATCAGGGAGGGGGAAAGTTACCTGGACACTGCTCCAGGAGGTGGTCACACCCCACAGGTTAGATAATTCAAATTTGGTCTGTGATCAGGGGCAGGAGAGTGTGACTGCAGGTGAGGCAGGTGTGGGGGCCCACGGGGTGGTGTTCAAGGAGCCTCGACCCCTGCAACTGTCCAACAGTTACGAGGTTCTTGCAAGCTGTGTGGATGAGAGCGGGTACTGCGGGGAGGATGAGTGAACTGACCACGGCACCATGGTGCAGGGAGTCATTCAAGTGGGAGGAGGAAATAGGAATGTAGTAGTGGTAGGGGACAGTATAATTAGGGGAGAGATACTGTTCTCTGCAGCCATAAGCTAGAGTCCTGAAGGCTGTGTTGCCAGCCCAGAGCCAGGGTTAAGGACATCTCCTCAGGGCTGGAGAGGAACTTGGAGTGGGAGGGGAGGGATCCAGTTGTTGTCATCCACATTGGTACCAACCACATTGATAGGACTCGAAAGGAGGTTCTGTTGAAAGAATTTGAACAGTTAGGAGCTAAATTAAAAAGCAAGAAAAGTAATCTCGGGATTACTACCTGATCCATGGGCAAACTGGCATAGGGTAAATAAAGTCAAGGAGTTAAATGTGTGGCTCAAAGATTGGTGTGGGAGGAATGGGTTTCAGTTCATGGGGCACTGGCACCAGTATTGGGGTAGAAGGGAGCTGTTTCAGTGCGATGGGCTTCACTTGAACCATGCTGGGACCAGTGTCCTGGTGAATCAAATAACTGGGGCTGTAGAGAGGGCTTTAACTAAATAGAGGGTGGTGGGGGGAGGGTTCTGGAGAGGGGATAAGTAGGCTAACAAAGCAAAAGGATATGGTGGCATTGTAGGGCAGCTATTTAGGTAATGATACCCAGAGTGTGACAGGAAGGGACAGAGTGTACAAACATTTATAAAAAACAGCAGCAAATAGGGTCAAAGGGAGAAAAATGGTAATAAAGGGAAAATTAATGGCTCTTTACTTAAATGCACATAGTATTCGGAACAAAATAAATGAATTAACGGTAGAAATAGCGATTGATGGGTATGATCTTATAGCCATTACGGAGACATGGTTACAAGGAGATCAAAGCTGGGAACTAAATATTGAGGGGTATGTGACTTTTCAAAAGGACAGACATAAAGGGAAGGGTGGTGGGGCAGCTTTGTTAGTGCGCAATGGAATAAGTACAATAGCAAGAAATGATCTTGGATTGGAAGATGTAGAATCCATATGGGTGAAGGTAAGAAATAACATGGGGAAGAAGACACTGGTGGGAGTAGTTTATAGACCCCCTAACAGTTGCTATACTGTCAGACAGAAAATAAATCAGGAGATAATGAGGGCATGTAAAAAAGGCAGTATTAATCATGGGTGATAAGAATTTGTAGAGTATATTTGGGACAGTTTCCGAGAACAATATGTTGTGGATCCAACCAGGGATCAGGCTATTTTGGATCTGGTAATGTGTAATGAGGCAGGTTTAATAAATGATCTCAGACTAAAAGATCCCCTAGGAATCAATGACCATAACATTCAAGCATTCAGTTTGAGAGTGAGAAACTTGGGTCAGAAACATCTGTGCTAAACTTAAATAAAGGTAATTACAAGGGAATGAGGGCAGAGCTGGCTGGAGTGGATTGGGAAAGGAGTTTAGCACAAAAGGCAGTTGATGAACAATGGCAGACGTTTAAGAAAATAGTTCATGACTCACAACAAAGATATATCCCAGTGAGGAAGAAGGATTGTAGGAAGGGGATAAACCAGCCATGGCTAACCAAGGAAGTTAAGGATATTATCAAAGTGAAAGAAAAAACATACAATGTGGCAAAGATTAGTGGTAAGCCAGAGGATTGGGAAAGTTTTAAAAACCAACAGAAGATGACAAAAAAAAAGAGGGAGAAAATAAACTTTGAGGGTAAACTAGCAAGTAATATAAAAATGGACAGTAAGAACTTCTTTAAATATATAAAAAGGAAGAGAGAGGCCAAAGTCAACATAGGTCCCTTAGAGAATGAGGCTGGGGAAATAATAATGGGGAACCAAGAAATGGCAGAGGAGTTGAATAAACACTTTGCATCAGTCTTCACAGTGGAAGACACTAATAGCATTCCAAGAATACTAAATAATCAAGGGGCAAAAGTGAGGGGAGGAAATAAATACAATAACTATCACTAGAGAAAAAGTACTAGGAAACTAATGGGGCTAAAGGCCGATAAGTCCCCTGGACCTGATGGGTTGCATCCGAGGATATTAAAGAAAAGAGCTGCAGAGATAATGGATGCACTGGTAGTAATCTTCCAATAATCCTTAGATTCTGGAAAAGTCCCAGAGGATTGGAAAACTGCCAATGTAACACCCTTATTCTTAAGGGTGTTAAGGGAAGAAAAGGGAGGGAGACAAAAAACAGGTAACTATAGGCCAGTTAGCTTAACATCCATCATTGGGAAAATGCTGGAGTCTATTATAAAGGATGTAATAGCAGAGCATTTAGAAATGCATAATCTAATCAAGCAGAGTCAGCATGGCTTCATGAAGGAGAAATCATGCCTCACAAATTTATTAGAATTCCTCGAGGAGGTAACAAGCAGGATAGATAAAGGGGAACTAGTAGATGTAATATATTTGGATTTCCAAAAGGCGTTCGATAAGGTACCATACAAGGCTACTTAATAAGATAAGAGCCCATGGTGTTGGGAGTAGTATATTAGCATGGAGGGAGGACTGGCTAACTAATAGATGACAGAGAGTTGGGATATGGGGGGTATTTTCAGGATGGCAACCTGTATCTAGTGGAGTGTCACAGGGATCAGTGCTGGGGCCACAATTATTTACAATATATATTAATGACTTGAATGAGGGAAATGAATGTACTATCGCCAAGTTTGCGGATGACACAAAAATAGGTGGGATGACAAGTGGTAAGGATGACAGAGTCTACAGAGGGATATAGACAGGTTAAGTGAGTGGGCAAAAATGTGGCAGATGGAATAGAATGTGGCAAAGTGTGAGGTTATTCACTTTGGCAGGAAGAATAGAGGAGCTGAATATTATTTAAATGGAGAAACACTGCAGAAAGTTGCAGCACAGAGGGATTTGGGGGTCCTCGTGCATGAATCACAAAAAGCTAACATACAAGTTCAGCAGGTAATAGGGAAGGCAAATGGAATGTTGGCCTTTATTTCAAAGGGAATGGAATATAAAAATAGGGAAGTCTTGCTAAAACTATACAAGGCACTAGTTAGACCACACCTAGAATACTGTGATCAGTTTTGGTCCCCTTATCTCAGGAAAGATATACTGGCATTGGAGGCAGTCCAGAGAAGGTTCACTAGGTTGATCCCAGATACGGAGGGATTTTCTTATGAGGAGAGGTTGAGTAGGTTGGGCCTGTACTCATTGGAGTTTAGAAGAATGAGAGGCGACCTTATTGAAACATATAAGATCCTTCGGGGCTTGACAGGGTAGATGCTGAGAGGCTGTTTCCGCTTGTGGGAGAGTCTAGGACCAGAGGGCATAATCTCAGAGTAAGGGGTCGCCCACTTAAAACAGAGATGAGGAGTAATTTCTTCTCTGAGAGTAGTGAATCTGTGGAATTCTTTACCGCGGAGGGCTGTAGAGGCTGGGTTGTTAAGTACATTCAAGGCTGAGATCGACAAATTTTTAATCAGTGAGGGAATCAAGGGTTATGGGGAAAAGGCATGAAAGTGGAGTTGAGGATTATCAGATCAGCTACGATATCATTGAATGGTGGAGCAGACTCAATGGGCCAAATGGCCTACTTCTGCTCCTATGTCTTATGGTCTCTGTTTTATCAAACAGCTACAAGAATACAGCCCAAGGTTACAGCAGTTGAAGAAGGCAGTTCATCACTCCTCCTCATGTTGGGAGGGTTCAGAGATATGTTGGCACATTGCAGAAATGCTGCTTGCCAAAAGATTTGATGAAGCATAGTGAATAGTCTGTAGTCATCAACAGTTGTAATTGTGATAGTCAGTATTGGTACTGCAATATCTGGGCTTTATTGGTCTGTGAATGTCTAAGTTTTAGATTAACCAATTACCGTAATGTAGCTGAGAGAAGGGATTCACGAGGTTTTGGATCAACTAGGAACTCTGATAGGTTCCAAATATTTGCCACTGTTAAGTTAATAATTGGGTTTCGTATTTATGATTGATGAAAACAGAAAATGCAAGAAATACTCAGCGGGTCAAGCAGCATCTGAGGAGAGAGAAACAGAGTTAATGTTTCAGGTGTGAACATTACAAACCTGAAACATGAACTTTGACTTTCTCTCTCCACAGATGCTGCCTGACCTGCTGAGTATTTCCAGCATCTTTTATTATTATTTCAGATTTCCAGCATCACAGTATTCTGCTTTTCGCTTAGTACTTGTTTTTGGGCTTCCAATTAGGTATCTTGATATCCTGTTTGATTTGGCACATTGAGGAGAGCAGAAACTAAGTGCAGTTCTAGATTCAGATTTAGGAATATGAAAGGGTTGTAAAAGGCTGGGGGGTGAGGGGCTGTATTAAATTGCTAGGGTTTGGTAGGCCTGTCAATCATACTTGTGCAACAGCATCATCCAACATTAGCATAAGACAAACCTGCAGCAGTTGCTCAGCCGACACATCACCATTTCCCTACTAACATCTACCAAAAATACAACCCAACAATCCATTTATTATCTGTATGCTGCATAGAAGAACCTCCAGACTGCTGATTATCATGAGGATGGAGAAGAGAATGATGTTCCACAGCACAATGTTGTTGGGTTTTTCACAAATTGCCCAGAGTGAATGATCATACAGGTAACTTTCAACACTGCAGGCAAAATACACAAAGCACAGTAAACTGTTAAGTCCGTAGTTACACATGAGAGATCAGAAAACCATTAACATATGATCAAAGACGAGAAATTAGAACACCATGTAGCCATCTCCAGGGGTGTAGTGCCAAATTTTGAGGTGCTGGAGCTCTAAGAAAACGTATTGGCCATGTCATTTCTAAATCTACTATTACATTGTTTTCCTTTGTATTAATCATTTGAGTCCCCGAATGTCAGTAAAACTATGCTTTTTAAGTGCCAGTAGATATTTTCTTTCTAACCATATATTTTGAAACATAGCTAGACTTTCATTATGCAACAGAGTAATTATTTAATTCAAGCCTATTAAAAACCATGAATTGCAGAAAACTTTATTTACTTCTGACGGGGAGATGGTATAGAGAGGGGCCACTGCTTTTCTCAATTTATATTTATAGCCTAGCCTTGGGTGTACAGGGCACAATTTCAGAATTTGAAGATGATACAAGACTTGGAAGTGTTGTGAACGGTGAGGAGGATATGGACAGGCTGGTGGAATGTGCAGACAGGTGGCAGGTGAAATTTAATGTAGGGAAGTATGAGATGATACATTTAGGTCAGAAGAGCAAGGACAGGTGACAGAAGATAAAGGGCAAAATTCTAAAGGAAATTCAGAAACAGAGAAGGACCTGGGTGTAGATGTGCATAAATCACTGAAGGTGGCAGGGCAGGTTGAGAAAGCAGTTAATAAATTATACCAAATCCTGGGTTTTATAAATGGGGCACAGAGTATAAAAGCAAGTAAGTTATGAACCTTCATAAAATTCTTGTTCAGCCTCAACGGGAAGGATGTAAATGTTTTAGAATGGTGCAGAAAAGATTTACAAGAATGGTTCCGAGGATGAGAGACTTCAGTTATATGGATAGGTTGACGAAGCTGGGGCTGTTCTCCTTGGAGAAGAAAAGGCTGAGAATTTGTTAGACGTGTTCAAAATCATCAGGGGTCTGGATAGCGTAAATGGGGAGAAACTGTTCCCATCAGCAGAAGGTCGAAAACCCTAAGGTGATTAACAAAAGAACCAAAGGCGACATGAGGAAAAGCTTCTTTATGCAACAAGCAGTTTGGATCTGGAATGCACTGCCTGAGCCTGTGGTAGAGACAGTCAGTTGCAGTTTTCAAAAGGGAACTGGACAATTATCGGAAGAGAAAAGATTTTACAAGGCTACAGGGAAAAGGTCGAGGGAGTAGGACTAGCTGAGCTGTTGCGGAGAACTGACACAGAGACAATGTGCTGAATGGCCTCCTGTGCTGTAACCAATCTTTGATTCTAGTACAGATACATTCAAGGAAGTTGATAAACACATGAAGAAAGAAGCTGATGGTTACCCTGATAGTGTGATCAAGAAGGGTGGGAGGAGGCTTGCGTGGAACATAAGCACCAGCATAGACTGGAAAGTAGCAAGTATAACCACCCCCCTTTCAAGAAAGGAGGGAGGCAGAGAACAGGAAACTATAGGCCAATTAGTTTGACGTCTGTTGTGGGGAAGGTGTTTCAATCATTAAGGAGGTTATTAAAGATCAAGGTAATCAGGAAGAGTCAGCATGGTTTTATGAAAGGGAAATCATGTTTAACCAATTTATTGGCGTTCTTTGAAGGAGTAACATGCGCTGTGGATAGAGGGGAGCCTGTAGATGTGCTGTACTTGGATTTCCAGAAAGCAGTTGATAAGGTGCCACATCAAAAGTTATTGCAGAAAATAAAAGCTCATGGTGTAGGGGGTAACATATCAGCCTGGATAGAAGATTAGCTGGCTGACAGAAAACAAAGTATGCACAAATGGGTCTTTGTCTGAATTGGCAGGATGTGATGAGTGAAGTCCCACAGGGGTCTGTGCTGGGGCCTCAACTTTTTACAATTTACATCAATGATTTAAATGAGGGAAGTGAAGGCATGGTAGCTGAATTTGCAGATGACACAAGGATAGGTAGGAAAGTATGTTGTGAAGAAGGCACAAGGAGTTTGCAGACGGATAGAGATACGTTGAGTGAGTGGGCAAAAATCTGGCAGATGGAGTATAATGTGGGAAAATGTGAAGTTGTTCACTTTGGCAGGAAGGATAAAAAAGCAAGAGTATTACTTAAATGGAGAACAACTGCAGAAGTCCGAGGCAGAGACGAATCTAAGTGTTGCCATACATGAGTCACAAAACGTTAGTATGCAGGTACAGCATGTAATTAAAAAGACTAATGGAATGTTATCCTTTTTATTACGAGAGGAATTGAACATAAAAGTAAGGATGTTATGCTTCAGTTATACAGGGCATTGGTGAGACCGCATTTCGAATACTGTGAGCAGTTTTGGTCTCCTTATTTAAGGAAGGATGTAAATGCGTTGGAGACAGCTCAGAGGAGGTTTACTAGATTGATACCTGGAATGAGCGGATTGTCTTATGAGGATAGGTTGGACAGGCTTCCACTGGAGTTTAGAAGAGTGTGGCACTACCACAGATTTTGAACAGATCTAGCAACTCAAGACTGGATATCCATGAGGCATGTCAACCTGGTGAAGCTATAACACAGGACTACTTGCATGACAAACAGCATAAGCAACAAGTGATAGGCAGAGCTAAGCAATCCCACAACCAACGGATCAAATCTAAGCTCTGCAGTCCTGCCACATCCAGTTGTGAATGGTGGTGGACAATTAAACAACTCACTGGAGGAGGAAGTTCCACAAATATCCCCATCCTCAATGATGGAGGAGCCCAACACATTAATGCAAAAGATAAGACTGAAACATTTGCTGCAACCTTCAGCCTGAAGTGCCGAGTGGATGATCGATCTCAGCCTCCTCCGGAGGTCCCCAGCATCACAGATGCCAGTCTTCAGCCAATTCGATTCACTCCACGTGATATCAAGAAAAGGCTGAAGGCACAGGATACTGCAAAGGCTATGGGCCCGGAAAATATTCCGGCAATAGTACTGAAGACTTGTGCTCCAGAACTTGCTGCACCCCTAGCCAAGCTGTTCCAGTACAGCTACAACACTGACATCTTCCTGGCTATGTGGAAAATTGCCCAGGTATGTCCTGTATGTATACAGGTATGTATACACAAAGCAGGACAAATCCAACCCAGCCAATTAACGCCCCATCAGTCTACACTCGATCATCAGTAAAGTAATGGAAGGGGTCATCTACAGTGCTATCAAGCGGCACTTGCTTCGCAATAACCTGCTCGCTGATGCCCAGTTTGGGTTCCACCAGGGCTGCTCAACTCCTAACCTCATTACAACCTTGGTTCAAACATGGACAAAAGAGCTGAACTCCCGAGGTGAGGTGAGAGTGACTGCCCTTGACATTAAGGCCGCATTTGACCGAGTGTGGCATCGAGGAGCCCTAGCATAACTGGAGTCAATGGGAATCAGGGGAAAAACTCTCCGCTGGTTGGAATCATACCTAGCACAAAGGAAGATGGTTATGGTTGTTGGATGTCAGTCATCTCAGCTCCAGGACATCACTGCAGGAGTTCCTCAGGGTAGTGTCCTCGGCCCAACCATCTTCAGCTGCTTCATCAATGACCTTCCTTCCATCATAACGTCAGAAGTGGGAATGTTCGCTGATGATTGCATGATGTTCAGCACTATTTGCTACGCCTCAGATACATCTGTCTATGCCCAAATGCAGCAAGACCTGGAGAGTATCCAGGCTTAGGCTGACAAATTGCAAGTAACATTCGTGCCACACAAGTGTAAGGCAATGACCATCTCCAACAAGAGAGAATCCAACCATCACCCCTTGATGTTCAATGGCATTACCATCACTGAATCCCCCACTCTCAACATCCTGGGGTGGGTTACCATTGACCAGAGATTGAACTGGACTAGCCATATAAAAACTGTGGCTACAAGAGCAGGTCAGAGGCTAGGACTCCCTAAAGCCTGTCAACCATCTACGAGGCACAAGTCAGGAGTGTGATGGAACACTCCCCACTTGCCTGGATGAGTGCAGCACCCACAACACAAGAAACTTGACACCGTCCAGGACAAAACAACCTTCTTGATTGGCACAAACATTCACTCCCTCCACCACCGATGCACAATAGCAGCAGTGTGTACCATCTACAAGATGCACTGCAGAAACTCACCAAGGCTCGTTAGACAGCACCTTCTAAACCCATGACCACTACCACCTAGAAGGACAAGGGTAACAGATAGATGGGAACATCATCACCTGGAAATTCCCCTCCAAGTCACTCAGCTCCCTAACGGCACTGTGGGTGTACCTACACCACATGGACTGCAGCGGTTCAAGAAGGAAGCTCACCACCACCTTCTCAAGGGCAATTAGGGATGGGCAATAAATGATGGCCCAGCCAGCAAAGCGCACATCCTGCGAATGAACTTTTAAAAAATCCTGAATGGTCTCAACAAGGTGGACGTGGAAAGGATGTTTCATCTTGTGGGTGAGTCCAGAACTAGTGGGGAATGTTTTAAAATTAGGGGTTGTCCTTATAGGACAGAGATGAGGAAAGATTTTTTCTGAGAGTTGTGCAACTTTGGAATGTCTCAGAAGACGGTGGAGGTGGGGTCATTGAATATTTTTAAGGCAGAGGTAGATAACCTTTGATTCCGTTGCCTAACAAGAATTTATCAGGGACTGATGGGAATGTGGAATTCAAAACACAGATCAACCATGATCTTATTGAATGGCGGAGTAGGCTCGAGGGGCCGAATGACTTACTTTACCTATTTTGTATGTTTGTAGGTGGGCCAAATGGCCTGTTTGTGCTGTAAATTCCATGTAAAGCTGCCAGTAGGGAATACAAACATTATGAAGCAGCTCTGAAGAGGAGTCATATGGATTCGAAACGTTAACTCTGTTTCTTTCTCCGCAGGTATGGCCAGGTCAGACCTGCTGAGATTTTCCAGCGGTTCCTGTTTTTTATTTCAGATTTCCAGCATCCACAGTGTTTGGCTTTTATAATACAACCACCGTACTGCATTTCACATCCTCAGGCCATCACAACCGAGGAATCAATGTTCACCAGGCAAACGCAGCAGGGTGTTTGGGG
The DNA here is from genome assembly GCF_964194155.1 of Cetorhinus maximus. Lineage (NCBI taxonomy): Eukaryota > Metazoa > Chordata > Chondrichthyes > Lamniformes > Cetorhinidae > Cetorhinus > Cetorhinus maximus. Next base: position 10,296,204 of record NC_135897.1, read on the forward strand.
GATGCTGATGCTGCTTTCGATCCTGGGAATCTGGAGCTTCAAACACCCTGAAATGCCTGTTTATGGGAAAGCTATGTGCAGGGAGCTGTAGGGTCCACGCTATTTTAGTCAGGGAGCTATACAGGAGGGTCACTGCTGTCGCTGCTGCACGTTGATTCAGAGACATTCAGGTGAGGCCCTGGACCCTGGGTGCGGCCTTCCCTCCACCACCTCCTAACCTCGCCAGGCCACACCGCAAGCTCCGGACGTTCCAGCCAACTCTTACCATCCGGCCTGAACTCAAACTCCAGGAACACATGGCCAAACTTGCTCTTGTGCCCCGCACAGTAACGCAGGTAGAAATCACCCGACATGGTCCCCGCACCAGCCACCTCTGCACCAAAATTCACACAGTCTCACGTGGTTGTGAGAGGATTTTGTTCAAGTTCTGATTGTTGTCATCAGTAAGCCAAATCCCCCCTGCATGTGTTACTCCCAGAAACAAATAGCTTCAATATTGGGGGCAGTGAGGATTAAAATCCAGTCAGACAATTAATGGGGGTGGATTCCACTGAGATCAGTGGCAAGAAAAATCAAGTGGGGCGTACAGATGTTGGAGTGGCGCTCCGGGAGCTCTACACCCCTGACCAGCTCTGCTCTGATTGTTATACTGAGCTCCGATCAATTGGTGTAGCTAATTAACCTGAAGCGAGATGATATAAATACTTCTGGAATTCATTTACAGTGAAAGAACATCTATCTTTTGATGGAACGGTGCTATAAGTCACTTATTGAAGACAACCTCTTTCATAGATACCAAACCCAGCATCCTTCACATTACCTGGCATTTGTGTTCCTGCTGAGGAATGGATAGCCCCACTGCTGGACCTGGGTCTTGTTGGATAAGGTGGTATTAAACAAGCAGAGGGGCCCGTTTACGATTCCAAGAGCAGATGCACCAAAGCAGGCACTTGAACCGATGATAGCTAGTTTGGACCAAATGATAGACACAAACATCTGCAGACAGGAAGAAAAACAGTTACTTGACCTATGATATGCCTTCCATTCCCTTAGTTTTTCTCGAAGCCTATTTTAATTACCTTTTAGCTCCCGTGCCTCCAAATCTGTTCGATGCCTCAACAAAACCGGACTGGTTTGCCTCTAGACTTGGACAATTGAAGCAGCTAAGAATACAATTGTCAGTGATCTGGCTTCCAATCCCAGTCTGAGCCGGGTTGGCTGCTGTCAGCCATGATGATGGCGGAAGTGTGTGTGTGTGAGAATGAGCGAGCGTGTTCTTCTGTGTGCGAGTGAGAGAGTGTGTCTCTAATGAAATAATGACCCCGCAATCAAAAAGCCTGTTCACACTTTTTCAGCGGTGATTTTTTTTTTGGAGGGTGCAGATGGTTTGGATCTGAACTCCAGGAAGTAGTAAACACTGTCAATAGATGAACCCAAGGAGGGGGAAAAGTGGCAGAAATGGGGTGAAAACAACTGGTCTCAATTCCTGGAACAAAATGGTTGTCCGTGTAATCATTACAATGAGTCGCACACACCCTCAGTGTGATCATTGCAGAGTCCCACAGAGCCCGTTTGTACTTAAGGAGAGAACTTGTGTTGCATTCCACATGTGACAAAGAGTTTGAAAGATTTGTCACTCTCAGAATGGAATCAGTTAGACACTGATATGTGGGTGGGCGGTCACACTGAGGCTTACCTTAACCCTTGGACTAGTGCAGAAACAGCAGCAACCATCAGCAGCAGCAGCTTTAATGGAAAGTGAAGCCAGAATAACCTGGGAAGAACAAAGTCAAAGAACTACAATCTCAGTCCACCAGCATTGGGGAATCAGCACAAACATTTTGTCTATACAGAATAATTATTATTACAAGCCGTCTCTATTCTCATACAGTTGAGAAAGAGATCCAGTTTTCTGTTTTTAACCTCACAATTGTACGTTTCCATTTGAGGCTTACGTGTTGGCTGTACTGTATAGTTTTGCCGAAAGGGGCTATGAATTAAACTTCAGGACAATGTTATCCATCAAATGAAGCAGACCTCTACAATTACTCTGGGGCTCTTTCACCCATGTGTAGTTTTAGTGCAAACTCGAGGTGTTTGTCTTTCTATAATCAGTGCTGTCCACTAAAAATGGCTAACTAACCACAAGTGTTGCTATGATGACACTCATTAGCCACATGCACTAACTTTAGTTCATGTTTACACACCCTGTGATTGTGAATAATGGAACCACACGCCCACCCACTGTCTATTACTCAACTATTTATTTACTAATAATGCATTTTTACCATTTGAGCTCCCAGTTCATTATGTATGGCCAATGTATTGAACACTCTTCTGTATTGTAAAAGCAAAATACTGCGGGTGCTGGAAATCTGAAACAAAAACACAAAATGCTGGAAAAACTCAGCAGGTCTGGCAGCATCTGTGGAGAGGGAAACAGAGTTAACGTTTCGAGTCCGTATTGACCCTTCTTCAGAACTGTTCTGTATTGGTCAGTTTTCATTGTCCTTTGCCATCAACCCTTTGAGTCCATTGCCCCTCTTAGTTTGGTCTCAACTGTAAATATAACCAATCTGCACTGAGTTTGTGTCCCAAGTTATTAATGTAGCTTTAAAAAACCGAATAATCCCACTTCCGAGCACTCACTCAGTAATCCCCTGCTCTGTCTCTCTAATCGTTACCAGAGGTTTCTATCCCTCAGCTAGATCTGTATTGCGACCCAGGTTTGGCCGTGAATCCTCACAGCTTTTAGCCTTTTCATGTAGAATTTTGACAGATATATTTTAAAAGTGGAAGTAACACAACATCCGGAGGTTTGCCACGGTTGTCGCTTCCTCCGAGTGGACGAGGACTTTGGATCAAGGCAGTAACGGGACAACAGGGAATCCTCAGCTGTACTCCTGACAGTTAATTCCATAGTTTTACACAGAATCAGGGCCAATGGAGCTGTCTGTAACTTCTTGAACGGTAGCCTGTTGCCAATCAGTTTCAAGTGGCAGAAAGGCGACAGAGACGGATATCTGGTCCATGCAGAAGTGGACTACACCTTCATGCGACTAACTTCTCCATGGTCTGTATGGGAAGCAGCTTTGAACTGATGAAGTGTCTCGGCTTGTGCTGCCAGAAAGTCCATTCAGCGGCAAGAAGAGTCTTGTGCCGCTGGACATCTCACTATGCCACCCCTAAAGCTGCTCGCCCCCTTCTCCAATCCCCCTGACCCCACGCCCTGTTGGGTTAAAGTGTGAGGTCTTACCATGATCCCGCTGCCCCACAATCCGGGCAGTAAGTGGCCCTGCAAGGTGATGTGTGCGTCCGTCAGGTATTCCGTTTTGCAATTTGGGAAGAGCAGGAAGACACTGGCACCGCTGGCGATGAAAGCCAGGGGTAGCAATGCTATGCTAATAAAGCGAGCGCAAAGTCCGGAACACATCTCAGCTCACCAGGGATAACTGCAGCCTCTCCAGTCCTGAGCTGTAAATGCCACTCGAACCCCACTAAGCAGTTTAGGGTAGGGCTGGGAAAGTAACCTCCAGAGCAATTTTGCAACATCCAGTGCGCAGGAGTGCAAGCAGACATTGGGCAATCTGGAACCCGGTCAACCAATCCACAACCAGGAAAAATGCTAAAAAAAAAAACACAGATTTAATGAGGCAACAGCTAAAGAGAGTGGTCATGTATAAAGATGTCATTTCCCCCTGACATTGGTCGTTTCTTGCAAACTGGCCTGATGAGTGCCAGATGAAAAGCTTCAACAAAAAACATCTTTTTTCGCAATACTGGGCTAACGGATATAGTAAAGAAACAAAGGTGATCAAACACACACCAGGATGACCACATTGTGAGCAGTGAATACAGGATGCTAAATTGAAAATATAAGTAAATTACTGTTTCACTTGGAAGGAATGTTTGATTCTTATATACATTGTACCTTATTATAATCCAGAGAAGTGTAGTCACCATTGTTATGTGGCCGATTTACACTTTGCAAAGTCCCACACAATCAAAGTACATGATTGCAGAGGTAGATACACTCACCTTTTCCGTCATTCAGTGCTCTTGAATGTTGATTGAAATTATATTCCAATGCTCTAAGGGATATTTGCCATCAGCAGCAAATGTGGGAGAGAAACAGGCTGTGATTGGAGGAGCAGCAAACACCAGCAGCAGTGAGTATGCTAGGAAAAAACAGGCTTTTGTGAGGTTGGGGAAGGAGAGGCTGCCAGGGCCATGGGGGCAGGAGAGAGAGACTGTTGGTGCCATGGGAGAAGGGGGGAAAGTGTTGAGGCCACGGAGGAAGGAGGGAGCGAGACAGAGGGGCCATGGTGGAAGGAGGGAGAGAAGGAGAGAGAGAGAGAGACTGATCAGGGGAAGGAGGGGGAGACTGTCGGGGCCATGGGGGAAGGAGACAGACAGAGAGAGAGAGACACAGACTCTGTCGGGGCCATGGGGGAAGGAGAGAGAGAGAGAGACACTGTCAGGGGAAGGAGGGGGAGACTGTCGGGGAAGGAGGCACTGCCATGTCTGGGGTCAGGGATGGGGGAAAGGCTGGTGTGTGCACACGTGCAAGAGTGTGGGAGGGAGGGAGAGTGCACACGTGTGTAAGGGAGTGTCTTCTCACTCCCAATCTTAGAATTCTCACTCATCGTCATCCCCTCGCCAACCGGTATACACACCAACACACAGAGTGGGTGAGGGTGGGCGAGCACCTCAAAACTGGGAGTGAGCAGGACACACATTCTGAACTTGTCACATTCTAATGGTCACCTTTATTAATTACTCTATTTTTAATTATCAATTTACTGCTTTGACCTTGTTTTGTTTTTGCTCAGCAAGTTGTTTCTTTTCTACATACTCAACTTTTTTTTTGAAATCCATGTATCGTTCCAAAATTTTCTCATCAGCCCCTTGAGAAATGGAAATATGGGTCCTCCCTTGCAAAAGGTTGGACAAGTCTGGGTTCGATCATTAGTTTGGTGTTTGTGGAACCTTGTGAAAACTGGATCCTATTTGCCCACAAAACCTGCAATTCATTTCAGAGTCTTGTTGGTGCTCAGCAACAACACACGTTTCTATAAAATGCATTATCCTTTTAATAAGTTGCTAATAGAAGATTGCACTCAACTTTAGCCCATTCCTTCAACAGAGCTCACCTCATTATAAATACAGCTTAGAAAGTACACCTTAAGAAGCTCCTGTTAAAAAGCAAACTATAAATTTTATTGATTGAGGTTACAAAATGTGACACTGGTTGATGCAATTCTGCAATGTACTCTTCATATTACTCAGCAGTTTACTGATTCACTTGGTCAGATGTATGGGGACTTGTCTGATCTGAAGATCATGCCCAGCCAGCCGGCAGAACCTATCGAGGGGTACATCTTCACACTTCAAAAACATTGAACAATAACTGAAGCAGTATAAAACCAATAAGTAATGACATTACAAGACATGATTTTATATTTTGTAGAGTTTTGGTTGAAGAATTGAGTCCAGGATCTGGGAGATGCAGTGTTTCACTGCACCCTTTTCACATAACACTGCTTTCTTGGACAGTTACAAGATGGGAATTCTGGGCAGGATCATACTTCTCAATCTGATACAGTTACAGCCCAAATACAAGGCAGCAATGGGTCTTTTAAATAAGTGGCCAAAATGCAAAATGGAATAGTTTGTTGATCAACTTGCAATCAAACGAATAGCAGATCTAGGATCTCTTGCACAGTCACAATATCGCCAACATGTTTATTATATATTTTAAATATTGCCATATTTTATCTGGGGACTTGAGAAGTGGCTATTTTTCTTCAATTTGTACTTATTTTCATGGATTTGGACCCTCTTTAATGTTGGTCACTGCCAGCAGAATGCACAACTCCTTTTGCCCAGTGTGGAACATAAATACAGTACACATACTCTCCAGCTGATAAACCACAGGGGTATCAAAAACCTTCACTGGGCCAACACTGGAAAAAAAAAATGCTGCTATGAAACATTGCTCATCACACCTAACTAGACACGGCAGTGCAGCCTGTTCCAACATGGCTCTCTCCTCCCCCCCCCCCTAAAGATATATCCACCATATGTATCCTTTCCACATGCACACAACCCATTTACCATTACCTGACCAATATTCTCACACCTCTTCTCATTGTTATCTACCTTCCCTGAAACAACCCATTCCCAATGTTCCCTGAATTCCCAAGTGTTTGCCCAGATGTCTGGTCATTTCCCCTCTCCAAAGTGTACATTAATATACTCGCTGTCCCAAACACAATCCATTCCTCCCCCTTCCCACCCAACCCCTCCCCACCCCATACAAACAGACACACAATCTTCCCAATATGATTCACACTCTGAACAGACAAAGCCTCACACCAACACCTGGGGTCTCCAACTGTGATAAAAATTTGCCAGAGAAGACACGATCATTGAACTGAATGTCAAATCCCCCCCTCCTCTATCAGGCATTCTGGGGCTGGTCAGGAAGAGTGAACAGTGTTGTGAAACACTGATCACCCCCTGCAGGACATACCAATATCACTCACTCCCAATGTGCTACACTCCATTCTACACCCCTCTTGCTTTGTGGTGGAAAATTCCTCCATGTTCTTTACTGCTGGGGGTTTTGAACCCAGGAACTGTGCTTCAACTGTCCGTCTCTCTTCCCCACCCTTCCTCATCCCCATCATCTGTTATGGTCAAAGGCTCATATGGATCTCGAACCATTCTTGTTGTGTGGGTTTCTGTATAGGATCTCACTGAGCTTAGCATGAAGGATCCTGGATCTACACAAATCAAATCTCTCATCTGATTTTACTGTCAGGAGCTCTAGATCCTGGGGTGCCTCATACAATCTCTCAAGCTTTTACCATCACACACAACAGAACCATGAGCAGAATCTTCAAGAAATTCAGGAACTGTGCTGAATTCCTCGAAATCAATGTGCTTATACCCAGCGTCAATCACTTAGTTCTCAACACTGCATGGAATTATGCAGCTGTTTAGAATCCCTCAGAGCTAATCTTGCTGTCAATGTGAGGGATTCCATGAATTATGGATAGGACTCATCCCTTCTGCCAAGTGGCCTGATTTGTCTTGGGGTTCCCTAAAGAATTTGTTCAGGAACTGTGCTGACCTTCTCGGAATGGTGTGCTTAACCTATCAAAGCAATTATTCCACAGCAACTCTCGTGCTTCAAAGAGCAGACTGAAGGACGATTGGAGGCTTCTCACCTCCGACATTAGATGCACCAGGTGATTACCAGATAATGCTGTAAACCTTCCCGCCCATAATATGGCTCATTAATTTCAAACACAGGCCTGTAATTTGGGTTGTCTGATGGCATTAGGGCAATCGAAGATACATCATAGTGAACAACAGCAAATTCCTACCACGTACTTACAGCCTAAATAAGTAACACTACCAAGAGACAAAGTCAAATCTTTTCAGACGACAGTTGGTCTTATCCCATTTCCTGTTTCCCCAGCGTTTGGTGATGTCGTCTGGCCTTGGTGGGGGAATGCTTCCTCCTGGTATCCACACAGAGTAGTACTCCTGTGAATTTTGGTTATGGCAACTCAATAGCATTGCCAAGACCAGATATCGTAGAAAATTAAGGGTGCTATTGCTTGACACAGTCAAAGGTAACAGTTCAAGCAGAGAATGGTGGGTATTTAACAAAAAAAAAAATCACATTCAGTGTTCTCTGGTCCAGTAAAAAGGGTTCTTCTTTTGGGAATCAAAAAGTATTAAGAAATGAGTGTGGATCTCAAAATTTCTTCACAGGTCAGTGGCCTCAGTAGGTCCAGTAAAAGGTGAAGATATGTATTTTCCTTTGTTCTGGCTGAAGCCAGGTTATCACCATTTCCAACAGGCCAGGTCTTCCAATATTTGTATAAAATCTTTTGAACTCCCCAAGTTAGTTTCTCTCCTGAACAAAGACAGTTTCCTGAGGGCACAGCCCAGCTTCCTGCAGTGTAATTTCATAGTCCAAGTGCGAAAGCTTTCTACGTGGGAAGTTGGTAACCAGCTCAAACCGCTCATTTGGATATCCCTTCGACTGGATGTGTTTTACCAGTGCCTGGGAGAAAAACAAGGAAAAATAAGGACACAGGGCTACAGGAGGGAATCTTGCTCAGTTGTATGCAGCAGTCTTCACAACGCAGTTCTAAAATGAACCTCTAGACCTCATTCATAGCCTCGCTGTACAATAGTTACTCCTGAATTCTACTTCGCAATGAACCTGATGTCACCCCAATAAGGACATCTAGCATTCCTCCTTCCCTACCATGTGTCAGCACGCAACCCAGTGTAGTAACTTAGTCACTGCATTTGTGTCTGCTGTCCAGTAACTTAATAGCCATCCAAAGATCTACATGTGACTGTATAAACACTGTAGTCAGCAGCATTTTTGTTTATTCATTTATGGGATGCGGGCATCGCTGGATAGATCAGCATTTAATTCACATCCCTAACTGTCTTCAAGTAGGTGGTGTGAACTGCCTTCTTGATCCGCTGCAGTCCATGTGGTGTAGGTACACCCACAGTGTTGTTAGGGAGGGAGTTCCAGGATTTTGACCCAGCGACAGTGAAGGAACGGGGATATATTTCCAAGTCAGGATGGTGAGTGGCTTGGAGGGGAACTTCTAGGTGGCTTTCCCATGTGTCTAATGCCCTTGTCCTTCTAGATGGTAGCGGTCATGGGTTTGGAAGGTGCAATGCAAGGAGCACACTGCTGCTACTGTGCGTCAGAGGTGGAGGGAGTGAATGTTTGTGGATGGGGTGCCAATCAAGCGGGCTGCTTTGTCCTGGATGGTGTCAAGCTTGAGTGTTGTTGGAGCTGCACTCATCCAGGCAAGTAGAGAGTATTCCTGACCTGTGCCTTGAAGATGGTGGACAGGCTTTCGGGAGTCAGGAGAAGAGTTACTTGCCGCAGTATTCCTAGCCTCTGACCTGCTCTTGTAGCCACAGTATTTATATGGCTAGTCCAGTTTAGTTTCTGGTCAATGGTAAACCGCGCTCGCCCCCAGGATGTTGATAGTGGCGGATACAGTGATGGTAATGCCATTGAATGTCATGGGGTGATAGTTAGATTCTCTCTTGTTGGAGATGGTCATTGCCTGGCATTGTGTGGCGTGAATATTATTTGCCACTTGTCAGCCCAAGACTGGATATTGTCCAGGTCTTGCTGCATTTGGACATGGACTGCTTCAGTATGAGGAGTCACGAATGGTGCTGAACATTGTGCAATCATCAGCAAACATCCCCACTTCTGATGTCCTAGGACTGAGATAACTGACCTCCAATAACCACAACCATCTTCATTTTTACTAGGTATGACTCAAAAGAAGATGGTTGTGACAGTAGTCCAACCACCAAGCCACTCAACATCCTCTCTTGGAAATATATCACCATTTCATCACTGGGTCAAAATCCTGGAACTCCCTCCCCAAAAGTACTGTGGGTGCACCTACACCACACTGACTGCAGCCATTCAAAAAGGCAGTTCACCACAACCAGCCTGGCCACTGTAACTTTCACTGTTGAGCACAATCAACAACCAGGATTGATGTTACTATCATGCTATAGGATTGGTTACTTTTGGTATAGTGTTCCTCGTGAGAGAATAGAGTTTATCTTTCAGATTAGCTTCCTTGTCAAATGGAATTAAGTGACATCACTTTTAATGAAAAAAGTTGAGCTATAGTCCCTTACTGCTCCCACTCTGCCATAATCACAGGCTTCCAATGATTGGAATGATCCACCTGAAGGTTGTGTCAAACACAGCAATGTTTTTGTAAAGTATTTAATTCACTCCCAATCAAAAAAGTCAGCCAGGAGGGTAGGAATTTTGCACATGGTGCAAGAAGAATGAAGTTAGGGTTGTGATTGGGCTACTGCCCAAATGGATTGTCGGGGGGGGCAGGGTACTGGTAAACACACACTAATCTCACTAATCTTTTAACAAAAATAGAACATGCTGGAAAAACTCAGCAGGTCTAACAGCATCTGTGGAGAGAGAAAAACAGGGTAGATGTTTTGAGTCCGTACGACTTCAGAATGTTCATAAAAAGGAAACACAATGAGGGAAGAAGTTAAGTTCTAAAATTGTTGAAATAGCACTCTGGTATTGTGCAACTGAAAAAGCTCCCTAGAGACACAACCAAATTAATCCAATAATTGTCCAGCTGGGTGTTGTCCATTTGATGTGCGGAACATGGTATGAACATTTTAACACACCCACCATTCTGGTTTGCTGTAATCCTAGGGGCAATACTGCAGTGGTTCCCCCCTGGTTTTGATGCTGAACTTATCATTTGTATGTGCAAGATGAACAATTAGGGAAATGCGCTCTTCTATCTCTATAGCCTCACTAACTTAGTGTAATTGTAATTTCTAATAAGCAGATAGAACCAAATAGATGAGGCTGTAGCTCACCTTCACAAGGTGCTTCATTATATTCATGTAATACAGATAAGATGGGCTTATGACCAAACCACTACATTTCTACCAAACTAGCTGAGACTGTACCTCTCCAGTTCATCACAGTAAGGATCTATGGCTGCATAGTTGGTCAAGTACCTAAAATGTTTTCTGGTTCAGCTAGTATAAATATTCTATTCAATCTTCCAACTTCCCCTAAACTTCAGGAAGTAGGCAAAGTAATTACTGACCAGTAGTTTTGCTTGAGCTGGGAGTGCAATCTGTTCCCTTTGTCCATTCGGATATCGCAGCATCAGACTTGCCTTTGGTCCTGTTTTAAGACAATAACATACAAGATGACATTATATTTATTACCCCATGTCAGTCAGTACAGTGCCAGCTCATTTGTGTATGATTCATGTGGCCAGCAGTAAATTAAACTAGCCGCTTTCCCTCTGGTGTTCTAAAAGTGCTTAGGGAACACATACAACATAACCTTACAGTCATTACACAACTGTTGATTCAGTCCTCCTTTCAAATCTGAATGTGATCTTTAACACACTACAGACTTCAAGAAAAGCAAAATTTCAAAATTATGCACATAATTAAACTGCTAAGAAATCAGGTGGCAGTTCAACTTTGCTGCCAGAAAGGCAAATTAGTGCAAGATGGCAGCTGCTACAGGTTCATCACAATTAGGGTCAATGTCTTACTATTTCTGGGACCAGCACTAATCTAGTTAACACAGTTTAATTGGGGCATTAATTTGGTAGTCCCAAGTATCTTTTGTCATCCTTTTCATCCACATATAGGAATAAAGAACCAGGCTACTTACTGACTGCTTAATTGGTATGTTAAGTTATTCTTTAAAAAGCAATCAATCATTCATCACAGGCCATTGGATGTTCGGGTTAGCAGTTAAGAAAAATCCTACAGCTGTTATACATGATCATAAACAAGGTCCATCCTCAGTGCCAATGCACTTGTCTCAGAAGCAAAGCAATACATGTCATTAGATTTGCTGTGTAAATCCACATACAATGTGAGTCACATGCAACTTGATTTATTTTCCTTAGCGCTTTTAAAGAGCAGAAACGTCGTGATGGGATGAATGGTTTTCTTCTTTGCTGTATAATAAAGACAGGGTTAGCATTGCAGAGCTTCTATTCGCCATGATTTTAGCTCTATCAGCAGATGTTCACAAATACATTTTTGCCTCTTGCTTATTTCTTCAAGAACACTAATTCTCCTAGGGCCAGCAATATTACAGAAATGGTTGACATACAAAACAGAAATTGGCCATTTGGCCCAAACAGTCCATGCCACTTGAGCCTCTTCCCATTCTTCATCTAACTGCATCAGCATAACCCTCTATTTCTTCCTCCCTCATTTGCTTATCTCAAACTCATCTATACTGTTTGCCTCAACCACTCCGAGTTGTCACAAGTTCCACATTCTTACCATTGCTGGGTAAAGAGGTTTCTCCTTAATTCCCTATTTGATTTATGGATAACTATCTTATATCAATGGTGTCTTATTTTGCTTTTTCCCCCACACATAGAAACACCCTCTGTGCCAACTCTATCAAAACCTTTCATAATTTTAAATAACTCCATTAGGTCACCATCCCAGCCTTCCCATTTCAATATTAAAGAAACTTAAGGCTGTTCATTCTTTCCTGATAGCAGAACTGCAAGGATATGCCTAAGTAATTACAGATGGAGTTGGACCCATTTGGAGTATGGTCATCAGTGGTGTCCTGTAAGGGTTGGTGTTGGAGCCATTGCTCTTTAGTATTTTTTTTATCAGCTGGATGTAGGTACTTGGGTCACAATCTGCAAGTTTGCAGATGGTATGAAAACCCCTGAGTGTTAGGACTGTAGGCAATGCTTAACAGATTCAGACAAATCCTACGTTGGGAAACTGGGCTCATGACTGGCAAATGATGCATAACTTGGATAAGTGCAATGTTATGGATGTGGACAGGCTGATTGCTCAACATGCATACACACAACATGCATATACACTTCAGGGAAAGGCATTCAAGAAGGTGGAGAAAGAAAGCTGGACATTCTAGTGCGTACATCTGTAAAAGGTGCATGAACAATGCTGTGAAGTGATAACTACAGTGAATGAGCATGTTGGGGTACATTAATAGGATAACTGAGTATAAGATAAGGCATACTATCCTTGTAGAAGACCTTAGTCAGGCCTCACTTGGAATAATGACCAGTTTTGGTCTCTTTACACAGTGGATGATATTGGGCTTTTGGAAAGGGGTAGATGAGGGCCACTAGACTAATTTCTAGTCCAAAGCAACTAAGTTATCAAGATAAGCTAAGAGCTGAGAGTTCACACTTTAGACAAGTGCAGATTTTAAGGATGATCTGATTGAGATTTATAATTAAGGGAATAGGTTGTGTTCAAGTTGACAATTGGTTCCAATTAAATACATTAGGGAGGACCAGGGGTCCCAATTTTCAGTTATGTAAAATCTAGGCTCGATGTCAGGAAGTGGTTCTTTGCCCAGAGAATAAGTGAACATTTAGAACAGGTTGTTGGGGAAGGAAACAGTTAAAGGAGTTCAACTGTTAATTATTAGTTAACAGCCTAAGTACCCATTTGGTTGTAAAAAAGGGAAAACAGGTGGACTTATTACTACTGAATTCAAGGTACGCACCTCGAAATAAAAATACAAATTGCAAAACAGTTGTGGCAGTTGTTTCAAGTTTCCCTCTGGGATTTGAGCAGCTTAGCATTTACCATCTGTTGTGCCATAACAAAACTGCAGGATCTTTGTGGGATGTATTTGAAATTCCTTGATTAGTTTGGAGTTGGTGAATTTTAAAGATTATGTGTACAAGAAGCACTTTGAATTCAGGAGTTGTTGGGAGGTTCTGTTTAAAAAGTGGAGTGACTGCAAAATGGCATTGACAGTTACAAAGACTTGTCTGGCCACTGAAGTTATAATTTAGCTTTATTTACCTTTTGTAAACCAACCAAAGTTAATGGAATTGGCAGATAAGTTACAATTAGGGTTACCTGCAGGGGTAAGGAAATCAGACATTATTGAAGGCATAGCACAGCATTTAAAATTGGAAGGAATATCTGAGACCCCGAATTCTCCAAGGGGTGTGTCATTGGAATGGGCTCAAATTCAGTTGCAAATGGAAAAAATTGGAACTGGAGACAGCCGAAAAAGAAAAAGGGCATTGCAAAGGGAACAGGCAGAAGGCAGGAGAGAGAATTACAAATGGCAAGGTCAGAAAAGGAGGAAAGTGAGACAGTGAATTCAAGATTAAAATGCTGGCAGTTAAAAAAGAGACACCAGAAAGTGAGAAAGGACTTAGTACCAGATCAGAACCTAGTGGGGAGATATTTAAATTTGTACAAGCTCTTTCAAAATTTGAAGAAAGAAATGTTGAAGCATTCTTGATTTCATTTGAGAAGATAGCTAAACAGGTGAAATGGCCACAGGAAATCTAGACATTGTTGTTACAATCCAATCATCTCTATCTCTAATGCCTGTATCCACCTGTCAAAATTACTTTGTTTTACTCTCTCAAATTCAATACAAGTTTGCCCAAGCAAACAGGTGGGTAGCGCACATGAGGTTTATACTTCACTGTCAGAAATGTCGGTGAGCTATGATGTGGTTTAAAAAAAAATGCTATTTTGAGTGCACGAGTTGCTTCCCGAGGCATACAGGCAAAAATTTAGGAATATGAGAAATCAGCCTGGGCAAATTTATATTGAGTTTGAGTGTGTAAAACAAAGTAATTTTCACAGGTGGATACAGGCATTAAAGATAGAGATGACATATGCAGCTCTTAGAGAGGTAATTCTTTTGGAAGAATTTAAAGATTCAATTCCTTCGGTAGTGAGAACTCATGTAGAGGAACAGGCGGTCCAAACGGTAAGACAAGCAGCAGAGATAGCTGATGGTTATAAATTAATTCATAGAGCTAAACCTTTCTGATTCTTCTAAATCAGAGAAGGACTGAAAGTGGGAAGGTGAAAGGAAGGTGACTAGTCAGGGAAGAGGTGGTGGTGGAAATTCCCGGGAAGTTTTTTCTCAGAATAAAATGGAAGGTGCTGAGGATAGAGGTGACGCTCAAAAATTGAAGTGTTTTCATTGTAGTAAAGTTGGACATAAGAAGTTAGTGTGTTTGGATTTGCAGGGAAAATCTGTTGGGATTATTGGGGTGCAGAAAAGTTCTGAAAGTAAAAGTACTGTGTGTTCTGAGGTTCAGGCACAGGAAAAACCAGTGGTTTGTGTACAGGTAAAACAGGAAGAATCAGTGATACGTAAAGAAGTGGGAATGTGTTCACAACTTACCCAAGAGAGCTCTGAGGAGCAGGTTGCAGAAAAGTTTAAAGATTTTGTACGTGAAGGAGAAAGTCTTTCCATGTGTACAGGGTGGAGTAGATAAAGATGTTAATTTTGAGAGACACAGGGGCTAGTCAATCCTTAATGTTGTGGGATAGTGACATTTATTATTCAGAGGGAGTATTGCAGGAACAGGTGATAATAAGTGAGGTTTCATGGAGATGCTAAACCTATTCCAATGTGGAAGGTAAATTTAAAAAGAGTAAATGGAAAACAGGTGAGGTGATTATTGGCGTAGTGGAAAATGTGTCCATTGCAGGGGTTTAATTTATTTTGGGTAATGATATTTCTGGATCACAGATGTGAGTGTTGCCTATGGTAGTTGAGCAGCCTGTAGAAGTGTTTTCCATAGTTGCAGAGAGAGCATCCTGGATTGTTTCCAGATTGTGTGATAACACGATCACAGGCTCAAAGGTTGAAACAGGAAGAACAGGAAGTTAAAAGGCAGAGAGGAGATGTGGAAGTCCAATTTGCTGATACTGTGCCCGATAAGCTTGTTCAGAAAGAAAGACTGGAGGACAATGCAGCTGAGGTGTTTAACTCAGGGCAGTTGGTGTAGTTATAGAAAAAGGATACACAAATAAGACACTTATATCAGATAGCTTACTATGAAACAGAGGCAGAATGATTCCAGAATGTTACTACCTTAAGGGTAATGTTTTAATGAGAAAATGGCAACCGTTATCATGTTTCAGCAAATGAAAGCTGGAGGGAAGTGCATTAGGTTGTTATACCATTTGGATATGGAAATTAGATTCTGAGAATTGCTCATGAAATTCCAATGGTGGGACATTTAGGAATTAGACACAGGCGAAAATACAAAAACATTTTTATTGGCCTGGACTGCATAGAGATGTTCTACAGAATGTGACTACATGTCACACATGTCAGGTGATAGGGAAACCACAAGTAGTGATTAAGCCAGCACTTTTAATTCCAATTCCAACATTTGAATAACCTTATACTAGGATCATGATTGATTGTGTAGGACCCCTCCCTAAGACTATAAGTGAAAATCAGTACTTACTGACAATAATGGATGTGTCTACAAGGTTTCCTGAAGCAATACCTTTGAGAAATATTACAACAAAGAGTTGTGGAAGAGTTGACTAATTTTTTTTTACAAGATATGGTTTACTTAAGGAAATACAATCAGATCAGGGTTCAAATTTCATGTCACAGCTGGCTAAGGAATTAATGAACAGTTGGGGGATAAAACAGTTTAAGTCAACAGTTTACCATCCTGAGTCACAAGGGGCTTTGGAAAGATGGCATCAAACTTTAAAAACTATGATGCGGGTGTATAGTCAGGATTATCCACAGGATCGGGTTTGGGGAATTCCATTCTTGCTATTTGGAATGCTCCTAATGCATCAACTGGTTTTAGTCCTTTTGAACTAGATTATGGTCATGAGCTGAGAGGACCATTGAAATTTATTCATGAGATATTTTATATATACATTCAAAGGGGAAAATATGTATAAAGGAGATAAGGCCATGTATAAGAGGAAGGCATTCTAAGATCTAACAAGTGTGAAAAGCCTCCAGCCTCTATGTACCAAGCTGCTGCCTATAGGAACCGAAGCTAAGAGAATTCACTGAGTATCCCTGTCCAGGGAATCGTGTGCCTTGTCTGAGTCTGTTAAAATCTATTTTGTTTTTACTCTTGCCTTAACAGGAGTGTAACTGGGAGTCAGATTAATTAGGGGAGCTAGGACTTATCATAGTAGTAATTTGTAAACCTATGTGCTTAAAATTATTTCTTTTATAATAAATGTTTAATTTAGTTTTGTAAAAAATCCTCAAAGACTCAGTGGACTTATTACTACTGAATTCATGGCACGCAGCTCAAAATAAAAACACAAAATTGCACAACAGTTGTGGCAGTTGTTTCAAGTTTTTCTCTGGGATTTGAGCAGCTTAGCATTTACCATTCACTGTGCCATAACAGGTTTAAATGGCGCCTCCAGAGTTTGGTATTGCTCTGAGGTCAGTTTTGTTAAAAAGTTGGGCTGTCTTCAGTTGGAAGTAGACCTAGCAATATTTTATTGGCACCATGGAGGGAAACTTGCAGGCATCTTTATGATGCATGTGGATGATTTTTTTTGTGGGGTGGTAGTAGCGAATTTGAAACGGTTATCATTAATGGGCTCAGAACAGAGTTTAAAATTGGAAGTCAGGCTTCTGGTGCATTTAATTACATTGGATTGGATCATATGTCATTTTACATCAGCAATCCTACTTAGAGAATATCAAGCCCATTGCAATTTGTCATGATAGGTCATCCCAGAAAGATACAGCAGCATCTGAAATGGAAAAAGAGGAACTCAGAAGTCCAATTGGGCAACTCAATTGGCTAGGCAAATAAACAAAGTTGGATAAAAGCAAAATACTGCGGATGCTGGAAATCTGAAAAACAAAAATTGCTGGAAAAACTCAGCAGGTCTGACAGCATCTGTGGAGAGAAAGCGTTAACGTCTCAAGTCCAGGTGACTCTTCTTCAGAACTAAGGTTGGATGTCAGTTTTGGAACTGAGCACTAAAGTGAATGATCTCAAGGCTGAAGAAATCATTCGAGCAAACAAAACATTGACAAAATTAAAAATAGAGCAGTGTGTTTTGAAATTCCCATCTTTGGGTGATCTTAGAAAAATGAAACCAATTGTGTTCAGTGAGGCATCTTATGCAAATCTATGTGATGGATTTTTGAGTGCAGGAGGATTTGTAATATTTCTCATGGGGGGAAAAAGGCAAATGCTGCCCTTTGGCATGAGAATCTAAAAAGATACAAAGGGTTGTTAAAAAGTACATTGGCAGCAGAGACTCCTGCCTTTGTTGAGGTAGTAGATGTGGCTTTTTTTATATCAAAGATGCTGGCAGAAATTTTAAATGGAAAAGGGTATTCAGGAACGGTACCTATCAAATGTCTCATCACTTTGGGAAAATGTTCACTCTACAAAGTACGTTAACCAAACGAGATTGCGAATTGACATTGCAAGCTTAAAACAGATGCTCAAGAATAAAGAGACTGCCAAGATTAAATGGATTGATAGCAGTTACCAATTATCTAGCTGCTTCACGAAAAGAGGAGTGAGCTCCAAAAAGTTATTAGAGATCCTCAAAGAGTCTTTTTCTTCAGGATAAAAAGGAATATTCCTTTCATGTGGACATATCTATACTATTTTTTAGAGGGGGAATAAGGTGCATTTATTGAATAAAAAACATATATTCATGTTTGTTATTTTTTGATTATATAAACTTTCTTTATAAGGAGGGAATCTGTTGGGGAAGCAAACAATTAAAGGAGTTCAATTGCTAATTATTAGTTAACAACCTAAGTACCCATTTGATTGTATAAAAGAAATAACAGGTGAGACAAGTTCTCCCTGGACAGAGTTTTATGCACCAGAAATAAAACTGATGGAGTCAGTTTTAGTCTCGGTCTTTATTGCCAAACAGCTAGTGAAGCTTAACACAGACTGCCCGCTCATGTGATGACCATTAATTCACTGAATTCCTTCAAACAAGAGCTGTGTCCATTTCTAGTTGGCATGGACAAAAGGTAGGCACTTCAGGGAATTCAGGGCCAGAGCGATCTCCTGAACGGGTTTCGTGCACCTAGATGAGTCAGAGGAATTATCCAGATTTTTACCCCCAAATTGGCCTGGTTACTATCTGCTTCTTTGCCTCCCTCAGATCATCACCTGGTTTCAAGTAGGATGAGGACTGTATACAGTAATACACAAGGTATCACAATTGTGTGGGACAGACTGAATGGATCAAAAGGTCTTTACCTGTCATCGCTTAAATGTTCATATCCTCAGAAGTCTTTTTTGCACTCTCCCAGACCTCAGTATCCTTAATATATCATGGTGACCAGAAGTGAGAACAATATTCCAAATGTTTAGTACGAGGTGAGCATTTATTCAGATTTTATATATTTGCATATATAAATCTGTGTGAATCACAAACATTTAAGTTGTTCTGACAACTGTTGGGACTCACAAGTGAGGGTGATGTGTAGTTGTGAATGGTCCCAAGTTTCAGATGAGACATTAAACCCAGGACTTGTCTGCCTGTTCATGTGGATGTAAAGATCTCATGCACTATTCGAAAAGGAGCACGAGAGCTTTACCAATGACTTAGTCAACATTTATCCATTATCCAACACTATTAAAATAGATTAATGGGTCAATATCTCATTGCTATTTGTGGTAGCCTGTTGTGTGCAAATTAGCTGCCATGTTTGCAACAAAACAGTAGCTATACTTCATCACCAATTCATTGGCTCTGAATTGTTTTGGGGCTTTTCCTCAGGACGTGGAAGAGGAAATAAAGCAAAGTAATAATTTTGCATTCCATAACAGGCAGTGTTGTGGCTGAAGTATTACGGATCCATCTCCTGGCTGCAGGCAGGCCTGGTGGTACAACATGCAGGGTCTAGGAGCAGTAAGTTGAAAGTGGCACCCAGCTTGTGAGCTGAGTAACCAGAAATTTAGGATTGCTTAATCTTTTGCTATAACAAAAGAGCTTTTCAACATTTCCAAACACTCCGATTATTTAACTTCTACTATGAATGATAATTGTTGTCTTATTGAAGTAAAAGGCAAGAACTCCAAGAAGTGGAAAACAGATTTAGGAGGCTTACAACTGTCAAGACAGCCAAGCCGATCAATACCTTTTTGTGGAACACGGAGAGGTCCATTGACTTTTGTGATTCAAGCTCACCGCAGACTTCTTTTCCATGCTTAACATAAGCCCGAAGCTCCCAATTATCCACAGGCAGACTGTATGGCCTCTGTTACTAATTAATTTGGGATACCAGGTAAACACTAGACTCTCTGATAACATAATATATATTAAATATTGACAAGACCATGGATGTCAGGCTAAAACCACAAATAAAGTTTTGGAGAAAATTAAAATATAAAAACCAACAGACTTTTATCTAGGTTATATTAACTGACATAATTCAGTCTACTTCTCAAAACAATAAAAGTCAAGAATTATTTTGCAGTGTTATCTTCTTTGGATCAGACACCTATTGATGAGAAGCTTCATTATGGATTAATAACTCAAAGTTCTTTGCAAGCCTCTGCCCTTGTAGTCAAAACATTAGAAGGGAATTGACAAACTACAATAAGTATGTTATACTACAAAGAGCATGTCATCACCCAATTACTGGCAGCTTTTGAAACAGAATAGTCAATGATCTAAAACTTCAAAAGGTACCAGGGAGGACCCTTTAGAAGCTTTCTTCAAACTATCCATCCATTCTCAGACAGAGCTTGGCAACAAGGCCCCCTGTTGAGGGAGACACTGCAGCACCAGTCCCTTCAAAGGCCTGTGTCACCTGAAATAAAGTAGACTGTAAATTTGAAATGATCAAACTCCTGTTAATATAATTCTCATCACCAGTACGGAAGAATTTTACACCCTTGTGGCTGGCTCCTGACTAAAAAGAACTCCCTCACATGTAGTTGAAGGACAATGGAGAAAACAAAATCCAAAGTTATGCTAATTACAAAAATATGAGCCACTGTTCCTGGGGTGAGGTCATCTTGTGGAGTGTTGGTAAAGTCCCTACCTCGAGGACAGTGAGGGACTTGAAAGTTTGTTCATAACATGGCCAAACAGGTTGATTATCAGCCTGTAAATCCTTCCAATATACCTGATGGCAGATGGTAAGAGCGGGAGAGTTTCCTGGTCAGCCATACTGCATAAGGCAACAGCAAACCACTGCAGTACTTTGCCAAGCATAATCATGAACCAATCCAATGGAAGTCTATGGTCACCAACATCCTTTTAAGACATGGTACCTGAAGGAGGTGGACCTCCTAGACTGAGTCCTAATATCAATAATATTTGGACAGCAGGACAGTTACTGATTTAAAACAGTCATAATAACTGAC
The DNA here is from genome assembly GCF_964194155.1 of Cetorhinus maximus. Classification (NCBI taxonomy): domain Eukaryota; kingdom Metazoa; phylum Chordata; class Chondrichthyes; order Lamniformes; family Cetorhinidae; genus Cetorhinus; species Cetorhinus maximus. Next base: position 10,316,930 of record NC_135897.1, read on the forward strand.
CTAACTACAAAACCCCCTCTGGCTCCACACAAAAAAGGACATGATGATATTAAGTGCAACAGACCTCTGATCATCTCAGTTTTGTGGGTCACAAGGTGATAAGGGAGTGCAATCTGTGACATTGAGACCAAACGCCAATGAAATGTGTTGCTCAGGTCATGTTTCGGCTAATTTTATAGCAACAGGCAATTGAAAGGATATCAAATACCTTTCTCAGACAGCACTATTTTAAAACGCTGCCATACAGACCACAGCAGGAAGAGTGCCGCCATCAACATTCAATGGCATTACCATCACTGAATCCCCCACTATCAACATCCTGAGGGGTATAAATATATGGCTACAAGAGCAGGTCAGAGGCTGGAAATTCTGCAGCGAGTAACTCAACCCCTGACTCCCAAAGCCTGGCCACCATTTACAAGGTACAAGTCAGGAGTGTGATGGGATACTCTCCACTTGCACGGTTGAGTGCAGCTCCAACACCACTCAAGAAGCTCAATGTCACTCAGGACAAAGCAGCCTGCTTGATCAGCACCCCATCTACCAGTCTGAGCATTCACTCTCTCCACCACTGACGCACAGTGGCAGCAGTGTGCATCATCTACAAGATGCACTGAAGCAACTCATGAAGGCTCCTTTGACAGCACCTTCCAAACCCGCGACTTCTACCACCTAGGGCAGCAGATGCAGGGGAACACAGCCACCTGCAAGTTCCTCTCCTAGTCTCACACCATCCTGACTTGGAAATGTATCAAAACATCCTTTACTGTCACTTGTTCAAAATCCTGGAACTCCCTCCCTATCCATACTGTAGAAGTACACGGTCTGCAGCGATTCAAGGCAGCGGCTCACCATGACCTCGTCAAGCACAATTAGGTATGGGTAACAAATGCTGGCCTAACCAAGGATACTCACATCCTGTGAAAGAAAAACAAAATTCCACCCAGTTTGTTATTTGAGTCAGATAATTCCTTCAAATATTGTTTTAATTTTCATATTAAAATCAATTCACTGAATTTCCAGTGATATTTGTTGCTTTTAGACAGGATTAGATTTTTTCTCGTGATTGGAAAGAACAGTATCTCAAGCTGCTCTGATCCCACATACTTCAGCAACTTCTGGGGAAAGGGAGGGAGTCAAGGCACTTGCAATGTTGATGATGGCTAACATTTTCTGTACAGCCTTTTCCATAAGAATATCAACATTCCCTATTTGGGCATTATTTTGGCCAGCTCTGGATTGGACACTGGGTCAATCTGCAGCCAATCATCACAAAGATCAGTACAAGAGGCCAAACAGCCCATCCCTCCACAGAAACTTATGGTCTCTTCTATAACTGTACGATTCTTGCCTGCGTTACTACCAGGAGGCAGTTTCAGCTAAGAATCATTGTTTGTGAAGAAGTGCTTTTTGACAGCAATTCTGAACTTGGACTTTTATATCCATGCCCTTTTGTCACCAAATTAAGTAGAAATTGTGCTCTGGATTAACCTTATCTATTCCAATTGGCAGTGTATACTTTTATACTGCTTCTCATTTGCTTAATTTCAAGAAGCATTTGAATTTTTCCTGAAGTTTTCAGGTATCCATGCGCTTTTCCCACACAAAATCTTACTTCCTGTTGTTGCACTACTGTGCTGTTCAATTAAAGGTCTGACTGTTAGGTGATAATGTATAATCTTCTCCTCACAGCTCACTCAAAACGCTTTCTAAAAATTTTTCATCCTCTTCTTTTCCTCAGCAATTGTCCAAAACAAAGGTTTAAGCAAAATAAAAATTCAAAGCAATACAAACTTCACAATAACATGATTATATTTATCCATTATATTTCTTTTTATACTTGATATCTTTATTATTGCATCTACCTCAGTTTCAGCCTACTTGAAAGCCTGTGCTTCCATGTCAATAATTACGATAGGGATTTCAATCTCGTGTATTCTGAACATGTGCAGTTTGCAGAATTTTCTAACATGCAATATGTATGGACAGGAGTTGGAGAAGTAGAGTGTGTCCTTACCTTCTGTGAGGATTTGAGATTTTCTTCACCCAAGATTTCGAAAGAAATTAACGATTGAATTCTTTAAGCTTTGACTTCAGCTTCATGATGAATTTATATAAATATTGGCCTTTATTGCAAAAGGTACAGAGTGTAAAAGTAGGAATTTTTGCTACAACTGTACAGGACATTGGCAAGACTACATCTAGAGTACTGTGCACAATTCTTGTCTTCTTACTTAAGGAGGGATATACTTGCATTGGGAGGCAGTTCAGAGAAGGTTTCCTAGGCTAATTTCTGGGATGAAAGGGTTGTCTTATGAGGAAAGGCTGAGCAGGTTGGGACTTCAGAAGAATGAGGTGATCTCACTGAAACAAGATTCTGAGGCTGCATGACAGGGTCGATGCTGAGAGGTTGTTCCCACTTGTGGGGGAATCTAGAACTCAGGGGCACAGTTTCAAAACAAAAGAGGTCTCCTTGTTAAGATGGAAATGAGGAGGAATTCTTTTATCAGAGGGTTTGTTAGTGTTTGAAATTCTCTATCCCAGAGAGCACTGGAGGCTTGGTCATTGAATATATTCAAGGCTGAGTTGGACAGATTTTTGATCTGCAAGAGGGTCAAGGATTATTGGGGAGGGGACAGGAAACTGGAGCTAAAGCCAAGATCAGCTCAACCATGATCTTATTGAACGGCACAGCAGGTTTGAGGGGGCCAAATGGCCTATACCTGCTAATTCTTATTATGCTTTCCCATTGTGGACTCCACAAAGTAAACAGCCCAAGAGATGGATGAACAGCAGCAGCTTTTACTCTGAATATGCTGTTGATAGGTATAGAAGACAATGAAAAGTTGCCTTATAGGGAATGGGTTCTAAGAATTTTTAATGAAAACCTGGGAACTTCATAAACAATGAACCTGAGGTGCTTTTTTCCTTTTTGCTTGCTTATGGAAATTTGTGTAAACTTAATAGGTGAATGAATATCAATAAATTGTTCAATTTATGATTTTCCATCCATTAACTTTAAGCAGAACATTTGCATTTAATGCTTCTGAAGGCAAGAAGCAACAGCTAGAACTGGAAGACAATGGAGAAAGAATTAATAGGAGCGCCTCAGTGTAAAATGGGCCGTGGATGGGTCAAGGAAATGGTGACGGAAGGGGGCGGGGGAGAAGACAGGCAGGAATGGTGTGGGGGGAGAGGGACTGATACTTCAAATGAATTCTAATAGATTAAAAGAGCTCTACAGCAATTTAAGTCCCATTTTCCTGGATTTCGAATGAACGGAAGATCATAAGCTAGGTTGCACAATTTGTCGATATGCGGTCATCTATTAATGAGCTTACAAAAATTTCTACAAGTAATACTTCAAACATTCATTTTTTTAAAATTTGTTCGTGAGACGTGGGCATCGCTGGCTAGGCCAGTGTTTTGATTACACATCCCAATTGCCCTTGAGAAGGTGGTGGTGGTGAGCTGCCTTCTTGAACCGCTGCAGTCCGTGTGTTGTAGGAACACCCACAGTGCTGTTAAGAACAAAGTTCCAGGATTTTGGCCAAGCGACAATGAAGGAATGTTTATGCTCCCTTTCCAGTACTGCAGAAATCCCCCATGCTCCAATTACCCACTCCCCAGTCATGCAAGATCTATCTCCATCTTCAGATTTCTTCTACCACAATTGCAGATCCCAGGACTTCCTTTCAGAGTTCTCAAATCTGTAAATCACATTCTTAGTGGTCCTTAATCCCAGAACTACCAACAATATTCCAAGCCACGAGAACTCTCTCCCCAATGCCCTTAGTTCCCAAAACACAGATCCAAAATCTGGTTCTTTATTGCTAGAATTTCAGTCTCCAGTGTTCCTGAAAACCTGGGACCTTGTGAACACAACCTGGGAGTCCACCTCAAAACACCACTAACCCCAGAGGTCATAACCCAGTAACTACCAGATCCAGGGGTGCCCCCAGTACAGTATCCCCAGGCAGTACGGCTTTGAATACACTGGCAATTTCATAAAACCTCCAGTTCACTTCACCAAGCGACATCACAAGTGTTCTGGCTAGTACATCAAAATAAGAGTTTAATGTTTATAAATTTTCCGTGTTTTGATAATGTAACTCCAGGAAAATCAATCAAAACAGCAGTGCGAATGTCTCTTAGCTACACCAAGGGCACCAACATACCTGCCTTTCCCAGCTATCAAGGCATTTCTTTCCTTCAAAACAAAACCTGGACAATATTGACAAAACTCTCTTTTCAGGATATTTCTAGAAAAACATTACTACTTAGCTGATCAGAGATCTTGGCTTACACAGGATCATGAAGGCAGCAGATAAAATATAGCATCCCATTCTACAAGCTGATCATTCAACTTCAAAATATAGAGTTAAATTGTTGAAGGGAATCTGTTCATCAGCTCACCAGTTCATCAATGTGTTTTTTTTAAACTATATTATTCATTATATACACAATATACATGAACAAGGAAAAATAGAAATAAGTCCTTACCACTGGTATCAAAATACTCTGCTGTGTCTATCTCCTGCTGCTTTGTTGAGGTTGCTGCGTCTCCCCCTGATTGAATTTTCTCAGACATGTCCTTGTAGGAAAATTCTAAACCAGTGTCTTTCCCTGTCTCAGTCCTTTCAGTTAATTCTACACGTGGCTGTTTACAGCTCACATCCTTGCGGGGTGACGGTTTCTTTTTTGTGCTACTTTCCTCTTCCCGTTCTTCATCCGATCCATTGATTGAGATGAACCCTTCACTATCCGAGAATGCTTCTGCTTCCGACTCCTCATCTGACTGATCTTCATTCTCTGGGCTAGAGGACTCATAGTGCGTCTCTTGTAGAGATGCCTTGATTGCTGCTTCTAGCTGGCTATCTTCGCTGGCATCAATTAAACTCTCCTAACAGATCAGGCAAAACAGATCAGCAATAAATTACTGTAGGCAAACCATACAATGGATCAAACTATTTAAATTGTTGAAAAAAAAATCACCCCAAAATTCCAAAACACAGACACCCAGGGCTTCCTTTCCCTCCACCCCTCAAGTTAACATTCACTTGGCCAACATACCCCTTAGTCTGGCAACCCACATACATCAGGCTCCATGGAATACTATGTTTCTCGCCCTCGAAGCCAACATCAGGGTACTTATAAAGTGGACTGCCTTCAGCATACACAATTAATCCAGGTAGTATCCGTGCCTCTGCATACTTACCGAACGCAGACGTTTCTTTGGTGGGCTACAGGAAAGTCCATCTAACAGACCATGTTCTGTTAAAAACCCCGTCACCTGTTCCAGGAAGGAATTCACATCCAAGTTGCGCCACTCAACTAGCTTTTGACCTGAAAAAGATAATTTGGGTAGGGGGATGGGTGGGGTGCAGATGATGAGAAGGGAAGTGAGGGGGAATATTTATATTTGAATTCACTGACAATATTAAACAATAGCTTTCAGGTTCACTGCGGAGAAATATAAACAAACATTTTCAGCTTTCCGATTATAAATCCCCATTAATATTTGAAAATGTTTCCTTTAAGTTCTGCACCATGATCATTTATAGTTTGGTTACTTATCACCCTTCATATTTCTTTGCTAGACAAAAAAAATGAATGCCAATCACAACGGACTGGCATCTGCATATTTTGGAAACCGATTGCTTGAACTTCTCATCAAGAAAGGTTCTTTATTGCTTCTTAATAAATGTTATTCAGCATTCATAGAACAATTGCTGCACTGGCATGAGCCTAGCCTTCGAAAACAAATGAGGCACAGCACGTGAAGCTCAGCTCTATTTTACGCACAGTTTCTTGATGTTAATTTTCTAATTTTATGTCCCGACACATCATCTACACTCCTCCAACACCAGAATTCTCCTTGTTCCTTCCATTGGTAGCTTCTCCTTTAGTCAATTAGCTCCTGGCCACTGGAATTCTCCACCCACCTTGTCACCTGCCTCACTTTCAAAATCTTCCACTTCAACTGTACCTTCAGTATTCCATCTGAGCCTCTCTGCTCTTTCCCCCACATTTGGTATCCACTGGTATGCAATAATGAATTATTGTAAAGTGCTCACATGCCCTCCTGTACGAGAGGAGCACTAAATAAATTAGGTGTCGTGAAAGGTACTAACCAATCATTTGCTCAATGCTCAGGTTGAGTTCCGCCAGACCACTTGGTTCCAGATCTCATTACAGCCTTGATCCAAACGTGGACAAAAGTATTCAGGCAACAACGAGAGTGACTCTCTTTGGCATCAAGGAGCCCTAGGAGAACTGAAATGACTGGTAACCAGGGGGAAAGCTTTCCACTGGCTGAGCCAATCATCTCAGCCCCAGAACACTGAAACAGGTGTTCCTCAGGGCAGTGCCCTAGGCCCAACCATATTCAGGTGCTTCATCACTGACTTTCCCTCCATAATAAGATCAGAAGTGGGAATGTTAACTAATGATTGCAATGTTCAGTCCTATTTGTAATGCCAGAGAAAAAGAAAAGGCTCTGTCCGCATGCAGCAAGAGGTTATGATGAGCTTATATAAGACACTGGTTAGACCTCAGCTGAAGTATTGTGTACAGTTCTGGGCACCACACTATAGGAAGGATGTGAACGCACTGGAGAGAGTGCAGAAGAGGTTTACAAAGATGGAGGCAGGGATGAAAAACTTCAGTTAAGATAGATTGGAGCAGTTGGGACTGCTCTCCCCAGAGAAAAGAAGGCTAAGAGGAGATTTGATGGAGGTGTTCAAAATCATGAGGGGGCTGGATAGAGTAGATAGGGAGAAACTGTTCCCGCTCATAAAAGGATCGAGAATGAGGGGGCACAGATTTAAAGTGATTTGCAAAAGAAACAAACGTGATGTGAGACAAAACTTTTCCACACAGCAAGTGGCTCGGGCCTGGAGTGCATTAGCTGGAAGTGTGGTGGAGGCAGGTTCAAATGAGGCATTCAAGAGGGCATTAGATGATTATTTAAATAGAAACAATGTGCAGGGTTACAGGGAAAAGGCAAGAGAATGGCATTAAGTCATAATGTTTATTTGGAGAGCTGGTGCAGACACGATGGGCCGAATGGCCTCCTTCTGCGTTGTAACAATTCTGTGAAGATCTGGACAGCATTCAGGCTTGTGCTAATAAGTGGCAAGTAACATTTGTACCTCAAATGTCAAGCAATGACCATCTCCAACAAGAGAGGATCTAATCACTAGCCTCTTTACATTAGACAGCATCACCATCTCTTAAGTCCCCATCAACATCATCCTGGGGTTCACTATTGACCAGCCATATAAATACTGTGGCTACAAGACTAGATCAAAGGCTGAGTATTCTAAGGTGGGCAACTTGCCTCCTGACACCCCACTGCCATTCCACCATCTTCAAGGCACAAGTCAGGAGTATAATGGGATATTCTCCCACTTGCCTGGATGTGTGCAGCTCCAACAACACTCAAGGTGGTCCATACCGTCCAGGACAAAGCAGTCCACTTGATCAGCACCCCATCAGCCAACCTTAAACATTCACTTATTCCACCACTTCTATAAGAGACACTGCAAAAACTCACCAAAACTTCACCAACAGCACCTTCCAAACCTGTGACCTCCAATGCCTAGAAGAACAAGGGCAGCAGGCACATGAGAACACCACCACCTGCAAGTTCCCCTTCAAGTTACAGATCATCCCAATTTGGAACTATATCGCTGTTCCTTCCCTGTCACTGGGACAAATCCTGGAACTCCCTTCCGAATAGCACTGTGTGTGTACCTACACCATATACTGCAGTGATTCAAGGTTACTCGCCCCACCTTCTATGGGGCAGTTAGGCATGGGCAATAAATGATGGCCAGCACAGAAAGAGGCCATTTGGCCAACGGGTCTGTACCTGCTCCTTGACAAAGCTATCCAATTAGATTAATTCTTTTCTTTCCCCATAGCTCTGTATTTTTCCCCTCAAATTAGTTATCCAGCTCCCTTTTGAAAGTTATTATTGAATCTGCTTCCATCATCCTTTCAGACAGATGAAACTTGCCTTAGTTTTCGGCGTTCCATTCAGTCAGCTCGCCAACACACAGGGAAAGCATCTCCACCCTCAACAGCCTCCAAACCAAGCTACTGAGACATCCACACAGATGGGGGTTTCTGTTTTCCCAATTACAGGGTGCATTGTCTCCTCTACTGGATGCATTGTTCAACAGAACCAAGGTTCTGGATACACCACTACTGATCCCCACCCCCAAACATGTACAAAGAACTATGCTGCAGCCTTGGAGCATGCAACAATAGTAAGCTTCCCCACCCAGTCAGTACCAACCTACTGTTCACAGCTTTTGGCTGAAGCTAAGGGGCAAGTTTCCCAGCTTTCGTAATCAGTTCAACCTCCCCAGATCCCATCAATAAACCAGGCTGCCTGGTCAATTAGCAAAGGTGCCACGAACCACTGCAGACCTGCCTACCCAGGGGGATTCAGCAATGGTAATGCCATTAAATGTCAAAAGGGAGATGGCTAGATCTGCTCTTGGAGATGGGTTATTGCCTGGCACTTGCATGGCTTGAATCTTACATTCATTTATCAGCCAAAGCCCGAATGTTGTCCAGGTCTTGCTGCATATGGACACTGACTGCTTCAGTACCTGAGGAGTTGCAAATGGTGAACATTGTGCAATCAGCAGCAGCAAACATCCCCCGCCCTCTGAGCTTACGAAGGACAAAACAGCTGAAGATGGTTGGGCACGGGACACTACCCTGAGGAACTCCTGCGGCGATGTCCTGGCATTCAACAACTACAACTATCTTCCTTTGTGCTAGGTATGACTCCAGCCACTGGGGAGTTTTCCCCCGATTCCCATTGACTTCAATTTTGCTAGGGGTCCTTGATGTCACACTTGGTCAAATACTGCCTTGATGTCAAGGGCAGTCACTCTCACCTCACCTCTTTTGTCCAAGTTTGGAGCAAGGCTGTAATGAGATCAGGAGCCGAGTGGCTCTGGTGGAGCCCAAACTGAGCAACAGTGAGCTGGTTATTGCTGCACAAATGCCGCTTGATAGCGCTGTCAACTTTGCTCATGATTGAGAGTAGACTGATGGGGCAGTAATTGACTAAGTTAGATTTGTCCTACTTTTTTTTTTTTACGGACAGGACATACCTGGCAGTTTTTCACATTGTTGGGTAGATGCCAGTGTTGTAGCTGTACCGGAACAGCTTGGCTAGCAGCATGGCTAGTTCTGGAGCACAAGACTTTGGTATTACTGTCTGGATGCTGTCAGGGCCCATAGCCTTCAGCTGTTTCTTGATATCATGTGGAGTGAATCAAATTAGCTTTTAATTCCAGATTTTATTAATTAACTAAATTCCACCAGCTGCTGTGATGGGATTTGAACCCATGTCAGAGCATTTAGCCTGGGCCTCTGGATTACTGGCCCAGTGACATTACCACTATGCCACCGCCTCTTCCAATTACAAGCCCAAGTAGCTATTAACTCTGCTGGATTGTCTATTTTAAATCTATACAGCAGTGTTGATCCATCCAAGTGGAATGTATCAAACATCACCCCTATCTAAAGAAAGTACCAAATTCAAATTTACTACTGCGAATTTGTGCCAAAATTCAATGAACCAGGTTAAAATAAACTATTAACAGTGCTTTAATCACATCAATAAAAAATGCTATGGGATTAATTTTATTTTTAAAAGGGGCTCTGTTGATGAGATCCTCTTCTAAAAGGGGTTCTATCAGAAAGTCTCCATACTCCAAGCAGTGTAGCACAGTCACCACTGAAACACTGCAAGTACAAAACTGAATTTTTCTTCGAATGCCGAGGTGCTTCTATTCAATTTTATAGCCATGTAGGCTATAAAAAGCACCATTATTTTATTTGAGAAGCTTTTGAAATTCTAAATGAAAGGACACCTACCAGTGCGGGGATCTAGTATAGACACATAAGGGAAGTCTGAGAGCTGATAGAACTGGACGTATCGTTGTCCTTCTTCACTGTCATGGTATACCTAGAAAAGAGACTGGCTGTCAAACCTGGGTCACACAGAGATTGTTCACTTGAAATAAATGCTAGTTACTAATGAGAAGAGAGTAAATGGGTACATCAGGCTATAGAGAATGTCAAACACACTGTGTTAATCTATTCATTCAGATGAAATCAAATAACTAAAGCTCTGTCAGGTGGTTATTTCCATTTCATTTCTGAATGATATGCTAGTATCCCAGAATTCAACAAATGCCCCCCTGGGTAATTATTTAACCTGAGGATGTCCAGATACTGCAAAAGACAACACCATCTGAAGAATGAGAAAGTCCTTAAACACTAGGATAGGTGATCAATTTTTCATCTTGTCACCCATTTGCCAAAAATGGAAGGTGGAATTTTTAAAGAGGATTAACTCTCCTTCTACAATTAATCTGAAATGCCAATCTTCTTTTGCTGATGAATGCAAATGGGTAATGTCTGAGGATTTTTTCAAGTGGAAGTGTGAATCTTCATGGAGTGCTGGAAATATATTCTTTTAAAAATAATTATATGGTTTGTGCAGTGCATCTGCCTGGACTGATTTTCTCAATTTAAACACTGCCCTTGTTGTGGGTTCCCCTTCTATCCACACCACATGCTATATGCTCCAGTTCAGAACCAGAGATAGCTAGAAAGGATTATGACATTAAGAGCTTAAAGTTTCACATACAGTTTTAGGAAAGGCACTTTAGAAGTCTTTTAGATAATGAGTAGAAGTGAATTCAAAACGATTTGAACCTATTAAGTGGATGGGCTGAAGGAAGAATAAGGGATTTTAAAGTATGGAAAATTCTGCCCATAAGAATAAGAATGATAAAATATGAAACCATTAGAATAGACAATTAGTTGTCAAAGATGGAAAAATAAACAATTTGGGTGCTTTTGAAATTTTGAAAACAAATTTAACTTAGCACAGTCAGTCACGTACTGGGATACTTCTCAAAGGCATTTCATCAACAGCAAAAGTAAGTTGTTCTATCACATGTAGTTCAACATCGAGAGCACATTTAGAATAGTGAATGGTGCTTTCAGCATTCTACCTTTAAAAGGATATCCTGGGACTGGATTCAGAGTGGAACTACGAGGATGATTCCCAAACTTAAAATTCCAAGTTATCAAGAGAGATCTACAGAACTGAACTTGTTTTCAAGAAAATATCAGGAGGAGGTAGATCCATGCTTTTAAAAAATGCTGAGAGGAATAAATAAATGTAGATGTTGGCAAGCTATTTAGCATGAACTGTAAAATTAACAACCTCAAACATGATTAGATCAAGGTGAATTTCCACCCCCAAATCAGATACGAATATTAAACTCCCAAGTAAATAAGCTTGTGCATCAATTAGGATCTTCAGAAAAAAATATGGCTGGATGAACATCTGGTTAGGGACAGTTTCAGGATTCCAAATACAGTCACTCAGGCATGGGAATATCAGGTCAAGGAAAGCAAATGGGGAAAGGTTAGGCAGGCAAATATTTGGAGTCATGCTTGATGTAGTTTAGGGAGTTGGAAGAGTCTTTGTCAAACATCCCCTCAGGAAAATAACTGGCTGGGTAGAGGGCATCATGGAACAAACTATTCAGGATGCGAAAGAAACAAACACAATTGAAGGCTTTTCCCGATTACGGCTTTATTTTCATATCAGCTTGGGCCTTATGAAGAGACTTTCAGTAAAGTTGAGAGCCTAGAGATTTTCTAACTCAAACAGGGCTGCAGAAAATTTCATGCTAAAAGCTTAACTCACTGTAAATGCATGATCTTAAAGGGCAGAACCAATTAGCTTCTGCAATATTTAGTTCAGATTCAAGCTCAGAGAGAAGAGATTGGAGATCAATTATCGTTCAAACAGAATATTTTTAAGAAAGGGAAGTAGACTACAAGTGTGTGACAGAAGGAGAAAGCAACTAAGATGACTTGATTTCATACAGGGCAGGGCCAAGAGATGACCCTAGTTCTGGCAATCAAGATGTAGAAACAGTTTGGGTAGCAATGAGAAATATACTTGTAGGAGTAGTTTAATCAGCCTCCTAACAATAAACACACTGTAGGACTGGGTGTATAAGAAGAAATAATGAGGGCTTGTGAGAAAAGTACGGTGATAATCATTGGTGATTTTAATCTACATATAGATTGAACAAATCAGGTTGGCAAAGGTAGCCTCGATGACAAGTTCATAGTGTTTTCGGGATAGTTTCTTAGAGCAGCACTTTTTAGCACCAACCAGAGAGATACTACATCTAGTAATGTGCAATGAGACAGGATTAATTAATGACCTCAATAGTGAAGGTGCCCCTTGGTGGCAGTGATCAAAATCTCAATGCAATCAATCAGAGTCAACGTGGTTTTGTGAACGGGAAATCATATTTGACTAAGTTATTGGAGTTTTTTGAGGGAGTGACAAGCAATGTGGATAAAGGGGAACCTATAGATGTGCTGTACTAGATCTCCTGAAAGCATTTGACAAGGTGCCACATCAAAGGTTACTACACAAAATAAGAGGTCATGGTGTAGGGGGTAACATATTAACACCAATAGAGGATTGGTTAACTAATAGGAAACAAAGAACAGGCATAAATGGGTCATTTTCAGGTTGGCAAGATGTGATGAGTGGAGTGTCACAAGGATCAGTGCTGGGGCCTCAGCTATTCACATTTTATATCAATGACTTGGATGGAGGTACTGAATGTACGGTTGCTAAAGTTGCTGATGACACAAAGATAGGTAGGAAAGTAAGTTGTGAAGAGGACATAAGGAGTCTTCAAAGAAACATAGATAGGTTAAGCGAATGGGCAAAAATTTGGCAGATGGAGTATAATGTGGGGAAATGTGAAATTGTACACTTTGGCAGGAAGAATAGAAAATCAGCACATTATTTAAATGGAGAGAGACTGCAGAACTGTGATAGAGGGATCTGTGTATCCTGGTACATGAATTAGGGAAAGTTATTATGCAGGTACAGCAAGTGATTAGGAAGGCAAATGGAATGTTGTTGTTCATTGCAAGGGGAATGGAATATAAACGTAGGGATGTTTAGCTACAGTTGTATAGGGCATTGATGACATCACATCTAGAGTACTGGGTACAGTTTTGGTCCCCTTATTTTAAGGAAGGATATAAATGAATTCGGAGCAGTTCAAAGGAGGTTCACTCGACTGGGTGGAGGGTGGTTATCTTACGAGGAAAGGTTGGACAGACTGGACCTGGATACATTGGAGTTTAGAAGATTGAGAGATCATCTTGTTGAAACATAAAAGTTCCTGAGGGGTCTTGACAGGGTGGATGCTGAAAGGACGTTTCTCTTTGTGGGAGAGACTAGAATGAGGGGACATAGTTTAAAAATAAAGGGTCTCCCATTTAAGACAGATGAGAGGAAATTTTTTCCCGAAGGTTGTGAATCTTTGGAACTCTTTTCCACAGAGAGCAGTGGAGGCAGGGTCATTGAATATTTTTAATGCAGAGGTAGATAAATTCTTGACTAACAAGGGAGTCAAAGGTTATCAGGGGGGTAGGCGGAATGTGAAGCTGAGGCCACAATCAAATCAGCCATGATCTTACTGAATGGAGGAGCAGGCTTGAGGGGCCGAATGGCCTACTCCTGCTCTTAATTCATATGCAAGCAACAAATACTTTTTGGGTCCCACCTACTTTAATCTTTTAAATTTAAAAATATACATCCTTAAAGCCGAATAGTTGAAATTTTAAAATGTTTTGACCACTGGAATTACCCAAATATCGTACAAAGAAATATCACTGGGGAACTCAATCCATCGTGGTGGATGTACCACTTGCTCCCAGCCTAGGGAGTGAACGAGCAATTGCACTGAACGCATTACTTTCAAGATAGAAAAAGATAAACACTCAAACAATGATGGGAGTAAAACATAGAAACGAATATCAGAGCGAGAGGGAGCAAAAATACACAGGAACAAAGTCTCAAAACAATGGAGGGGAAAATGAGTGATTACTACAGTTGGATTGGGCAGATTTTCTCTTGTTGCACCTACATGCGAAGAATCACCAAGGTGTAGTGCATGGAGAAAAACTAGGCAAGTAGGATCATACGCACAAAATAGAACAGCACCTCATCTTCCGACTAGGCACTTTACAGCCTTCCGGACTGAATATTGAGTTCAACAACTTTAGATCTTGAACTCCCTCCTCCATCCCAACCCCCTTTCCGTTTCTTCCCCCTCCCTTTTGTTTTTTCAAATAATTTATATAGATTTTTCTTTTCCCACTTATTTCCATTATTTTTAAATATATTCCACCCATCGTTTATTTCACCCTACCCCCACTAGAGCTACCTTGATTGTCCTGCTCTCCACTCTTAATTAGCACATTCTTTTAGATAATATCACCACCTTCAACACCTCTTTGTTCTTTTGTCTGTGACATCTTTTGGTTATCTCCTCTTATCACTGCTTGTTTGTCCCAACAACGCCCCCCCTCCACCTTAAACCAGCTTATATTTAACCCCTTTCCTATTTCTACTTAGTTCGGTTGAAGGGTCATGAGGACTCGAAACGTCAACTTTGCTCTTCTCCGCCGATGCTGCCAGACCTGCTGAGTTTTTCCAGGTATTTCTGTTTTTGTTTCACACAAAATAGAGCCTGCCTGATTTTCTATATGTAACAGATGGAAGATTGGGTGGGCTCTTATAAATTCATGAGCTTCTTCTGGCCCTGTACCCAGCTGGGTGTAAAACAAACAATATCTGTCACAGCAAATACAAAAGAAATAGATGGAAGAAAACATCAATTTAAACGTGCATTAATTTCATTGGAACAAAATTTACAGGAAAGTGAATTATTGTGATTGGCATGCAGTTAAACAGTTTCTTGCATTTCATCAGCAATAATGTACTGAACCTTTTTCACTAAAACCCTTAACACCAACAATCGCCCGCCTTTTGGTACCTGCCAAAAGATGAAATGCTCTCGAATGATGGTTTTCACAGCCTCATTGCTCCAAACATCACGATTCAAACACTGGCAAGCAAAGTCTTGCACATTTTGAATGTTTACCATTAACCACTTGTTCTGCAGCTGTCCCGACTCCTTTGCCTGTTCAAAGAGAGAAGAAACGAATGACTAGAAGATTGCAACTTCATGGTTTGTATTAAGTGCTGAGCTGTATCTTGTACTGGAAATTAAATGCTTCAAAAATACATTCCAGGGAATTACCACATAAAATGTGTAAAGGGAGGCATCTGTAGTGTCTCAGTCACATCTTGCTCCAGTTTTTTTGTACTGCTGGCTTGAGATAGTCAGGGAATAGACCTGGTTCAGGAATAAATCTACAATATTGTAAAGAACATTTCTTTTTATTTTGTGTTGGACTATGGATTAAAATTACAATGGCTGCAGTTTGAAAGCCATATCCACTGGAACAGGATGAGAGATATATGCAATGTTGCTGTCCTGGAACAAAGTGTGCCATGAAAGACAGGGTGGTGCCAGAAAGGAGTCCTGTACCAAGGGAGCTGTCTGGCAACAACGTTTTAATTGGTTCTTGACCAGTAACCAGTTTTGAGAGAGGGCAATACAGCAGAATAACCCCTAGCCTGAAAGGAATAAGACCTAAAGCCCCTCTCTCCTGTGTGTACAATTCTAGTAATTCTACAATAGCAGCTAGCTGGTTTTTTTTCTCATCATATCTCTATAATCTGCTCTCTGAAAATCTCTGTCAAGAGGCAAAAGGAGAAAATCACTGTTAGAGACATTGAAGGGCAAGTGTTCAACCAGTAAACTAAATACTGAAAGTGCTGGAAGACCACCTCGTGTCATTAACAAGAACTGAAAGGAATTTGGAAGACATCGATCAAAATCAACCCACTGAATCCTGTACTCCCAAATTAGTGCTATTGAACTTTTTTATCCCACCCTTAAAATCTACGTTTTTGTGCATTGTGCCGTGTGTGTGTATTGGGGTTTAAGAAAGGGTAGAGTTTAGGTTATAGAGTTAGAAATTAGCAGTTCATATTTCTTTCTTTTGCCACTGGTTAAAGACGGTTTGTTCAATACACAGTTATTTACTTATTAAGTTTACAAACCTGGTGCTCATATTCTATTATCCTAAATTAAACAGTTAGGTAGAATTTGGGTAATCTGGTGGTTTGGTCAAACTTTTCACATTTGTCACAGCTTGGGGAACAGTGGGACTTGATATTACAGTGCACTGTCCCCAGTGAGTCATGACAATATGCTCTGGACTTTAGAACTGGCTGATGAAACATAAAAGGCTTTTTGGGCTGTACACGACAATATTATACCACTGTAGATCAGTACAATGCTGTGCAGCATTCTACTGTAGAGTGGATGTAGACTTGAAGGAAACACCTGAAGGGTTCAATCAGCTAATGGAACTTTGTCTTTTCAAGTCTTGCACTTCATTTGTATCAGCATTCCATTGTAGATGGCTTTTTTTGTGAGCTAGATGTCTGATACACACAAATTAAGCACCACGTTTAAGAGACTTCAAATCAAGCTATTGAGAAATTTACATCTACATGTAGGGTTCCTGTTTATCCAAATTGGAGTGCCGCTTGCTCAGCTAAGACTACCCTACACATCAAGGAATTGGCTTGTACGATTCATTGTACTGAGTGGTAAAAATCTTGGCCTCTGCTGACACATCTATCCTTCAGGTTCCATTAGTGAGCAAATCATTATTCAAGGTGCCCTGGAATACTTCAGAGCTATGTGGTTGATCTGTCAGATTACCAAGTATACCATGGAAAATTAACTTGGTTCCAACTTTCATTGCCATCATGATCTCACCAAGTGGGCAGTTACTAGTTGGTCATTAGACATGTAATGTGTGTTCATTTCAGCCACCGTTAAGTGAGCCGAAGATACTAGGATATCCTCACAACTGACATGGTAAGTAGCTCAATACAAGTGTTCTGCAATCATCCTCTTGACCACTGAAATATACATACATACCCCACTGAATGAGTAAGTTTTGGCATAGTGGTAGCAAAAGACTACTCTACAATCAGCCCCCTCGCCCCACCCTGCACCCCACCACCAACCCATTGTATAGGTTTTGATACCTGACAAACCCTTCCCGCCATTTAGGACTAACCATCCTATCAGCTGGTATAAAGATGGTTACAGATCATTCACAATATGGTTGTTGATTGTTAATCATACACTTGCTTGAGATCTTTGATGAGGTAACAAAGAGGGTTGATGAGGGTAATGCTGCTGTGGTGTACATGGACTTCCAAAAGGCATTTGATAAAGTGCCGTACAGCAGACTTGTCAGCAAAGTTAGAGCTCATGGAACAAAAGGGGCAGAGCAACATAGATATGAAATTGGTCAAGTGACAGGAAACAAAGAGTAATGGTGAATAGTTGTTTTTCAGACTGGAGGAAGGCTTATAGTGAAGTTCCCCAGGAATCAGTGTAAGGACCCCTGCTCTTCCTGATATCTATTAATATCCTAGACCTTGGTGTATAGGGCACAATTTCAAAATCTGTAGATGATATGAAACTTGGAAGCATTGTGGACTATGAGGTGGACAGTGCAAAACTTCAAAAGGACATAGGCAAGTTGGTGGAATGGGTGGACAAGTGGCAGATGAAGTTCAATGTGAAGAGATGTGAGCAATTTAGTTTGGTAGGAAAAACGTGGAGAGACAATATAAAATAAAGGAAACAATTCTAAAGGGAGTGCAGGAGCAGGGGGACCCGGGTGTATTATGTGCATAAGCCATTGAAAGGTGGCAGAACAGGTTGAAAGAATTTAATAAAGCATAAAGTCAAAACATCCCTGATAGTTTTACCTTAGTTCACGGTAAATACAAACAAGCATATGGGAGCTGGTTTTTGTGTTGGCAGAAGAGAAATATTATAAATCCCGAATTAGAACAAGGGTCAGCCAACAAACAAGAGAGGAACCAAGTAAGCAGGTGCCAGCTTTGGTTATAACTGTAATTGTGTTGCTACTCAAATGTTATAGATACAGAGCCATTGTTTTTTTTGGTCAATGTGGGCTCAAGCTTCTGCTGGGGAAATCAAGCTGAAATCACCATGGGATTTACACATGTCATTTATAATTTGCTTATTACCTGAAGTTGTATTGTAAATAGCACGTGAAGTCTCAGAGCAAAATAAAATAAAGTTTTCATTTATAAAGCGTCACATCAAGTTTGAAGTGGCATTTCAAACAATGCAGTACAATGACTGTTATGCAGGAGCTGGCACAGAGGTTGTATGCCCTCAAGCTCCTTCATCTGAAATTTCCTCATGTACCAGCCTTAAAAGACAAATCAAATTGGTGCCTTACTCATGATGAGGTTTGTTTACTTGATCAGGTCCTCTGTAGCTGACAGAGAATCCAGGCCAAGGACCTTGAAAGAACTCAATTTATTTTTGTCCTGTTTGTATTGCTTCATCTTCAAGTGACCCATGAGTCCTTAGGCTAATGAGATGAATACAATGAACCATTCTTCCTTTACCACAAGGCAAATCTGTCTTATCTATTAAGAATTACTGAAATGCTAGGTGGATGACCCATCTTGGCCTCCTCCTGAGGTTCCTATTATCACAGATGCCAGTCTTCGGGCAATTCAATTCATTCTACATGATTAAGAAACAGCTGAGAACACTGGGTACAGCAGGGGTCCCTACATCCTAGCTGTAATGTTGAAAAATTGTGCTCCAGAGCTAGCCACACCCCTAGGCAAGCTCTTCCAATACAGCTGCAACATTGGCAGTCACCCAACAAAGTGAAAAATTGCCCAGGTATGCCCCATCAGTCTACTCTCAATCATCAGCAAAGTGATGGAAAGTGTCATTGACAGATGTATCAAGCAGCTCAGTTTGGGTCCTGCCAAGAACACGACTCCAGACCTCATTTCAGCCTTGGTCCAAACATGGACAGATCAGGTGAGAGCGACTGCCCTTGTCAACATGGCAGTACTTGACCAAGTGTGGCATCACGGAGCTTTGGTAAAATTGAAGTAAATGAGAATCAGGGAAAATTCTTTACTGACTGGAGTCATGCCAAGCATAAAGAAAGATGATTGTGGTTGTTGGAGGCCAATCATCTCAGCCCCAGGACATCAATGCAGGAGTTCCTCAGCATAGTGTCATAGGCCCAACCATCTTCAGCTGCTTCATCAATGACTACTCCTCCATGAGAAGGTCAGAAGTGGGGAGGATGTTTGCTGATGATTGCAGCATTCAGTTCTATTTGCAACTATCAGAAAATGAAGCAATCAGTGCCTACATGCACCTGAACAATTGTCAGGCTTGGGCCAAGTGGTTCATCAAACAATGAATTTGCATTTATATATAGTGTCTTTCAAATCCTCAGAAATTCATCATTAATGAAGGTTTTTTTTTTTTTTGCATCTTATCCCAGAGGGACCAGCGTACAATAAGTTCAAGAGCAGCATTCAAGCCTTGAATGGATGTGGACTTCGTAGAGAATTAAAGTTAGGTAGTGTTTGTCACAAAGAACAAACTTCTTGGAAGGAAGCTTTGGCATTGGAGAGGAGGCAGGAGGAGGAACAACTAAGTGGAGCCAAAGGGTACTGGTTTGACAAGCAAGAGACAAGATTAAACAGAAACCTTGAAAAATTGAAGCAGCAAGATTACACTTACCAAAAGAGCATGGAGATCAAGACAAAATGAATCAATTGTGAAGGAATGACATTTGCATGCAAATGATCAAAAGGAAGCAACATTACCCCAAATCAGTGTCACAATTCCCTCAGTACCAAGACCACAGCCTGCATTTGTACATCACTTTTAATGTGAAGAACATCAAAACGAACTTCACAGAGGCAGAATCAGATGTCTAACAGAGGTTTAAAAAAGGTAAGTTTTGGGGAGTCTTGAGGGTTCCAGTGGGTCGGGAGGGTTATAAAGGTCACAAAATTTAGGGAAAGTTCTAAAATAGGTGAAGTGCTGCAACTGATCGTGGAATGAAGATGCAAAGGAGGCCAGGGTTGAAAGTAGAGTCTAAGTGTGCAGTGCTGGTGGAAGACATAAGACCAGCAAAGCTTTGAGTGGTAGCGTTGTAAATTCACTAGAACAAACTGAATGTGTTTCGGGGTTTGGTGACAATGAAGCATAGGATCAATAAGGGTGCAAGATAGGATTTGGGAAGGGCAGTTTTGGATGAACAAGAGTACAGCCAAGTGACAGTAGAGAAGAAAGACAGTGAAGAGGAAAACAGTTGACTGTCATGAACACAGGTACAAAGGAGGTCACTGGGAACTGACCAGAACAGTCTTAGTGCTATGGTCATGGTGGAAACTGAACTCAAAATGATCTTAACATCAGTGGGGTTGATATATTACGTTGTGTGCTTAAATAAGCTAGTAATCCAATGCTTCCATTTCAGATGCATTTCAATTATTTTTAGGAAGAGTTAGCGATAAAACAAGTATCTAATGAACATCGTTTACAAAGTTATTTGATTTCCTGTGACATGTAGCTTCCTGTAACTAATTAATTTATTTGAATTTTTGCTGATTCTTTTCCAATTTGCCTCCTCTGTCTATGCCTCCCATACTTTTGTACTGCTTAGCATTCTCAGCCCGTGGATCTTTCTGCTCTCTTCTAAACCTCTCCCACTTCTTTGTAGAACTATGATGTATTTTGACTTTTGGTTCGTATGTTCTAGTCTGCTTACCTTTCACAGATCTCTATCCTTCTCTCTAAGTTTGTTGCATCATACAAGCTATTTATTCACCTATCATTTGTGCCAGTGACTGACAGAAATCATGCACTAGGATTTACTTCCCAGCATAGGCATGATGGGCCAAATGGCTTCCCTTCTGAGTACAGATGTTGAACAATTTCTAATCTAAGCTGCACTGAACCCTCCAAAAGAAATTCTATAGATAATTTTAACATTTTCCATTTAGTGAGAGTCCCATCACACCTTGCAGAAGCAAAATACCAAAAATATGTTCTCATCTTGCATCCATAGGACAAAAAAATGAGTAAATTGGTTGAAATTTTCACTTGTAAGATTACAAAATATCTAAGTAAATTAGTAGTGCAATTAAGTTGGTAAATATCCAGGAAGAATGAGTAAAGCACAAAAAACTATGCAAATTGATCATTTCCTTCTCTGCACTGCCACCACCGCCCCCACTCAAATGCTGGGATAGTAGAAACCAAATCATCCAAGTAAGCTTTGTGAACTTAAACACATAACAGGTGGCTTAACGTGAGATCTCAGAAGTGTACCTGGGATTAGTTTGCCTGTTTTCAGAAATAATATCAAGGCTCCTTAAATATAAAGAGAAAATGCTGGAAATACGCAGGATCAGGCAGCATCTGTGGAGAGAGGAACAAGAATTACCTTTTCAGGTCTTGTGATCTTTCATCAGAACCTGAAAGAGATCTGAAACGTTAACTCTGTTCCTCTCTCTCTCTCTCTCTCTCCACAGATGCTGCCAGACCTGAATAATTCTAGCATTTCCAGTCTTTATTTCAGATTTGCAGCACCTGCAGTATTTCATCTTTTGTGATCAATATTCATTTTATTTGCTTAAGTTGGGTCCAAATCTAGATTCTGCATCACTATGGGAAGAGCCACTACCCTGCAGATCACGAGCTGAATAAAATCACAGAATGGTTACAACTTCTAAATACCCATCCTTCTAGATTTACATATTAGACTTTCCCCGAATAGATTCAGGGCAATTCTTTCCTTGTTGATGCATTTTGTGGGGTTCAAAAGGAAGAGGTTGATCATAATCAGGGCTTCCCAATTTTCAGTAATGTGGTCATTCTTGATTCCTGGGATTTGGCATCCTATTTCTTCAGAATTAATCACCGATCCTACACTGGCTGATTTTACTGGTGTCATACATTGGTTTCTATTCCCATTTCCATCAAGATGCTATTCATTCCTCTATCACATGATGATACATCAAGGATGTTGCAACATCCAGTTGAGCAGCAATACCATCTTTACATTAAGTATTTTTAAAACTTAATTCTGCCTCCTCTGAACAACTTGGGAGAAAATACTGAAGTTACTAAATGTACAACAGGATAAATTTGATTATCCTCAACATCTTAAGTTACCTCTAACATTCAGATAGGTCCATCTGTAGATATAATAGCACAGAAATTTATTTCTGGGGAAAGGCCATCGTTCTATCTAGTTTCTTTCTCTCTCAATTCCATCTCTTTCCAGAGACGTATCACTACATATCATTTAGAAAAAAATCATCAGCCATAAGCTCTTTCATGTACCAGGAACTTTGTCTATTTCCTTTTTAGAACCTTAACTTCCTACTAAATTCCTGTGCTGTTTGTTTCATATGATAATATTCCCAAAGGAATTCTCTCAGTAGTCTGTGTGTGTATTGACCTTGAAGCTCATGCTGAAGTTTCATATATGGCAGGAAAATTTCTGCATAAACTTCCAACTTATCAAGCCCCTTCATAATCTTAAGCATTCCAGTAAGTCTCCAGACTAATTTGCCACAAGTCTCAGGATACACAGCCACTCTTTCTCTCTAAATTCTGTGATTAAGTGGCAGTGGAGACTTTCCTGCTCACAAATCCAACTGCTGCATATCCTCCATGTTGATGTTCTTGTGACTATTCCCTATGTGTTATCATTTGCAAATTTCACCATTTTTGAACTGATTCTAGTCTCCAGGCAATAGTTGTGGCTCAGTTTTTGACACAGTCACCTCACAGATTATAAGGTTTGCAGGTTTAAGTTCCACTCCAGAGACATGAGGACAAAAATAGAGGGTGACACTCCAGTGCAGTACTAAGGGAGTGCTGCACTGCCAGAAGTGCCCTCTTTTGGATGGGACATTAAAACAAGGTCCACTCTGCCGAGTTAGGTGGATGTAAAAAATTCCCATGGTTCTATTCAAATAAGAGTAGGGGATTTTTCCCCATGTCCTGGCCAACATTTATCCCTCATCACATTCTGTTTGTGGAACCGTGCTGTGCACAAACTGGTTGTCACAATTCCCACATCTGAAATTCAAAAGAACTTCATTGGCAGTAAAGTGCTTTGGGACATCATGAGATTGTGAAAGTTGCTGTATAAATGCACATCCTTTTTTCAATTATGAAAAATTATGAACTAATTTCTTGCTCCCAGTAGCAGCTAATTCTCAGACAGATGTCTCCTTTTTGAAACCAGGAACTAATAGTAGTTATATTACTCCAGATGTCAATACTTCAAGGCCATGTATAATCATAAACTCACTTCTTTCCATTCATAAGCTATACTCTTCCCTGTGCATTTGGTTTTCTTTGCACCATGATGAACCCACGAAGATAGCATGACTTCATTCCTCCAATTTGTTCCCAGAGATACTACCTATTCCTTCTTCCAAATCTCATTCACTTTACAATTAACGGTATTAAGCTCCATCTGCCATCTCCCTGTTCAAAAATTCAGCTGCTTCAAATCCTTCTGAGCCTATGAATAATGCTCCTCTTTTGGCACTGGTTACACTTGACACCATCTGTGGATGTAGATATCTTTGGACTGGTTTCAATCTCAAAGCCTAGTAAAAATTTTGAACCATGAAAGTCAGTAGCAACCAATTACCAGGCAGCTGTCTTCTGACTTATTGCTTTCTTTCAACTAGTCATTCTGTCAATTCAGAATAATCTAGCCATCCTAAAGACTGGAACCTTATAATGTAGTCTCTTTTGTGGTGGTGTCATAGGTTTATTAAAATGCAAAGTTAGCATCCAATCTCACTGCTGTCCACAAAGTTAGCATCAACAAATTTCCAATGGAATCTTGAGACACCAGCTGGAACCACACACAGAGGCAGCAAGGCAAATAGGTTTTGCAGGGTTTCGGCAGAAGGATCTGGGGAGGAGGAAAAAGAATCTGAATTTGTCCATGTGTCTGGAACCTACGGACTTTCAGAAACAGATTCCAGACTGTGCTGCATTTCCCAAGTTCCAGCTGGAATTCATACAATCATCTTTCTGACTAGCAGATGCCCCAGATATTTCACCCATGTTTGTTGTGGGCAGGATTGCATTCCACTGGAATGGGAGGTGGAAGGGGGGTGGGATGGGGGGAAATATTGGGACTGGACGTTGAGCTAGCCTATATATTGAAGGGGCAATTTGTGTCTTATTGGTAGACCCATCATAGACAGACTTGATGGTTGATGGTCTACTTAAATGTGTTGTCAAAAAGGTAACATTGCTATTGCAGTATGTGTATCTGGCTAGTGATGAGTAGGTTGTCCTCTGGCTTATGTCCATGGCCAGGTCATCTTGTCCCAAAACTTGGTCTGCATGTGAGCAGAGTAAATGAGCTGCTTGTTTTTAAAACAGGCCATCAGTCAGTCAGCTATTGAAGCATCTTTTTCAGAAAGGACTTTCAACCTCCTGTTGATCAAACCAGGCTTAATGCTACTGCTCAATGAAGCCAATGTCTTAGATATAGCACTTTGAAAAATGCCAGAGTTGGAGTCATTTTTGAGCAATACGATCTAGCCCAGTGCTTCAGTAATGATCCAGCACAGCTGCAAAGTCATAATCTTCAACTGCTTGACATGGAGGCTCACTGGTTCTCACCAGGATACAGCAGAATGGTGAGCAACGGTATTTTGGTCAACTGATGTAATGGCATCTGTCACAGGAGACAATGGACTGCACACAGGAGTTCGTCACTTCTGGATTGAACATCGTTTATTGCGGCTGTAGAGGCCACTTAAGTGTGTGGCAGTCCCTTCCGCTGCTGGCACTGACGAATAACAATAGCCCAAGGTCAAGTGATGTTATTTCCCTCCGTTGGGCTCTCTTTTTCGGCATCTGGTCATTTCTTTAGTCCTCTGCTTTCTCCATGCCCTTCCTGACTGCTTGTCTCCAGGAGCATCAGTCAGCAGCGAGGACTTTCCATGCATCGACTTGACCCCAGTCAACTTGAAGTCTCACTTGCAGACTTCCGTGCATCGCAGACATGGGTGACCTGTTAGTCACGTGCCAATAGCAAGCTCACCATAAAGCATGTC
Organism: Cetorhinus maximus; assembly: GCF_964194155.1. NCBI lineage: Eukaryota > Metazoa > Chordata > Chondrichthyes > Lamniformes > Cetorhinidae > Cetorhinus > Cetorhinus maximus. Next base: position 10,341,930 of record NC_135897.1, read on the forward strand.
TTTGGCAATGCAGCTGTCATCCATTCTGTTCACATAATCCAACCAATGGGGTCGTTCCTGACTCAAGGGGGCAAACACTGGGGATCCCTGCACACTGGTGTACTTCAATTTTTGGTACTCTGTCTTGCCAGAAGATGACCAATATTCTGAAGCAGTGGAGATGGAAGCTGTTCAACCTTTTCTTGGCTTGCATAAGTTGCCCATGCTTCGCTACTGTAAGGAGGGTGCCGAGAACACAAGTCTGGTACACATGGAGCTTTATATTTTTGGTTAGTTTACAGTTGGCCCGTACTCAACTTCTCAACTTTGACATAACAGCTATGACTTTAGCAATCCTGGTGCTGATTTCAGTATCAAGGGACAGGTTGTTTGTAATTGCTGATCCAAGTTATGTAAAGAAGTCAACCTCCAGGGTGAGATTGTTGATGTTGATGAAGGTCAATTAGGTAATGACATATCCAGTAGTCTGCATCAAACATAGCTCTGGTGATTTAGGCATCCTGCAAATCCCACTTTCAAATGATGTAGGTGCCAGTAGAGAGAGCATGGTGGATACACAACTGTGTGTATTAACCTGGCTAATAAAAAGTGTTGAGCACTAGTTTGTGCTCTATGTACCTGTAAAATCTAACACCATTGCCATTTATAATTTTTATGTTTGGCCTGACCAGTCTAAGTTGGTACAAAAACAAAAAATGCTGGAAAATCTCAGCAGGTCTGACAGCATCTGTGGAGAGAAAGACAGTTAACATTTTGAGTCCGTATGACTCTTCTTCAGAGAGGGAGAAAGAGGAGTCTCTGAAGAGTCATACGGACTCGAAACATTAACTCTGTCTTTCTCTCCACAGATGTTGTCAGACCTGCTGAGCTTTTCCAGCGTTTTGTTTTTGTTTGATTTCCAGCATTCGCAGTATTTTGCCTTTATCTTACAGTCTAAGTTGGTGTTTACTCTCCACATGAGCAGCAGTCCTAATCCCATATGACCATTCTGCTTCCATATCATTTATCAATAACTTAGATGTTATTCCATACCATCTAACAAACCTATTCCTAAAGGCTAACACAGTTTCTGCTTCAAACAGTGATTGCATTCAACATCCTCTCAATCCTGTGTAAAAAAAAAAGGTTGTCTGCTCTCAGTTCTAAATCTCTTACATTTAACCTTGCATACCTGTCTTTTCAATCCAGATCCTTAAATCATGGGAACAGTCAGTTTCTATGTACTCTGTTCTGTACCTTCATAATTTTAAAAACCTCCATCAAATTCCCTGGTTACCTCCTGTTTTAATGAAAACAGCCTCATACCATTGCAGCAAGTGTAAAAGGAGGTTCATTCTCCATTTAAACTGTATCTGGATGGGGAGTACTTGATAGAGTGAGGGCAAGGGAATCTTTATTTATGTGCAAAAAAAATTTAGATGTATACTTTAAAAGCTTTCAAGTTATAAGATTTTAAAATCCTGAGGGAGAGGTCATCAGCCCCAGGAAGCAATTGGGAACTTGCACTAAGTAATGGTCTGGCTCCACCTAGAGTACTGTCCACAATTATTGTCACTGTACTACTATGAGAACATCTTGGCTTAGGAAATGGATGACCAAATTACTATTTCTGAATAGGCTTTGAAAAACAGCTTTGGAAATTGCAAATATTTACACCAGAGAATAAGTGGCTAGATGGTATAGGGTTGTTACAGGTTCTAAGGGGTGTGGCCAAATGCAAGGAACAATAGACGTGCTACATAGAGAACGCAACATCATGGGGATTAGCATTGACCAGAAATTGAACTGGACTGGCTATGTAAATACTGTGACTACAAGAGTAGGTCAGAGGCTAGGAATCCTGCAATGAGTAACTCATCTCCTGTCTCCCCAAAGTCTTTCCACCATCTACAAGGCACAAGTCAGGGATGTGATGGAATATTCGCCACTTGCCTGGATGAGTGCAGCTCCAACAACACCCAAGAAGCTTGACGCCATCCAGGACAAAGCAGCCTGCTTGACTGGCACCCCTTCCACAAACATTCACTCCTTCCACACTGGCGAACAGCGGAAGCAGTGTGTGTCATCTACAAGATGTACTGCAGAAACTCACCAAGGCTCCTTTGACAGCACTTTCCAAACCCAAGACCAACACCATCTAGAAGGACAAGGGTAGCACATACATGGGAACACCACCACCAGGAAGTTCCCCTCCAAGTCACTCACCATCTGGCCTGGAAATATATCACCATTCCTTCACTAACGCTGGGTCAAAATCCTGGAACTCCCTCATTAACCACATTGTGGGTGTACCTACACCACATGGACTGCAGTGGTTCAAGAAAGTAGCTCACCACCACCTTCTCAAGGGCAACTAGGGATGGGCAATGAATGCTGGCCTAGCCAGCGATGCCCACATCCCGTAAATGAATTTTTTTTTGTAAAAAGTGAGGCACAGTAACATGTGGTCATGATCAAACTTTTAAGGCCAACCTTATTCTATGCATTCCCAACATTGACAATCACTAATCAAAAACAACTATTTTTTTTTACTATGCCCTTGAGGTGTTATGAAACATTTTTCCACATGAAAGGGTTATATTTACGAGCAAGCTGGTGTTATCCAAAATAGAATTATTTTCTTCTCCAAAAGAAACCTTATTGTAATTAATGCACTTAAACCCACACAAGAACCACCAAAATCCAGACATCACATTTAAAAGCAATCATAAACATAAAATGATCTACTATTTGGTATTTCAATGACAAATAATAGAATGAAGGCATATAATGCCAGCCCAGTAGGAGCTATTAGGGTTCATATACTTAAATTACTGATGCCACACAAACCTCTTCCAGTCAGGACATCGCCTTGGAAGCAATAAGAGCAAGTCAGCAGGTCATCCTTTTGCACTGAAAACAATGCATGATGGAGGGCTCCCAAAAGGCTTACAAGTTAAACAAGACAATACTGAATTTAAGCAACTAAGTGTGTAGCGACCAAATGATTAGTTTCATGACTTTGTTGGGAAAGAAAACACTACCAACAGAAACAATATTGCCCCTGCTTATCCATAAAAACGTCACTCCATTCCTGTAATTGTTACTCATGATTATAGCTCCATTCCTAACCCTCACCGTTTCAAAGCTGCCTTTGTGCATTAGGTCTATGGGTGGTCTGAAGAGGTCTGCCAGAGTGGTCAGCTTCTTGTCCACCGGACCACCATTCCGCAGCTCCTGCTCCTGTCTGACTGTAAACACATTACCACAGAATGTTAGTACACACATTTATGGCCTGCTCTTTTTACACACAGAACAGTTAACACAGTGTCTTAAGGTTGTAATAAGGAGGTATTTCAGTGACACCATAAAGAGAGTGAAGCAATATTCCAGTTCACCATCTTATAACACATTCCTATCCTTTTCTTTTAATGTTCTGTTTTTCTGTGATACAGATTTCATTTTTTAAGCTTTGCTGTTGAGAATTTTAAATATATTTCCATTTCCCACTTGCTACTTAATCAGGATTGTTTTCTAGAAAGCCACTCAGGATAAGTGCACCAAGAACAAAGAACTTTAAAATCAGATTGGTAGTTGATTGCTCCAAGTAGGTGTATTTTGGGTTAAATACGCATGTGTTTGTATTATACATTAGTTATCGCTCTTTACCCTGTTAAACCAAGTCATCACTTTCTGTATGTTAGACAGGGTTCACCTCCCTCTCTGAATAACCCTATAACCATTATTTCAATTTTCCATGCAGTCAGGCCACACAGCAGATGGCATTCGCTTGCCACATTAGTAAATGAGCCAATGTCATAAAAGTAACAATTTAATATGCAAAATTCTCATCCTGTATTTAATAAGACTTTCTTACAGACAACAGTATAAAATAGAGGGAAGGGGAGGAAAGGAGAAAAAGTCAGACTCAAATGACAAATAACAAAATCAGGAAATGAAAGGGATAGAGGTATACAACGTTGTTCCTACAGATATTTAGATTCAAGAGCCTTTTATTTACTTGGATAGACGCTGCAGGAAAAGCTATAGCCTAGATTTTGTGGTGAGCAGCGAGGATGTGAGCTCGCCATTCATAACATTTCAACTTTTCCAGGGACTTTGTAAGTCTTCACACTGCAAATTGCAGTAATCAAGAATCGGAACAGCCCAGCGGCTTCTGCAAAGGGTCTGGGGCCTGAGACAGCAAAACAAGCAATGGCATGTCTCAACCGGATTGAAGAATCATAACAGAGACACTGAATCCGAACCAGGTGTAACTTAGGATGTTCAATTCAATGTAAAATCATGCACTGAAAACAAAAAATGGACAGAAAAATGGGATAGAGGGAGGGAAAGAGAAAAACCTTTTTTGTTTAAATCTAAGAATACAAATTCACACTTGTAAAAAGTAAACTTTCAACGTCAAAGGTTGTTTGGCAGTAATTAAAATTTGCCATGCTGTTAAAAACTCATTTATACTTGAATGGGCAGGCCCTAACTTTTTCTGGCATGTTTAATGGGTTCCTAGTGGGTAAGCAACTCAACTTCATGCTATTGCATGCATTTCAATGCCAAGTCAGTGAGCTACAGGTGGAGTGAAGCTTGTGCAAAAACAGAGAAACTTTCTGATTTCCATGTTTAACTGCACACATGCTGATGCCGGAAGCTCAAGTCCAATTTAATCCTGAATAACTCAGCACTGAAAGCCTCTCCATAACTCTTACCACAAAATTCGAGTCAGTAAGCCATCTTGATCAAATCTAAATCTCTTGCATCAAAATTCACAACTAGATCAGAGCTAGAACTTGAATTCTGTCACATGGTTTTACCTTGAAGTAATTTTTAAATTTTATTTATAAAAGTTAAATATTCAAATGCTAACACTCGTGATAGCTGTATATCCCATATGAATAATCATTTCTGGGCCACTTCCAAATTAGGGCAGAGACATGGGCCAGGATTTTCAAAAGTCCACCGACTTTCAGCAGGACCAGAAAATCCCACCCATAGTATTCCAACATTAGCTTGTTACCCTACATCCTGGTGCTTTTTCACTGTCAGCCTATTGTTCTCACTCTGAACCAGTCATCTTTTCCCACCTATTTTTAAATTTATTTTGATCTATTGTTTTATCTCCACCTTTTAGCCCATTTCGATTCCTTACCCCCACCCCACCCCCACTAGGGTCATCTGCCCCTAGCTTGTCCTGCTTGCTACCCTCAATGTCCCCATTAGCACATTCCTTTGATAATATCACCACCGTCAACACCCCTTTGTCCTTTTGTCTATGACATCTTTGGCAATCTCTTCTTTGCCTCCACCTACCATTGGCCCCCTATCCAGCTCTACCTGTCCCACCCCCCTCTACCGGCTTATATTTCACCTCATTTCTCTATTTCCTTAGTTCTGATGAAGAGTCATATGGACTCAAAACGTCAACTGTATTCCTCTCTGCAGATGCTGTCAGACCTGCTGAGTTTTTCTAGGTATTTTTGTTTTTGTTTCAGATTTCCAGCATCCGCAGTATTTTGCTTTTATCTCTGGGAACTTACTCTGTCTACTTCAACAATCCAACTAACTTCGCTTAGACCAGTTACTTGCCTAGTTTTCTTACTCCCAAAGTAAATCTGTGCTGTAAAGAATAACATTCAAATCATGGTTTAAAGTCAGAATCACTTCCTATTCTCTCCACCAATCAGTCTAGCAATCAAGGGAAAACAGAGGAACTTGCTAGAACAATGGAGGAGGACCCAGTGTGTACCAGGACACTTGTATCTCAAGTATGGCAATAATTTTAGAGTTACCTAGTTGTACAGCACAGAAACAGAGCATTTAACCCATGTGGTCCATGCCAGTATTTATGCTCCAGACAAGCCTCCTCCCTCATCACTTCATCTCACCCAATCAGCATATCCTATTCCTTTCTCCTTTGGGTGTTTATCTAGCCTTCCCCTGAAGTGCAGTTCAGCATCTCAAATTCATATCTTACCTAGCAATTGTCACTAGAGTTGGAGACATGTAACTAGATATTCCCCACTTTGCAAGTCCAGGGGCTGCTCCCATGCTTGGAGCAATGTCCAAACACCAGTCAATATTTGCACTATATGTCCCACCTCACTCCTTTCAATTTCTGGTGCTGTTAACTAAATAAAAACTATCTTGTGCATCCAGTAGTAATTCAGCACTTATACTGCAGATTAGATCAGCCTGTTGATAAACAGAATGCAATGGTACAATGCTCACCTCAATTAGGAGAACCATCAGTTGTGAGGGTGAGTGCAAAACCTTATGTTCTTACAAAATTACACTTGACAATTCTGCTAGAGCTAGGATTCTGAAATTAATTTTCCATCCGGATTCCCAGACCTAATATTTACATATTTGATATTGGCATCAAAGTGTCAGAGAAGGCAAATCAGTAATTATATTTTCTCAAGTGTGTTTAACATACTTTCTAAAAAGATAAAATGAAGTTTACAAACAGGGCAATGACAGCTGCAAACCTTACTGATCTTTGTTGTTATATTGATAGGGCATGCAAATTGACTCAGTTCCTCACTCCAATGGTAACAAACTGGAATGTGAATTGTGTGCAACTATAATCATATCTAAAATGGTGTCCTTTAAAACAAGTTTCTGTCCAAAATAGAATCTAGCACTGCCACCCAGCATAAAGAAAGATGCAAGGAAACATTTGTGACAGTAAACCTAATCAACGGTACTGGATTGGGAACAAGTATGGCTGAGACCACAAATCATAACTTGGAGATAAAGCTCTACAATGGCCTTGCTGCTTGGTATGTGAAACACCCAATGCTCGATAGCCAGGAACTAACCTGGAATCTAGTGGTACTACTTGGGTCTGGATCCTATTTCCAATGAAGGAAAAGTCATGTTACGCTCTTATTTCTGCAGACTCAAGAATAAACACAAAATGTTTGAGATCCTCCACCCCCGTTGTTTCACATGACAATGCCCACATAGGCTAATTGTGACAAAAGGTTAAAGTATAGGCAGGCAATTTATTAATTACATGTTCATTATTTTTAATTATATGCAGGTGGTGGCATTAACTGGAGATTGACTCGAGTCCCTATTAAAAAGAGAGACACACAAACTGTGGTTGTTAGTTTGGAGGTGCATGCTTGTAAATGTGTAACTCTAAATACAATTCAGTGTGAAAGATTCTATCCTCCAGTTCTCCAGTTCTATCCTTCACCAACTGGCTTTTTGGAATAGAACATGGGAGCAGAGAATGGTTATGGATAGATGAAGATTGGAAGCAGTTTATGATCTTCCTACTATGTATGGTGAAGCAAAATTTCCTTCTCACTTTCACAGTTCCCTGTTAAAATAATATACATAAAAGGAATACTCACTTGTTTCAGTCTGGAAGTCTCTGAATCCATCAAATATAGAGCGTGCAGGTCGTCGTCGTTTAGGAGCTGTGGAATGCACAATTATGTTTACTGTGCATCAAAAACTACAGGGTCGCAAACAGCATTTAAAGCTAGATAAAATTAATATAGGGAGGTGGGGAGGATGCAGGGGGGGGGCAAGCTGGTCAGAGAGAAGGCAGGGCAGAGGGAACCGGTCAACCACCTGGCTTGGTTGTAAGCTGGTTTAGGAGGTCCTCAGGAGATGATATGGCACTACATAAATACAAGCTCTTTCACAATATAATGGAAACCACCCAAATTACAATCTACATAAATATGAGCATTTAGGAGGATTTACCTGTCAGTAATCTACATCAGACACAGACAGCAGCTGTGTGCCTGTTACATTGGGGGAAAGCAATTAAACAGAGAAACTGATAGTTTAGAGAAATATTTAGTTTGAAACACCTTACCCCCAAACAAAGGTTCAGGTTCCACCAGGATTTCTTGCTTTTGTGGAATTGGAGCTCGCACTTCATCCCTAAAATGATGCAAAATGAACAAGCATCAGACTGAGGAAGAAACTACTGCATCCATCAGCCTACGCTCAAGATTAACAGAACTCAGTGAAGCCAAGACCAGGAATACTTTAGCAAGACTTGTTATTGTAACAGTGCACTGAGCAGTGAATATTCCTCAAATGCCAAAACGTGTTTGTTGTTGTCCTGCATCTGCTTCCAGGTCAGAACTGTAAAACCATGTACAATACCTGTGATTGAATTCAGGATGAAGTGAACATTACGTTCCATTATGCTGATAGATTGTCATTATGCAGTGAGATTGCAGAGCTCTGAGATGCAGAGGGATCAGAGTGTCCTAGTGCATGAATTGCAAAAGGTTAGAATGCTGGTGGAGCAAATAATTAGCAAAATTAATAGAATGTGATCGTTTATTGAGAGGGGAATTGAATACAAGAGTAGGGAGGTTATGCTTCAGTTATACAGGGCATTGGTGAGACCACATCTGGAGTACTGTGCAGTGTACAAGTCTCCTTATTTAAGGAAAGATGTAAATGCATTAGAGTTCAGAGAAGGTTTACTAAATTGATACCTGGAATGGATGGATTGTCTTGAGGAAAGGCCGGATAGGCTTGGCTTGCATCCGCTAGAGTTTAGAAGAGTAAGAGGCGACTTGATTGAAACATACAAGATCCTGAGTGGACTTTACAGGATGGATGTGGAAAGGATGTTTCCTCTTTGGGAGAATCTCAAACTCGGTGTCACTGTTTCAAAATAAAGGGTTGCCCATTTAGGGCAGAAATGAGGAAAGATGTTCTCTCTCAGGAGGGCTGAGGCACTTTGGAACTCTCTTCCTCAAAAGGTGATTGAGGCAGAGCTCTTGAATATTTTTTAAGGTAGAGGTGGGTAGATTCTTGATAAGCAAGAGGTGAAAGACTATTGGGGGTAGGCAGGAACGTGAAGTTGAGGTTCAAATCAGATCAGCCATGATCGTATTGAATGTTGGAGCAGGCTTGAAGGGCCGAGTGGCCCACTCCTGCTCTTAATTCATATGTTCGTATGATAGCTTTGCTTACTCATGTAACCTCTGGAAGAGCACAGCAAGACTATTTTAATGCAAAATAACAAATCAAAAGCCCTTCAAATCAAATCCTTTCCCAAATTCCATCTTGATCAGTGTATTCCCAGTTTAACAAGCAATAAAGCAGTAATATAAAAGCAAAATGCAGCAGGTGCTGTAAACCTGAAATAAAAACAGAAAATACTGGGAATACTCAGCAAGTCTGGCACCATCTGTGGAGAGGAAAACAGTTAATGTTTCAGGTCTTTGAACCTTCATTAGAACTGAAAGAGCAGCTCTGTTTTTCTCTCCAAAGATGCTGGCGGACCTGTTGTGTTCCTGACATGTCCTGTTTTATAAGAAAGAAATCAGCGCTGGAGCTAGTTCTGGAAAATGAAATGGAGCAAGTTGAGCATTTTTCAGTGGCATCAGGGTGACCAGCCATTCCTTATTTTACGGGATCTTCTTGCATCAGAGTCCACTGTCCCGTGTCCTGGACTGCGTGGTGCTGAGATGCTGTTTGTACTGCAATTTGGACCTTGAAATTTCTCACATGCACGGTATCTGCTCTCCCCAGGCTTCGGCAGCACCCCGTTGACACAGACCTCTGTGGCGGGCTCGCTCTTATTTCCTTTGCAAGAGTTGGTCACTGAGTAGGATGGCATTTTGAGGATAGTGGTCATATCAGATATGGAGTAGTTATGGAAAAGGTCAAGGTGCATTCAAGTGTAAAAATATTTAGCAGACTTCAGGGTGACAGATTGGTAAAATGTGTTAGGCACATGACAAATGAAATTTAAAAAAGAAATGTATGTGATACATTCTGGTAGGGAAATAAAGGGAGGAAATATGAGCAAATGGTACAATTTTGAGGATGCAGGGATAGAGACACCTGGGAGGAGGGAGGGGAGTATGTACACAAATCTTCGAAGATGGCAGGACAAATTGAGAAGGCTATTAAAAAGCATATGGGATCCTTGGCTTTATTGTTTGAGGCATAGAGTGCAAAAACAAGGAAGTTATTTAGGAAACGCTGGTTAGGCCTTCACTGGAGTATTATGTTCAATTCTGAGCACCAAACTTCAGGAAGAATGTCAAGGCCTTGAGAAGGTGCAGAAGACATTTACTGGAAAGGTGCCAAGGATGAGGGTATTCAGTTATGCAAAGGGATGGGGTTGTTCTCCTTAGAGGCAGAAGCTTAAGGGGAGATTGATACAAACTGTTCAAAATCATGAACATTTTTCAAAGAGTAAGGAGAAAGTGCCTCCAGTGGCAGATGGTTAGATAACCAGATTTAAGATGATTGGCAGAAGCACTAGTGGCAAGATGAGACCGTTTTGTTTATACAGAGCAAGTTATGATGATTGGAATGTGTTGCAAGAAGGAGATGTGGAAGCTGATTCAACAGTTACGTTCAAAAGGGGACTGGATAAATATTTGAAGGGAAAAATATACAGAGCCATGGCGTAAGAGTAAGGAACTGGGGTTAGACTGCTCTAACAAAAGAGCCAGCATAGCCAAGATGGATCACATGGCCTCTTTCTGTGCTGTATCATTCCACGATTCTATGGCTGCCTCTAACTAATTCTTCCTACTACATAAGCTCTGTGACATTCTATTACAATAGGCAACCATTTCCAATGGTCCAATTTTGAAAAATCACTAGTTCCCACTACACCTAAAGGATCTTGTGTTTACACTTCCTCAAAGCTCAAGGGGGTCTTCCATCTGCAGCTAAGTTATTTCTCATTAGGCAGGAGTTCTCAACTTGGCCAATCAATCCAAAATCCAAAGCTTCAATGCTCTCTTCCCAAGCCCCTCTCTCAAAAGAGGGCAAGCTCTCTGGGCTGGATCTGCCATTCATACCTCTTCTAGACATCTTTTGTTTCTTTATTTATCCCATTACCACTTCCTTTGGCCATGAAACCTTTTGTCATTTAATCGATCCTGCCTTCCACCTTATCACAGGCCTCCCCTTTTGGTCACCTTCTCACCCCTCTTCACATTCACTTGCTCAAACATATTACATCTCTAACTTTTCCCAGTTCTGATGAAGGGTGTCTGATCTGAACCATCAACTCTGTTTCCCTCTCCTAGATCCTCCAAAGCTCCTAACTATTTCCAGCATCTTGTTTTTATGTTAGGCAAGTTCCCTTGTTGGCCCTCCACACACTGACAAATACCTGCTAGTATATGTTAACCTCACACATGCTATAAACTGACAATTTACATTTACTGCACACATTGAAAACATTCTTAAATGAGTCCAGATGTCTGCATTCTGTAACCTGAGAACTGAGAGCAAATATGAGCCATGCAAAGAGAACTCAGACTGCTTGCCATGAGGTAGAAATCACACATCCAAAGAACACAAGCTGCAATCAGTTAGAGGAAAGGAATTCCCAACCAAAAAACACAAAGGTGACCCAAGCCATGATCAGAGGCATCAGGACCTTTGTCAATTCATGCTTGCGGTATGACTGACTCCAAGGCAGAGGGGTCAGGGATAATGATATTAAAACATAGGACCATATGTAAAATAAGAGATCATGTTGACTCCCAGCAGCTACTAAATTCTGATACATACTGAGAAAAGTTTTGGGGTACTAAGCTTTTTTAAAGCATAAACATTAAATCACTTTTACTCATGCGATAGACTTCAACATTCATGATAAAGACATACACTGCAAAAACAGAAGGTGTGGCTCACAAGCCCAAATAAAAGCAATAGCTTGGCATCATTGTGCTGAGATTTTTATTTCAATCTTCCTGATGACTTCCTGATGGGGCACTCCTCTGAATGATGTTTGCAAGCACACATTAGACCATAAGACATAGGAGCAGAAATTAGGCCATTTGGCCCATCGAGTCTACTCCGCCATTCAATCATGGCTGATAAGTTTTTCAACCCCATTCTCCCGCCTTCGCCCTGTAACCTTTGATCCCCTTACCAATCAAGAGCTTATCTATCTCGGTCTTAAATACACTCAGTGACCTGGCTTCCACAGCCTTCTGTGGCAATGAATTCCATAGATTCACCACTCTCTGGCTAAAGAAGTTTCTCCTCATTTCTATTCTAAAAGGTCTTCCCTTTACTCTGAGGCTGTGCCCTCTGGTCCTAGTCTCTCCTACTAATGGAAACATCTTCCCCACGTCCACTCTATCCAGGCCTTTCAGTATTCTGTAAGTTTCAATCAAATCCCCCCTCATCCTTCTAAACTCCATCGAGTATAGACCCAGAGTCCTCAAATGTTCTTCATATGTTAAGCCTTTCATTCCCGGGATCGTTCTCGTGAACCTCCTCTGGATCCTCTCCAGGGCCAGAACATCCTTCCTGAGGTACGGGGCCCAAAATTGCTCACAATATTCTAAATGTGGTCTGACCAGAGCCTTATAAAGCCTCAGCAGCACATCCCTGCTTTTATATTCTAGTCCTCTCGAAATAAATGCCAACATTGCATTTGCCTTCCTAACTACCGACTCAACCTGCAAGAGAATCCTGGACTAGGACTCCCAAGTCCCTTTGCACTCCGTTTTTCTGAATTCTCTCCCCATTTAGAAAATAGTCTATGCCTCTATTCTTCCTACCAAAGTGCATGACCTCACATTTCGCCACGTTGTATTCCATCTGCCACTTCTTTGCCCATTCTCCTAACCTGTCCAAATCCTTCTGCAGCTTCCCCGCCTCCTCAATACTACCTGTCCCTCCACCTTTCTTTGTATCATCTGTAAACTTAGCCAGAATGCCCTCAGTTCCTTCATCTAGATCATTAATGTATAAAGTGAAAAATTGTGGTCCCAACACTGACCCCTGCGGAACTCCACTAGTCACCGGCTGCCATCTTGAGAAGGACCCCCTTATCCCCACTCTCTGCCTCCTGCCAGACAGCCAATCTTCTATCCATGCTAGTACCTTGCCTCTAACACCATGGGCTCTTACCTTACTGAGCAGCCTCCTGTGCGGCACCTTGTCAAAGGCCTTTTGGAAGTCCAAGTAGATAACATCCATTGGCTCTCCTTTGTCTAACCTACTCATTACCTCCTCAAAGAATTCTAACAGATTTGTCAGGCATGACCTCCCCTTGATGAAACCATGCTGACTTTGCCCTATTTTACCATGCACTTCCAAGTATTCTGAAATCTCATCCTTAATAATGGACTCTAAAATCTTACCAATGACCGAGGTCAGGCTAATCGGCCTGTAATTTCCCGGTTATGTCTTTACACTATGTCAAAGGAGGGCAAATGAGCTCCATAGAAAACAAAAAGAAAGTGAGTCAAGCACTGCGATTTATAATACCTTGGTTATACATGAAACTTGCAGCTTAAATTTGGAAGCTATCCATATCTCCCAAGCAAATGTTAGTCAACATTTCATATAACAGGAGTTTGCTTATTGTCTCCTTTATAATATGGTAACTGAATTCTAAGAATAAAATTCAAATAGGGGAAAGAAACTAAGACTATAAAGGTATAAAGGTCCTTCTGGCCAAGTCAGAATAAGAGGAATCAGAACCTGCGTCAATTGATGTTATACCTTGGACAATCAAATGTAGCACAGAATGATGTTGGGCATAGGTAGCCATGCTATGAGAGGGACAGCATGAATACAAACAGATTCCACAAGCAGCATCGACTAATTCTGACCATCCATAGGCCTAGTACGCAGCCTGCCCCATTTTCAAATTACTGACCTTTAACGCCTTTCCTTAATCATCAGTGAAGTTCCATGTCAGAAATTGAAGTCACAATTTTCTCATTTTTGCCAATGTAGCAGTGTGCATATGTAGCTGCTTCTTGCTGCCATGACATCACCAACGCCCCTCCCTCCTCCTTATGCAAAATGGGACAGATCCAAAGCAATGGGAGCTCCACTTCTACTTGATGAAACTGTGCAACGCAAGTGTACATCAGTAATGTTGTGGGTATCCTATTTTTAGGCTGTTTTAACTGCCAAGCATTCCACACATACACACTAAAGGTGGAAAACTACTTGGATATGTAGGAGTTATTTTCTATTTTTACCACAGCCCCTATATGGAATACCACCAAAAGCCCAGTTTAAAAATTGTAAGGTCATCCTTGAGCAAAACAATCAATCTGGTTCAGATTTTCTACTGTGAATAGAAGTACCCCAACAGGATGCAGTAGGCTGCACATGGCCCAGTTCTCCAGTACAGTCGGAACCAGGTTGGCTCAATTGGCAGCACTCTTGCCCCAATCAGGACAAAGTTCAGCCTAACTCCAGGACTTTTGACATAATCTAGATCAATAGATTAACACTTCAGTGCGATACCAGGGGTGCTGCATTGTTGGAGGTCTTTATGAAAAGTTAAACCAAAGCTCTGTGTGCCTATTCAAGTGAACATAAAAGGTCCCATGCTGCTATTTGAAGAACAGGGATCTCTCCTGATGTTCGAGCTATCACTTATGCCTCTATCAAAAGCAGATTTACTGGTTATTTAGATCATTGCTAGGACCTTACTACGTGTAATTTGACTGTCTACATAACAAGTGACTCAATATCAAAAAAAAACAGTTCGCTGTTTGTGGAATGCTGAGGACATGGAAGGCAGAAAGTTAACATGGAGATAAATCAAGGAATTAGGAAGGAAAATGGTAAGTTTATCTAGAATAAAAACAAAATGCTGCAAACACCCAACAGATCATGCAGCATCTGTGGAGAAAAAAACAGAGTTAATGTTTCCGGACTGTGGCCTTTCATATAAGAGTAAGGAAGCCTTACTGTGATTAAACACCTGGAGTTCTGAATAGTTTTGGTTTCCTTACCAATGGAAGAATTTGGTTGCAATGCAAGAGGGCTTTCCAATGAGGAGTTTGAATATTAAAGCCTACATTCTCTGGAGTTAAGAAGAATGAGAGGCAATCACCTTGAAACATATAAAATTTTTTGTGCTCGATAGGGTAGACACTTGCAGGCTGTTTTCCTCAGGATAAGGGGTCAGCAATTGAGGTGAGACACACAAAGAAATTTCTTCACTCAAAGGGTAATGACTGTGCGATTCTCTATTCTAGAGGGCTGTGGAGGCTTAGTCATTGAGGTCAATAGACTTTCGGGTACTGAAGGCATCAAGGAATATAGGGATGGTATGGGAAAGTGGACTCTATATCATGATGATGGCTGATTGATAAGACCATAAGACGTAGGAGAAGTAGGCCATTTAGCCCATCAAGTCTGCTCTGCCATTCAATGAGATCATGGGTGATCTGATAATCCTCAACTCCACTTTCCTGCCTTTTCCCTATAACCCTCGATTCCCTTACTGATTAAAAATCTATCTCAGCCTTGAATATACTTAATGACCCAGCTTCTACAGTTCCCTGCAGTAAACAATTCCTCAGATTAACTACCCTCAGAAGAAATTTCTCCTCATCTCTGTTTTAAATGGGTGGCCCCATACTCTGAAATTATGCCCTCTGGTCCTAGGCTCTCCCACAAGGGGAAACAACCTCTCAGCATCTACCCTGTCAAGCACCCTGAGAATCTTATATCTTTCAATAAGGTCGCCTCCCATTCTTCTAAACTCCAATGAGTTCAGGCCTAACCTACTCAATCTCTCCTCATAAGAAAATCCTTCCATACCCAGAATCAACTGAGTGAATCTTCTCTGGACTGCTTCCAATGCCAGTATATCTTTCCTTAGATAAGGGGACCAAAACTTCACAGTATTCTGGGTGTGTCTAACTAGTGCCTTGTATAGTTTTAGCAAGACTTCCCTATTTTTATACTCCATTCCCTTTGAAAAAGGCCAACATTCCATTTGCCTTCCCTTTTACCTATTAAACTTGTATGTTAGCTTTTTGGGATTCATGCACAAGGACTCCTAAATCCCTCTGTGCTGCAGCCCTCTGCAGTCTTTTTCCATGTAAATAATATTTAGCTCCTCTAATCTTCCTGCCAAAGTGCACAACCTCACATTTTCCCACATTATACTCCATCTGCCACTTTTTTGCCCACTCACAACCTGTCTATATCCTTCTGTAGACTCCTTGTGTCATCCTCTTGCCTTCCCACCTATTTTTGTATCACCTGCAAATCTAGCAATAGTACATTTACTTCCCTCACTTAAGTCATTAATATATTTTGTAAATAACTGAGGCCCCAGCACTGATCCCTGTGGCACTCCACTAGTTACAGGTTGCCATCCTGAAAATGCCCCCCTTATCCCAACTCTCGGTCTTCTATCAGTTAACCAATCCTCTAACCATGCTAATATACTACCCCGCAACACCATGGGCTCTTACCTTATTAAGTAGCCTTACGTGCAGTACCTTGTTGAACGCCTTTTGGAAATCCAAATATATGACATCTATTGGTTCCCCTTTATCTATCCTCCTCAAAGAATTCTAATAAAATTGTCAGGATTCCCCCTTTATGAAGCCATGCTGACTCTGTTTGATTAGATTATTACATCCTTTATATATGCTTATATTATAAATATAACATTTATAATATAAATAATAACAAATAACATTTTCCCAATGACAGATGTTAAGCTAACTGGGCTGTAGTTACCTGTTTTTTTGTCTCCCTCCCTTTTTGAATAAGATTGTTACATTGGCAGTTTTCCAATCCTCTGGACTTTTCCAGAATCTAAGGATTCTTGGAAGATGACTAGCAGTGCATCCACTATCTCTGTAGCTACTTCCTTTAATATTTTAGGATGCAACCCATCAGGTCCAGGTGACTTATCGGCCTTTAGCTCCATTAGTTTCCCTAGTACTTTTTCTTTAGTGATAGTTATTGTATTTATTTCCTCCCCCTATTTTGTCCCTTGATTATTTAGTATTGGAATGCTATTAGTGTCTTCTACCATTGAAGACTGAAGCAAAGTATTTATTCAACCCCTCTGCCATTTCCTGGTTCCCCATTATTATTTTCCCTGCCTAATTTTGTAAGGGGCCTATGTTCACTTTGGTCTCTCTCTTCCTTTTTATATATTTAAAGAAGCTCTTACTGCCCATTTTTATATTACTTAATAGTTTACCCTCAAAGTTTATTTTCTCTCCCAGGTTTTTTAGTAATCTTTTATTGGTTTTTAAAACTTCCCCAATCCTCTGGCTTACCACTAATCTTTGCCACATTGTACACCTTTTCTTTTAATTTGATAATATCCTTAACTTGTTTGGTTAACCATGGTTGGTTTATCCCCTTCCTTGAATCTTTCTTCCTCACTGGGATATATCTTTGTTGTGAGTCATGAACTATTTTCTTAAATGTCTGCCATTGTTCAACCATTTTTTCTGCCAAAATCCTATCCCAGTCCACTCCAGCTAACTCTGCACTCATTCCTTTGTAATTACCCTTATTTAAGTTTAGCACAGTTGTTTCCAACCCAAGTTCCTCACTCGCAAACTGAATGCCAAATTCTACCATATTATGGTCACTACTTCCTAGGATACCTTTTACACTGAGGTCATTTATTAAACCTGCCTCATTACCAGATCCAAAATTGCTTGAATCCCTGGCTGGATCCACAACATATTGTTCTAGGAAATTGTCCCGAATACACTATGAATTCTTGCTCATGTCTATCTCTGCCAATTTGATTTTCCCAATCTACAAGATTAAAATCACCCATGATTAATGTACTGCCTTTTTTTTTTACATGCCCTTGTTATCTCCTGATTTATCCTCTGTCCTGCAGTATAGCTAATGCTTGGGGCCGAAAGACTACTCCCACCAGTGTCATCTGCCCCTTGTTATTTCTTACCTCCACCCACATGGATTCTACATCTTCCGGTCCAAGGTCCTTTCATGCTATCGTACTTATTCCATCTCGCACTAACAAAGCTGCCCCACCACCCTTTCCTTCCTGCCTGTCCTTTCGAAAAGTCACATACCCCTCAATATTTAGTTCCCAGCTTTGATCTCCTTGTAACCACGTCTCCTTAATGGCTATAGGGTCATACCCGTTAACCTCTATTTGTACCGTTAATTCATTTATTTTGTTCTGAATACTATGTGCATTTAAGTAGAGAGCCATTAATTTTTCCTTTTTACCATTTTTTTTCCCCCATGACCCTATTTGCTGCTGTTTTTTTTTAAATGTTTGTACACTCCATCCCTTCCTGTCACACTCTGGGTATCATTACCTAAGTAGCTGCCCTACAATGCCACCATAACCTTTTGCTTTGTTAGCCTAGTTATCCCCTCTCCAGAACCCTCCCCCCGCCCCTCTATTTAGTTAAAGCCCTCTCTACAGCCCTAGTTATTCAATTCGCCAGGACACTGGTCCCAGCATGGTTCAAGTGAAGCCCGTCCCACTGAAACAGCTCCCTTCTACCCCATTTCTGATGCCAGTGCCCCATGAACTGAAACCCATTCCTCCCACACCAATCTTTGAGCCACACATTTAACTCCTTGACTTTATTTACCCTATGCCAGTTTGCCCATGGCTCAGGTAGTAATCCTGAGATTATTACCTTAGAGGTTCTGCTTTTTAATTTAGCTCCTAACTGTTCAAATTCTTTCAACAGAATCTCCTTTCTAGTCCTATCAATGTTGTTGGCACCAACATGGACGATGACAACTGGATCCCTCCCTTCCCACTCCAAGTTCCTCTCCAGCCCTGAGGAGGTGTCCTTAACCCTGGCATTAGGCAGGCAACGCAACCTTCAGGACTCACGCTCACAGCTGCAGAGAACACTATCTATCCCCCTAATTATACTGTCCTCTACAACCACTACGTTCCTATTCCCTACCCCCAATTGAATGGGTCCCTGTACCACGGTGCCACGGTCAGTTCCCTCATCCTCCCCGCAGTATCCACTCTCATCCACACAGCTTGCAAGAACCTCGTAACTGTTGGACAGTTGCAGGGGCCAAGGCTCGAACGCTACCCCATGGGCCCCATACCTGCTTCACCTGCAGTCACACCCTCCTGCCCCTGATCACAAATTCAAATTACCTAATCTGAGGGGTGCCTCCTAGAGCAAAGTGCCCAGGTACTTATTTCCCTCCCTGATGTGGCGCAATGTCTGCAGCGCGGACTCCAGCTCCTTAACTCAGGTCCGAAGTTCCTCAAGCTGCAAACACCTAGTACAGATGTGTTCGCTCTGGATCACCTTGGTGTCCAGCTGCTCCCACATGTTACAGTAGCAACACATTACCCATCCTGCCATCGTCAATGTATTTTATTCAAATAATTAATTACTCTAGTATCCCAGCTCTTTAAACTTTATTATAATTATTTTTTATACACACCAGTATTGATCTTAAGAAGCCACGTATCAGAAAAAGAGAAAACAAGACTAGAGACTAAACACAAACTAAAGACCTTCGTTTTACTTTAAAGACTAGAAATACTCAATGAGTATCACTCCCTCGCTCTTAAAGGCCACATTCCTTCACTGTTAAAAGGACCCACTGCTTCTCTCAAGCGCTCTTGCTGTAAATGACTCCACTGCTTTTCACAAGCACTCTGGCTCTAAGTGGCCCCGCTGCTTTTCACAAGCACTCTCTCTCAAGGGAATACTTGGCTAATTCCTGCTCCTATCTCCAATGTTAAAGTTGTATAAAAGCAGTTCTTTTTCTGTGACCCCAAACAAGAACTCACAAAACAAGGGGTTACCAAAACAACACCACCAGATCAATCTTTCATTTTTTGAAGCAATATTTAAATTTTACCATCCACAAACACTTTGGCATGCCATTCAAGAGCATGGATTTGTACCAAATAGCATGAAGGACAAGGGCAGCAGATACATGGGAACACCACCTGGAAGTTCCCCTCCAAGTCACTCACCATCCTGACTTGGAAATATACCACTGTTCCTTCACTGTCGCTGGGTCAAAATCCTGGTACTCCCTCCCTAACAACATTGTGGGTATATCTACACTATAGACTGCAGCGGTTCAAGGCGGCAGCTCACCACCACCTTCTCAAGGGTAATTAGGGATGAGCAATAAATGCTGGCCTAGCCAGGGACACCCACATCCCATGAATGAATATTAAAAAAGGTCACTTAACTAGCAAGAGAAATGAAGAAATTGCATGATTACTAGTCTCTCTTTAGACAGACACGAGATATTCCCATTCTTAGAATGCACTTTGCATAGTTTATGCGGCAAATCTCAGTTATTTTCTGCTGGTGGACGCATTGGTACAAGTTCAGCAAATAACTTTCTACCCCTCCTCCTTCCAGAGGAATGCAACAGCTTATCTGAAGTGGAGTACAAACAATCTAAATACATTTCTGACATATGTCAAAGAAGCTTAATTTAAAAAATAAAATCTAGATCTCCCAAAGGCGAGAGAGCAACCAATAAATTATTAGACCTGTTACTTTAATATCTGTGTGGAGATGTTATTGGAATCTGCAAGGGCAGAAATGTGAACTGATCAGAGCCAACATGGATCTGTAAAGGGCATGCCATTTCTAATTAACTTAATTGATTTTTTTGAGGAAGTAACTGAAGTAGTGGACAGTTGAATGTCTGTGGGTAAAGTTTATTTGTTAAAGTACCACAAAACCAAGTTAGCTAAAATGAAAGCTCATGGAACTGAAAGCAAATAATTGCAATTAGGAGAATGTTTAGGCAGTAGAAGACAGAGTGGGCTTAATGAGTACTCAAATTGGAAGGTAGCGCTCAACTACTTACTATATTCATTAATGACTTTGATGACATTATGGAGCCATATACCCAAGTTTGCTGATGATGCAAATATTGGTGGAATAGTAAATAGTGTAGGTGGAAGCATAAAATTACAGACAGACATCAGCAGATTAAGCAAGTGGATAAAACTGTGGCAGATAGATTTCAATGCAATTAAGTGTACAAAGAAAGGATAGATCCAAATATATTTTTAAAATGGTGAAAAACAAGGAATAGTGGAAGCCCTTTCCTGCTCCAATTAATTAACAACGTTTTGTCTTTCACTCTACCTGCCACAAATTTTTCCCACTGTTATTCGGCATCACTCTGCCCGATTCACTCACTCTGCAAGTCTCTTCCCTTTTTTTATTTGTCTCCACTGCCTCTGTATGGTTCTCAGACATCTTTTATTGATGTACTCAATATCTAGATATTGCCTAAGGTAGAAAAGATGATGGAACCAACATGTATTAAGCTGGAGCAACATGGTGGAGAGAGACTGTCAGATGTGCAATTAATGCAGAGAATGAGGGGCTGTGGGTGGAAAGAGAGAATGATTTGCAGCATATGAGGCAAGGATGGAGTGGGAAACCTGCTGGGAGGGAATCATGGACCATTAATGTGAAACTGTGGAAGATAGTGCCCTCAGTGAGGAATCAGTCAGTGAGCCTGGGAGGATTTGTTACGTGTGGCTAGACTTGGGCAGCATTCATGTTGGAGCGAGAAGCAGAGAGGGAGGGATGTGTGCGAGCATGGTGCTGAAATCTGTGAATTATCAAGGAGGGGATGGAACCAAAGTGCTGTTCCGCTGAAAACAGTGTGGAGAAATGGCTGGAGTGTTGGGCCAGGTGGAGTTTTGGATGAGTGGAGCTTGGATATAATGAGTGGCAGGATTAAGGGTTATGGTGATAACGAAACACTTAGAAATTGAGACTAGAAGCAATCCAGGATAACAAGCCCAAGATTTGAGAACACAGTATCTAGCCAGGACTGAGGTGCTGTGGCAGTGATGAGAAGCAGAGGTGATGGATAGCAAGTAAAAAGTCCAGAGAAGGCACAGCTGAAAGTTTAAGATACAATTTAATGAGAACAGGTTGCAGGAGATGGGGAGTGGATTTGAGGTGACAATTACAAAGAGGCCATTACATCTCTTCAGAGTGACGGATGCTCATGCTCAACTTAACTGGAGCAAAATATTTTAGAACATCCCAGCTTCTCTTTTCCTATTCCCTCAACTTTTTATTAAAATGGGCGTTTTTTTTCTCTAGATGGTTATTACCACTTTGTACTTATATTGTATCACCTGGTCAGACTTTTAATGTTTCTGGCTCATGTTATTGTATACCTCCCCACCCCCCCACTCAGATAGTTTCAGTGTCTCACATGTTTCTTTGATATACTTATCTCTTACCTAGCATCAAACCGATTATTTTGTGGCCAAGCTGCTAAGTGACTATTTTGGCATCAGCCCTTACCCCTGTCGATGAGTGTTGGCCACTCCTGAGTAATATTAAGAGAGATAGGAATGTCATCTTGGATAGATGAGGAAAACCCAAAATTGTTAGGGTTCTAGATCTAGATAATATACATCCAAGGATGATTAAAGGAGGAGGCAGGTATTCCGTGAGCCCCTTGCCCATATTTTCAATTGTTCAATAGGGTCAGGGTGGTTCCCTTAAGACTGTAGGCTAGCTCGCTTGGTTACATTTTCAAAAAAAGAGACAAGTTTAGAGCCAGGCAACAATCAACATCCATTATTAGGAAGATGTTAAATGGGATAAGAAACCCTTTAGATCACAGGGAAAAGGAAGGGGCCTTTAGAAATTCACAACATGGCTTTTGTAAAAAAAAAAAGGTCATACAGAACAAATTTGAAGGATGTTCTTGAGGAATTCATTACGACAATGCATGATGGAAATCTGGTACACATTGTCTACTTGGACAATCAGAAAGCCTTTGGCAGGACACATCACAAGATGGAAACTTAGATAGATAATTGATTTATTGAAAAATCATGTTGGCAGGCACCAAATTATGATGCTATGAATAAAACAAGCAAGCATCATTCATAACTTGTGCTTTCAGTGGCAATTTGAAACAGTTGATTAGGATTTGGCTCCAATCCCATAACCAAAAAGTTGACTCTTGTGGTTCAGCAGGGAGACATGTTATTCGTAGTGTTGCCCAGGGGCCAGCCCTAGGTTCATAGTTTTTATTAATGGCCTGAATAGGAATATTCTGAGCATAGTAAGTTTGGAGGTGACACCAAAATTTGCATAATGGTTAAGATGGTAGACGATTGTGATTAATTCAAAAAAGGTTTAAATGTGCTAGGGAATGGGCCACACAGTGGTAAATGGCATTTAATTTAGATAAATGCAGTGTGTTGCAAAGCCATTCTTCACGTCGAAAGTGACTATGTATTTATTAGCTGCAAACCACTGACTACATTTAAAAGACAAAAACACAACAGCTGTTAAGATGGCGGCTGTGAGTCAGGTGATTTTGCAACTTCTGCACAGACTCAGAAGTATCTCAAATCTCTGGAAAGTTCTTAATTAAATGAACATGGGTGGGGTGCCATCCCTTTAACAGACATACTGGAAACTAAACCATTTGTGGAATTTACACCTACTATTGTCTGTGCCCTTATTAAAACTCAAAATCCAGACTCCATGTTGTTTCATATACTGATGGTGTGGTCTATCTTATCTAGAGAGACTGTGGTCTGACTCAGGTAGTTACTTCAAACTGATTTATTTACACTATGTACACTATATATACACACATGATGAATTGCTCAGTAGGTACATCTCTCCTGAGTGCTGCCTGTTCTACCTGCTGTGCAGAATCTCTAGCACATGACTGATGTCACCGTTACATCTTGGTCTACATCACATATCTATTAACCCATTGCACTACACCACCCCCCCGACCGAGCCTGTCCCCCACGCCCCCCAGTATGCTATCAACTTATGTAATAATGATGATAGCAGTGGCGGAGTGGTATTGTCACTAGGCTGGTAAGCCGGAGGCCCAGGGTAACGCTCTGGGCACCTGGGTTAGAGTCTCACCACAGCAAATTGTGAAATTTGAATTCAATAAACATCTGGAATCAAAAGTCAAATGATGGCCATGAAACAATTGTCAATTGTCATAAAAAACCATCTGGTTCACTAATGTCCTTTAGGGAAGGAAATCTGCATGTGACTCCAGATCCACAGCAACATGGTTGACTCCGAAGTACCCACTGCAAAAGTCCAGCAGGCCACTCAGTTGTTCCAAACCGCTACAATGTCAACAAAAAGGGATGAAACCAGACGGACCAGCTGGCATCGACCTAGGCACCGGAAATGACAATGGTAAACTCAGCCCTGTCGACCCAGCAAAGACCTCCTTACTAATATCTGGGGGCTAGTGCCAAAATTGGGAGAGCTGTCTCACAGACTATTCAAGCAACATTCTGGCACAGCTACTCTCAGAATCATGCCTTACAAGTAATGCTCCAGACACCACCATCACCATCCCTGGGTATATCCTGTCCCATCGGCAGAACAGACCCTGCAGAGGTGGCAGTGCAGCGGTATACAGTCGGGAGGGATTTACCCTGGGAGTCCTCAACGTCGAATCCGGCCCCCATGTAGCCTCATGGCTTCAGGTCAAACGTGGGCAAGGAGACCTCCTGCTGATTACCACAAACCGTCCATTCCCCCTCCACCGATGAATCAGTACTTCTCCATGTTCAATGCCACTTGGAGGAAGCATTAAGGGTGGCAAGGGCACAGAATGTACTCTGGGTGGGAGGCTTCAATGTCTATCACCAAGAGTGGCTCGGTACCACCACAGGAGGCCGAGCACTAAAGGACATAGCTGCTAGACTGGGTCTGCAGCAGGTGGTAGGGTAACAAAGAGGGAAAAACATACTTGACCTCATCCTCACCAACCTGCCTGCTGCAGATGCATCTGTCCAGGACTGTTATGCCCGATGCAGTTGGTAAAGCGGAGTTATTTAAAACTCCCCAGAGGGAAAAACTTAAAATTATAGGTTATGACAGTTGTTTAAAGCGTTATGTTTGAGATGCAACTCTAAATTTAGGAATCAGGCCACCAGTTCAAGGCTTTACATTAAACTAATTGAAACATTTTATTAATTTACGCAGGGTAAAATGTATACACATGGTTACAAATTTCTATCATAGTTTTTAACAAATTCCCAAACTAATCTCCATTATGGCAACAGCAACCCATAGACTTAAGCAAACACCAGGCAAAGTATTTTCACCGTATGAATTCAAAATGAGGTTCTTTTCACTGTGGAGCCAGTTGGAGGCTTGCAGCTGCCTTTTGATCTTACATTGCCTCTGCTCTGCACACCCGAAAACTGAAGTTACACCTGCCCCAACTGATTGTCTCACCAGTCTCTGAACTTTACCTTTTAACAATGAAACCCCATTCATTGTACCAAATTTTATTGGTAATATAAATATATTTGCTGCTCGAAAGGTGTCAAGGTTTCACCCCACTTCTTGAATGCTCTATTCAAAAAAAATGCAAATGCACGCTATCTCTTACATATCAAAATTAGCACACATCAAAGCACCCAGACTAGCTGGCTTTAATCCAATTAAGACACACCCACAGACTAAGCCTCTTTTAAAAGAAAAATATTTTCCAAAATAGAAAATACATTAATAGCTTCATGACAATGACAGTATCGGTAGGAGTGACCACTGCTTAGTCCTTGTGGAGACGAAGTCCCGTCTTCACATTGAGGATACCCTCCATCGCGTTCTGTAGCACCAGCACTGTGCTAAATGGGATAGATTTCAAACAGATCTCGCAACTCAACTCTGGGCAACCATGTGGTGCTTTGGAAACAAAAACAGAATTACCTGGAAAAACTCAGCAGGTCTGGCAGCATCGGTGGAGAAGAAATCAGTTAACGTTTCGAGTCTTCACGACCCTTCGGCAGAACTGAAGCATAATTAGGAGAAACCTCCACCAATGTGGTGCTTTGGGCCATCATTAGCAGCAGGAATGTACTCAACAACAATCTATAACCTCATGACCCAGCATATCACCCACTCCACCATTCAACCCAAGCCAGGGAATCAATCCTGGTTCAAATAAAGAGTGCATGAGGGCAGGCATGCCAGGAGCAGCACCAGGCAAACCTAAAAAGGAAGCACCACCCTGGTGAAGTTACAACATACGACTACTTGCATGCCAAACAGCATAAGCAGCAAGTGATGGACAGGACTAAGCTCGAAGCACTGCAGTCCTGTCACAGCCAATTGTGAATGATGGTGGACAATTAAACAACTTACTGGAGGAGGTGGCTCCATAAATATCCCCATCCTCAATGATGGGGGAGCCCAGCGCATCAGTGCAAAAGATAAGGCTGAAGCATTCGCAACAATCTTAAGCCAGAAGTGCCAAGTGGATGATCTATCTCAGCTTCCTCCGGAGGTCCCCGGCATCAAAGGTGCCAGTCTTCAGCCAATTCAATTCACTCCACGTCAAGAAACGGCTGAAGGCACTGGATACTGCAAAGGCTATGGGCCCTGCCATTATCCCAGCAATAGTACTGAAGATTTGCACTCCAGAACTTGCTGCACCCCTAGCCAAGCTGCTCCAGTACAACTACAACACTGGCATCTACTCGGCTATGCGGAAAATTGCCCAGGTACATCCTGTACACAAAAAGCAGGACAAATCCAACCCGACCAATTACCGCCCTATCAGTCTACTCTTGATCAACAGTAAAATGATGGAAGGGGTCATCAACAGTACTAGCTTAGCAATCACCTGCTCACTGATACCCAGTTTGGGTCCCGCCAGGGTAACAGAGCTCCTGACTTCATTACAACCTTGGTTCAGACATATACAAAAGAGCTGAACTCGAGGTGAGGTGAGGTGAGAGCAACTGCCCTTGGCATCAAGGCAGCATTTGACAGAGTGTGGCATCAATGAGCCCGAGCAAAACTGGAGTCAATAGGAATCGAGGGAAAACTCTCCGCTGGTTGAAGTCATACCTAACACAAAGGAAGATGGTTGTGGTTGTTGGAGATCAATCAGTTCCAGGACATTGCTGCAGGAGTTCCTCACAGTAGTGCCCCAGGCCCAACCATCTTCAGCTGCTTCATCAATGACCTTCCTTCCAACATAAGGTCAGAGTGCGGATGTTCGCTGATGATTGCACAATGTTCAGCATCATTCGCAGCTCCTCAGATACTGAAGCAAGTCCAAATGCAGCAAGATCTGGACAACACCCAGGCTTGGGCTGACAAGTGGCACGTAACATTTGCGCCAGACAAGTGCCAGGCAATGACTATCTCCAACAAGAGAGAACCCAACAAGAGAGAACCCAACCATCGCCCCTTGACATTCAATGGTATTACCATTAGTGAATCCTCCACTATCAACATCCTGGGGGTTACCATTGACCAGAAACTGAACTGGACTAGCCTTATAAATACTGTGGCTACAAGAGCAGGTCAGAGGCTAGGAATCCTGCAGCGAGTAACTCATCTGCTGACTCCCCAAAGCCTGTCCACCATCTACAAGGCACAAGTCAGGAGTGTGATGGAATACTCTCTGCTTGCCTGGATGAGGAGTGCAGCTCCAGCAACACTCAAGAAGCTGGACACCATCCAGAACAAAGCAGCCCACCTGATTGGCACCCCATCCACAAACACTGATTCCAACCACCACCAACGAACTGCAGCAGCAGTGTGTACCATCTACAAGATGAACGACAGAAACTCAAGGTTCCTTAGGCAGCACCTTCCAAACCCACTACCACTACCATCTAGAAGGACAAGAGCTGCAGATAGATGGGAACACCACCACCTGGAAGTTCCCATCCAAGCCACTCAGCATAGTTGTTCCTTCACTGTCGCTGAGTCAAAATCCAGGAACTCCCTCTGTTAACAGCACTGTGGGTGTATCTACACCACAGGGGCTGCAGTGGTTCAAGAAGACAGCTCACCCTCAACTTCTCAACGGCAATTAGGGATGGGCAATAAATGCTGGACTAGCCAGCGACTCCCACTTCCCATAAAAGAATTATTTTTTAAATTTGCTCTACCCCTCCTCCCCCAAAGTCCACCCATTACACGTTAAGTCTTTGGAATGCCTTCACCACTCAACCTGACCACATTGTTGTGACTGCTAAGCGGGGCAGATGGTCTTGAACTGGATCCTGGGGTGGGTCAGCATCTTGCAAGCCGCTTGAAGTATCTTTGGGGGTCTCCATCCCACATCGTGTGGTAATCAAAGCCTTGTGTTCTCATGGACACCAATGAAATCAGGTCTCTCTTGTTACCTCGGAAAGTACCAGATAGCGTTTGACTAGGATCGTGGATGCTCTGTTCTTTGAAGGACCATCCCTTCTGATTTACGATTCTGTATCCAAACTCTCTGGCCCAGTGTTAAGGGGACTAGGGTCTTGGCTCTATGTCTGGAGTTGCACCAATGCTGCTGCTTCTCATGGAGGCCAGCCTCCCTGTTTCTCACCCTCTTGTGGGACAGTAGGGGTAACATTCCTTGGTAGCAGAGGAGCTCGAGTCTTCCGACGTCAGCCCATGAGCAGTGAGAAACCATTAGCTAGAGGCCATCTCTGCAGTATAGCAGGGTTGAATGAGAGTCAGATTCTTGGTCATGAGGGTTTTGATGGTCCTCACCCCTCTTTCAGCCTCTCTTAGCTTGTGGGTGGAGGGGACAACTGGTGACATGCATGATCCCATTGTCATTTACTAAAGTGGCGAATTGTAACCCGTTATCGGAGACAATTTCATCTGGAAATATAGAACATGGTCTGCAGCACCCTGACTCAGCGGTGCCAAGTCTGGCCACATCCAACCACCTGGAGCAGTAATCCATAGCAACAAGGTATATTTTGGAATGAAAATCAAGGTCGCCGAGCTCCAGTTTCTGCCAAAGTGTGTCTGGGAAGCAGGATAATACTGGGGTTTTGTGGATATCTGGATGTTAATTTTGCAGGTGGCAGGGGAACACAAAATCTCGACAGCCTGTTTAATGCCCAGCCACCACACAGATTGCAGTGCACATCTCTGCCCTTTGCAACCCATGGAACCTATGGAGGATCTCTTCTTGCGACGGCTTAGAAACAACCAGGCAGTGATCAAAAACCAAGAGATCATCCACTGATCTTCGTGGCGTTTGCATGGGTGCAGGTCAGTAGGGCTATACTTGGACCAAACCTTCTGGCAGAGTTCTCCTATTAGGACACACTCCACATCCTCTTTCTGCGCTCTTCGGATGCCTTGCAGCTTTCTGGCAGAGATCGGCAAGAGGTTCATTACATTCGATGAGAATGCTTCAACCTCGGAAGCAAGTATGAAGCCCTGGGTAACAGCTTAGTCCACTGTGGCTCTGGATAGGGTATCAGCCATGGTTTGCAACTTTCCTGGAATGTCCACAGCTATGTACTGGTAACACATCAATCGAAACCTGAACCTTTGAATGTTGGGGCATTTTGAGGATCTCTGGCTGAATCCTAGAGGACAATTAACAGTTTGTGGTCAATGAAGATTGATAAGCCAATCAGGTAGTAGGAGAACCTCTCTACTGACCATATGACTGCCAGTGCTTTCTTTTCCATGGTGGCATCACGTCGTGTACAGAAAAATATTTTTTCCAACATTTCTGACATACTGTCAAGCTTGTGTGGGCCGTGTGTATGTTTGCAGGTGTGTGAGATTAATTTGATTAAACTGAAGACAGTCAGACTGCAAGGTTTAAATCATCAAAGAGTTAGGTGTAAAAGCAGGCATTTTGAAGTGGAGATGAACAAGCCAACATGGGATACCGGTAGATACAGCATGAATAGGAATTTGCATTAGGAGATAAATGAGGAGTTGAATTTTTAGCTATTGAATTTCAAAGAGAAATAAAAGGAAGTTTTATAACTGGCAGAAATCATAAATGAATAAAGCAAGGTTAAGTTTATTTTTCCTGAAAGTAGTGGTCGTAAAGACAACATGAAAGATTTTTATATTCTGGGAAAGATAACTTCCGAAGAAGGTTACGAACAATGGGTTTAAAGATGAAAGAGAAAAAATATTTTCGGAAAGATTGAAAATTGTATGAGAGGTGTGGCCATATGAGATCTTGAAGAGTGTGCTGTACGAGGACAGGTCTGTGAAGTAAGCAGCCTCTAGCCACTCCAGATGAGTGTTTTGTTTGTTCCAGAAAGCAAGGTTTTGGTACAAGCCTGGGATTTCCATTGTTGAATGAGAGGGAGACAGAAGCCTGCAAAATACCTCCCATATAACAACAGTGGATGCCTTGCAGTAATATTACTGGATTTTTAAAAAAATATAGATTAAGCATTTATTGGGGCTGTTACCTGAAAAAGTGTTTATTTGTGAGTCTAGCTAAGTAGAAATCTTTTGGGAAGTGTTTCAAGACTAAATTCAACTGTGTAACTGTAATCTCGTGTGTTTAAGTTTTTCTTTTGTTAATAAATGTTCTAATTTAATGTTTAAAATCTCCAAAAGTGGTCGTGGACTCTACTTCTGACTTCAGTACACATACCTTCTTGTAATAAAAATTGCAAATTTTTGTGATAGCTTTACCAAGTTTTCCCTTTGGGATTTGGTCAGCCCAGCAATTACCACCTGCCATATCGTAACAGTTGCTCTGTTTCTGTCAACGCTCTGGGGACATGTATACAGGCTGTTGACATTCTGCTGGGCTTGAATGAGAACAACTCCAAAGCCTGTTGAGGATGCATCAGCGATCACTACTGTGGGCAATGTTAGATCGTAAATATGCCAGCACAGCTGAAGAGGCCAGCCTTTCCTTGATACATTGAAATGAATTGGTTTGTTCAGTGCCCCAGAACCACTGTTGGTCCTTTCACAGAAGATCTCTTAAAGGTTCCGTAATGGTCGTTAGATTTGTCATCCTGATTGAACCTCTGGACATCAGTGACACACTTCAGTTGTGGCAAGTCACTGATGGCTTTCATTTCTTGAGGGTCTACCATGATACCCTGTCTTTGAATGATGTGCCCCAGAAATTTGATGGTGGCTTTGGCAAATTCACACTTCTCATTTAAAGTGAGGCCAGCCTCATGCAGGGCTTTGAGAATCTCCTGAGCCCAGTGGTCATGCTCTTGTCTTGTGGATCCATGGATGAGGAGATACTGAAGGTAAGGCAGTTAAAACAAAAGCATCCAAATGGGATGATAAATCTTAACAGCCTGGACTCCTGGTTGAGGGGTATTTGTCAAAACCCATTATTGCCATCAAGTTTGGTGAAGAGGATGCTGTTGATAATCTTTGCCAGGCTGTAATCCACTGACGTCATTGGGTGGATTTCCCTCTGGACTGCTTTGTTTAATTGCAGGAGGTCAACACAAAGTCTGAGCTGACCATTCGGTTTGGGGACTTTTAAAAGCCCCAAACACCACCAGATTGGTTCCATGACAGGTGATATGATATTTCTGTGCAGCATTCAGTCAAGTTTCTCTTTGATGTTCAGCAGCACAGGACGTGGTACCCTCCTGAGGGTAAATAGGCACATCTACCAAGCTCCTGGAAGAGTTGTGCAAATTCTTGGTAGAATTCAGTTCTGTTGTCTGGTTGAAGAACTTAGTCCATTTTTTGTGGGATGCCCAGTTGCATGCACACATTTCTGCTGAGTTAAGAGGTACTTTGATTACTTTGATCTAAGTGCATGCTATCTCTTTAATCACTTGTGTCCAACTGAGAGTGTGTGCTGTTGTGTATGCATTCTGGCTGGTGAGTAATAAACCTCTTGCATTTGCTTATGATAATTATTTTTTCCTCTCCACATCCATTCTTGTTAATTCCACTCCAAATCTAATATGTCTGCACATCCATTGTGAGCTAGTATCTGTAATTATTTAAATAATAGCAACCAATAATCCAAAAGAATAAAGAAGATCTCTGTGATCTATCACCCTTTGTGACAAAGAGTGGCTGTGATCTCACCTTTCACCTGCAGATGCACACCCCTGGGCCTTGAAGTCCGATGTTTGCTGGCTGGACAGGAACGGTATACAGCCATGCTAAATGATCAGCCATATGTAAACACCAGCACCAGAATCAAGCTTATAGTGGGTTTTAAAACATTTAACTTCCAAAGTGACGGATCAGAAGTCTTGTTGATGGTCCTGTACTTCTCCCAGGAAGCCTGAAATAGCATTGGTTTGTTTGTGGTCTATGTTTTGGGTGACCTGTAAGCCATATTAATTTTGTTGTTTTCTTCCCTTAGTGGAGTTTTTAAATTTACAGACTCACTGGAAGTGCCCTGTCCTCCCTCATAAACACTCTGCGCCCCTTGCTGGACAATCTTGCCATCTGTGCTGCTTCTTTGCGCTGTAGTGTAAGCACTTCAAGATGGCTACTGTAGGGTTTCCCACCCTTTAGACTAGTTTGGTGGTCTAGTACATAGGCGAGGCTGCCACTTCTGACCTTAGTTGTTAGTGGACCTCTGTCAGCAGGCGAGACGCTGATTCCGCTTCATTAGTTTGGCCTAGCTAACGCTGTGAAGAGGTCGATCGAGAGTGTGATCATCTTTCCCCATGTTCGTGACAACTAGCTAACTTGAATGGATCAGTAAGGAGCGATTCAACAGATCGCCTGGTTTGTGGGATTTCTGGTTGAAACGTATTTGCCAAGCAACATGGTTCCTTTAGAGTAAAAGCTGATCAAAGTCGTTTGGAACAGATTTGAAAGTTTGCATAAGTCTCTTCTACCCCCATCAGAGAAGGATCTTGTCAGCGATAGACCTTACAGCAAAGAGGAATGAACTAACCTGGTGTTTCTGCTCTTTGGTAAGGAGACCCGAGGCTGCTCGGTACCCGAAGCTCTCTCACCACATCGTCCAATGTTGGCCTCTGTGCGGGCCCGAGAATTTCAAATGGGCG
Organism: Cetorhinus maximus; assembly: GCF_964194155.1. Classification (NCBI taxonomy): domain Eukaryota; kingdom Metazoa; phylum Chordata; class Chondrichthyes; order Lamniformes; family Cetorhinidae; genus Cetorhinus; species Cetorhinus maximus. The sequence goes on from NC_135897.1 coordinate 10,374,409, forward strand.
AGGAAGAGACAGTGACTGCTTGTCGAGTGCCGCCATCACTCCCGCTTTCCTGTTAGCCTCCTTCTTAGGTATTCTTGTGAGCTGTCATTCCGATCAAGGTTTGTTCCAGTTGCAGGCAGTGGGTGTTCTGTCAATGGCACCTTCACTTGGCTAGATTGGTGTCACCACCGCTGTGACTATGTTTTATATACTAGTGGTGTGGTCTATCTTATCTTGAGAGACTGTAGCCCAACTCGGGTAGTTATTTAAAACTGGTTTATTTACACTATGTACACGGTATACATGATGAGCTAAGTAGGGCATGTCTCTCCTGAGTGCTGTCTGCTCTATCTGCTGTACCGAGTCTCCAGCATGTGACTGATGTCACTCTTAGATTTTGGACTCTCTGTCATTACCATAACTATTCTATTAACCCAATGCACCACACATTTCCGAGCTCAATACTTAGAGAGCTGCGGAGAAACCAGTTCAACATAAGCAGGTGTGAACATCAATCATGCATCTCCATTGTGTAGCAATGGCTTTTAACTTTGAGATTATTTGAGTGGACCACATGATCAAAATTACTACATAAAACAAATCTTATTAATTCAAGAACCAAGGAGAAACAAGCCGATCAGCACAGAGGAGCCAAAGGACAGCAGGTCTTTGAATGGACTCTCTATCTCCATCCATCCTGCAAGCTCAAATCTGGTCTGCTGTTTCACTACACACGCACAACAAGCAAGAGATTTTTGAAACATCTACCCAGCAGCCGCTGTCTCTGGAAAAGATAAATTGACCACCCACATCTTTAAACCACCTCAATGCCAAATCCTGAGAGGCTATCAAGCTCACAATGCCAAATCCTGAGGGACTATCAATCTCAGTCTGGATCAAAGTCACCAACCTACAAGATCTGAATAACTTTAATCTTTATTGGACTTTAAAATATCACTTAATGTACCCTTCCACTCTAATTTATTGGTGGGTGTGTGCACGCTCACATGAAATCAGAGTGTGTACATGCGTGCAAGTTGGAGTGGTTTTATTATTTTTCTTAGACCACAAGTACAATAAATATTTTAAAAACTCAAGGAAATGTGTCCATGTGTGTCTTTTATAGTTACAGGACTTAAAACAGTTAAATAGTCACCAAATTGACAAGCATATCCTTTTTTTAATAAACCTGTTGCGGCCAAAGAAGAAGTGGGAAAAAGAAGAGAGCTATTCCAACTCTCCTCACCTGATTGTTTTGCATGTTGATAAGGACAACAGAATACACATCATTTGAATACAACAAGACTGAAAGAGGTCAAGAGAAAAAGTGATCCTGGTGTTATTGTGCACAGGTCACTGAAGGCTCATGACCTATGAGGAGAAGCTATATCGAAAGCTAACATGGTATTGGTTTATATTAATAGAACCATTCAATACAATCAAAGGGCACCATTTTGATACTATGCAGGTCACTGGTTAGACAACATTTAGAATACTAGGATAAAAACAAAAAACTACTGCGGATGCTGGAAATCCAAAACAAAAACAGAATTACCTGGAAAAACTCAGCAGGTCTGGCAGCATCGGAGGAGAAGAAAACAGTCGACGTTTCGTGTCCTCATGACCCTTCAGCAGAACCGGTTCTGCTGAAGGGTCATGAGGACTCGAAACGTCGACTCTTTTCTTCTCCGCCGATGCTGCCAGACCTACTGAGCTTTTCCAGGTAATTCTGTTTTTGTTTTAGAATACTAGGCCCAGGTTTGGTCCTTCAATATGGTGGGTGATACAGTGGACTTGGAAAAGGTCCAGAAGAGAACTAAAATAATGATTCTTAGCTTAAAGAACCTCAGCCACACAGATAGTCACAAGGACCTTGGTCTATTTATTTTCAAGCAGCACAGACTTAGAAACTTATGTTGGGGAGAGGCAGTCTGAAAAGTTCTGCGACAAGACTGATTAAGAAAGGTGGTAGTACTGAGAGTCAGGAGAACTAATAGTTGGGAAGTGGAAATAGTAAGAGTTGAAAGACTGTAATATGAATAGCTGATCAAAGTGTAAAAAATAATTGAAGGGCTGGATATCATTCCTATTGATAAATTATTCCATTTTAGCAAATTGGAGAAGGCCAGGGGTTATGAGCTTAAAGTAAGCAAGAGCAGGAATAGACTGAGGAAAAGGACAGTCCAAAATCAAATGGGTAGCGAGCCTCTGGAAAGCTTCTCTGCATGCCTTCAACGAGGAGCTGACTGGAGTGAAGACTGCATTATTACATAGAATTTCTGCCACACAGAAACAGGCTGATCAGCCCAACAAGTCTTAACTGTTGGCTATGCTCCACACAAGCCTCCTGCCACATTACTTCAGTACGCCTCATCATTCTTTAAGCCTATTACTATCCTCTTCATCGTTTACTACATTTACAAGTTTTGTATCATTTGGAATTGTACCACTTGAAATTGTAGCCCCAAACCCAAGTCCAGGGGAATTAGTATGTAAAAATATACACAGGGTTAAATACAAGAGCTTCAGGGTCATCAGCAAATTAAATTTTTCTTTAAAAATGGGTGAAGTTGTGAAATGCAGTACTGGAATTAGAGACTAAAGCAGAGATCATGTCAAGTTTTGAGAATAGTTGAATAGGCGATTGAAGGAAAAGACAATAAAGGCATAAGCAAACAGGGCTGGCACATAGATTAAGACTACGATTCGTGTCAGAATTTCTGTAATTCCCGAGAGGGGGCAAGGAACATTAAATTGCACCAATAAGCAACCCAATATATTTATAGGTTATCCTGTCGAAATCAGCAACAAACTAAAGTTTGAGCTTAATAGGATTGAAGTTTGTACAAATATTTTATCTTCAAGTCCTTAAAATGTGTTCACCTACTGATGTGCTGCAAGTAATTTTTGAACACTTGGAAAGGAAAGAGCTCGAAGGGACTGGGCTTAAAACAGATAAGCACATCTAAATGGGCACAAATGCCTGCTGGAGCTTTAGTCTGTTACCTTGTTGGGTCTCTTCAGCTGGTTTATGCTGTCTCAACACAAGCCAGAGGGTACGTTTAAGTGTTACACCATGAAACTTAAATGAGATTCAGCAAAATGTTTTAAAGTGCTGGTCTCTGCCTTTGTCAATCTGCTCAACTTTTAAAGAAGTTTCATGTAGTTTGTACCTATTCCACTTACCAACAAGTCCAGTGACCAGCTAAAGATTTCCTATAGACAGGTTGAGGTGTGATCATGGGAAGCATGCTGGTAGAGAAGTGGGAGGCAAGGCTAGATGAGATGACAGAATGAGAGAGTAAAACAAAGTCTGAAAATTAGGTGAGTTCATGCACTTCGGATCTAGAAAGTATTCTGATCTATCCTTTTTAAATGATGAAATGCTGGAAACAGTGAAGGTCCAGAGACCTTGGGTTCTATGTACATAAATAATTAATATTTTCTGAACAGATATGAAAATTAATCAATAGGCTAATGGAATGTTAATTGTATAAATTAAGGATAAATATATATAGGTGGGTGCATCCATTGGATAATTACTTGTGCACATATAAAGAGTATATATCCCCTTTAAGGGGCTTTCAATTAGTTAATTAATTTATGTTTCTTTACTGGTTTGAAAACAGCATAAAGAAACACTATGCCAGTATCAGCCGTGGCTCAATTGATAGCACTTTTGCCTCTGAATCAGTGGGTCATAGGTTCAACTCCCACTCCAGACACGAGCACAAAAATCTGGGCCGACACTCCAATGCAGTACTGAGGGAGTGCTGCATTCTTACAGCACTTGTCTTTCTGATAAGGCATCAAACAGAAGGCCCATCTGCAATCTCAGGTGGATATGAAAGATCCCATGGTGTTGTGAACAACAGGGGAGGTCTCCCCAGTCTGCTGGCCAATATTCATCCCTCAATCAACATCACAAAAATAGTTTATCTGGTTGTATTATGTGCTGTTAATGGGAGCTTGCTGTGTGCAAATTCACTGCTGTTTCCTACAACAATTACCTCAATTCAAAAGTATAATGAAACATCATTTCCCCCCCCAAAATATTATTCTAATTTGAAAAGTTTCTGCTAAAGATTTTTTGTTACAGTATCCCTTTAAGGGGTGGTTCTTGAATTAATTTGGTTTTATTCAAACAGTATAAAGAGAGACTTGTTGACACTGGTGGTGGGTTGCAGTATTAGGAGCTATTGATTATATTTGTTACCTCCGGCACAGAAGGTGGATGGAGGTAACGTTACTCTTTTTGTAAACAATTATTTCAAAAATTAATGGATGGATTTCAATGAAGCTTGGTATACAGAGTCTGGCCCAAAAAAGAATGTGTTTGTTTTTGACAATGATGCAGGTCCGGATGCTGCAATTTTTCAAAGGGTCCATTAACATTCGGAGATAAGGTGAACTGACATTTTTTTTTAAAAGAAGCTTGTTGGTTGTTTTATTTAGAATGCTGTTTGTTTTAGAATATTCTACATTGTCTCAGCTGCTGTGGTGGAATTAGTCACAGCTGTCAAAATGTGAGCAGAGTTTTCATAACAGGTTGTTGGGTTTGGATTGGCCTGAAGCCTTCTCAGTGGCATGGAAGCTCTTAATAAAAAAATTCTTTTTCAGCTTTAGGGTAGTTGCAGAGCATCAACCGGGCAGGTATAAAAGCCTCAAGGAAGAACTGCATAATTGTGAAGAAATCTAAAACCGAGTGAAGACTGACTACTGTCTCCTTCACCATCTGGCTGCAAGAGGTTTAACATGGAATGCTAGCCTTGATATCCAGAAGATTAGAACACAAGGGGGTAGAAGTCATGTTGTAGCTGTACAAAGACCTGGTTAAACGACACCTGGAATGCTGAGAGCAATTTTGGGTTCTGCACCTTAGAAAGGATATACTGGCCTTGAAGGATTTACCAGACTGATACCTGGACTCCAAGGTTTAAATGATGAGGAAACTTCAGCCACCTTTATTATACTCCTCCCAAATTACTTCTGCCCATGACTCTCTTCCATACTCTTGCTTTCTCTGTCTCTAGATGATGCTATCTTCTATACCAGTGTTTCTGATAGATCATTTTTCCTCAACTATAGGTTTTCTTCTATCCTGGTTGGCAGAGTGCTCAGCTGTGGCCCTCCAAATCACACACCTCTATTCTCATTATTTTCCCTCCCTTCCAGAACCACGATAAAGTTGCCCTCATCCTCACCTTTCACCCCATCATCCTCCACATTCATTAGCCATTCTCCATCATTTCCTGCACACCCAGTTTGCTGGTCACAACCACATATCTTCCCCTCGCTTTTCAGTATTCCGAAGGGACTGTTCCCTCCATGATACCCAGGTTCATTCTTCCATCACCTCCAGCACCCCATCCCCTTCCTATGGCACCTTCCAGAGCAAGCAGAGGATGCAACAGCTGTCCTCTCACCTCCACCCTTCTCACTATCCAGGGCCCCCAAACACTTCTTCCAAATGAAACAATTATTTACTTGTACTTCTTTCAATTTAGAATATTATATTTGCTGCTTATGATGTGGTCTCCTCTACATTGGGGGACTAAACATGGATTGGGTGACTACTTTGCAGAACAACTTCGTTCAGTCCACAAAGGTGTTTCCAGGCTTTCAGCTGCCTGTCATTTTGATTCTCCAGCCACTCCACTCTGCCACCTGTTCTTGGTCTGCTACACTGAAGCTCATCAGAAGCTTAAAGAACAGCAAGTTCATTTTTCAAAGATTTCACAGCCTTTGGACTCAACATCAAGTTCAACATTTTCAGATAATAACTTCTGCTCCCATTATTTTCAGCATCAGGTGCCCATCATGATCCTGTTCATTAAATTACTCCTGCCTTCCACCCCATTACAGATATTCTCTTTTGTTCCCTATCCCCTCCCCCTTTCTCTGCACCTGTTTTCACTTAAAACCTGTTACATCTGTAACGTTTTCCGATTTTAATGAAAAGTCAAGATGTTTTTCTCTCTCTCCACAGATGCTGCTGTTCTGCTGAGCGTTTACAGTATTCTCTGTTTACATTATACTAGGGTTATATTCCCTGGAATTTTGATCAGATCTGAACCATCTAAGTTTTCATGACATTATGGGGAACTGATAGGGTAGCTGGAGAAACTAGGTATCGTGGCCAAAGAATTAGGGCCAGACCTTTCAGGAACGAAATTAGGAAACACTTCTATACTCAAAATGTGTTTGGAAAGTTCAGAAGTCTTCTGCAAACTGCATTTGCTGATTTAACTGTTGGGTTTAACACTGGAGATGGATAGATTTTTGTGTCAAAATGGACTAATCGACTCCCTCTTCACATTAACCTGCATCTAAACACCCATTTTGCATCTACGTAATCTTACTCTTCCTGTCATCCTTTACATGCCACTTCAACGTTTGTCAATAAAAAAAATGAACTAAGCAGGTCTGGCAGCATCTCTGGAGAAAGAAACAGAGTTAACACTTTGAGTCCAACATGACTCTTGTTCAGAACATTCTTTGGATGTTTGCCAAACCTCCACCTTTTGTCTCATCAGCAAATTTGGAGATTGCATTCCTTATATCCAGACCAAATCCTCAATATTATACACCAAAAATTAAAAAGTTTAACTAGCTCTGACCCAACTACTTCCAACTCTTCTTCAGTCTAAACATCATCAATGTACCCCTTTTCTACATCATATCCCATTACAGTTATTAATGCACCGAACTTTCCAATTTTGCTTTAAATAGTTTGTGCCCCCAAGCATACCATCAAATCCCAATTTCTTGAAAATTTGACCTGTATTCTTTTCCCTGATTTTCTAATTTAATGCTTTTATAATCTCTGCCTCTTTCATTTCTTTTTACTTCCTAGCTTGTTTCTTTCCCCCTCTCTCCTAATATTTCTCAATTTATTTCAGGTAATCCTACTTGCACTCTAACTTAACCCAGCTCTCCCCGTCAAGTCTCAAACCAAAGCTTGCTCTACAAATCTATTTAAATCTTCCCCCACAACTATATTGATCCTCTGCACAACCACACTGGTATATTTTTCATTCAAATACAGGTGATTACTTCGGTATAGCATTTTCCAAGTTCTAAAAAAAAACACCCTGATGCCTGAAGGATGAAAGCCCTGCACTTCTGACCCAACCATTCAGCCACACTGACTTTACTGGTACTCCTCTCCTTAACCTACCCAACATGTGGCACATGAAACAATCTTTAGATTTATCACCGTTGAGTTAGTATTTTTCAAAATTGGTTCCTAACTCAAACTGTCTGCAAGATCTCAAACATCCATCTATTTATGTCATTGGTCCCAACCTGGGCCCGGACTTTCGCTGCTTTGCCTCCTTTCCAGAAGTTTTTTTCACCCCTCCCTCATGCTCTTCACACTATCACGAGAGAGAGAGCAACCATTGAGTCTTCTTGTCACAAGTGAAACTGTTGTCTGTATCTCATTACCATCACTTTCCTATTCTTATAATCTATCCACCCCTCAACTCCTTAGGCAGTCCCTCATTTCATGATGTCACTATATTGCTCAGGACCATCCTGAGTTGCTGTCACTGTCCAACACTCATCTTGTAGCCTTTGTGTATCTTGGAGCCAAGTACTCTGCACCAGTATGGACCAGAATTAGTGAAACACAAATTGTTGGTATCCAGCTGAACACTGCAATACAGAGCATTACTGGAATGCTCAAGTTGATTAAAAATCTTGGAAGCCTGTGCTATTGCACATCGCTCTCCCATCATTTGCTATAATGCCACAACCCTCCTGGATAACCAGAAAATTGAGGAAAAACAAATGATTCCATATCCACCAGGACTTCAACAATGTCCCTCAATATCATTTGGATTTTTTGGATCAAAGCAATTAATTTTGAATATAACTTCAACCCCAAAGAAGCTTGAAAACCAAATGGAATTCACAAGATTTCACTAACGAACATTTCACGAATACCCCGATACAGAACATCTGTGGCTTTGATCTTCCATAAAGCACAAAAGCAACCCTAAACCACAACTGCGCAACCATGGCAGAAATAAAAAATTAAAAATTTTCCAGTGTATGGCCACTTAAGAGCTGCACATTCTAGCGTAGCGCCAACCAGAGAGCAGGCTATACTAGATCCAGTAAAGTGGAGACAGGACTAATTAATGACCTCATAGTAAAAGACACCCCCGAGGTAGCAGCGATCATAATATTATTGAATTTCACATTCAATGGCAGAGATTCCAGAGGGGTTGCACACACTGCCATGAACACTGGAGAGTCCATGAGCACACAGAGAGGCTGGTGACAGACATGGAGAAACAAACCAGCAGCTCACCGATGGGATACTGGGTACGTGTCCTGAACTGCACTGCCTTGTCTGCGAGCCCCAGGGCCTAGAGCAAGACGGGGACAAGGTGCTTGGAGACACATTCAGATTCTGGTTCCTCTCAAGAAAGCAGAGAGGGCAAATGGACCTGGCAGATGAGTAGCAGCTACCACCATCATGGAGCACCTCCCAGGGCACTTCTGCTGAGGACAGCCCTCTTCCACCCCTCAGATGCCAGAGTGCTGTGGCGAGAGGTGAGCTTCCTGGCACTGTGAAAGAGACTCCCACCACACCAGGGCCCACACATCTTCAGACAACCAGTTCACACTCACCAAAGTCATCGCAGGAAGAAGGGCAGATGGTCAGCAGCCTGTTTCCAGCACAGTCTGGCAGTGGGTGGGGGGAGGAAGCTTTATTTACCCGACAATTAATTTTGTAGGTACTCTGTTTAAATGAGGAACAATGATAACCATAGCCAGCAAGATTTGAAGCTACATGGGTGACTTCAATGGATTTGCACCAGACCTGCGAGGGACACTCTTCTGAAAGTGGATTTTAAAGAAAAAGCAGCTGATTGGTGAGTAAATCCTGGGAGCAGACTCGGAGGGAGGAGCACTGGAGCAGTGAGTATAAATCTAGCTTACCTGGGGGATTCGCGGCCTTGTCTCCAGGGAGCAGATTCGGAGGGAGGAGCACCGGAGCAGTGACCTCGGGGCACAGAGTAACTGAAGCCAAAACTGAAAAAGTGACATCACAGGAAAGCTGTGACCTGACTGGTTGGTAGGAAATCTGCATCAAATTTGAAAACAAAAACTACAAAGCTAATTAATAAATTAATTATCTAAGTCGAGATGGCTGGGCAGGTGATGTGCTGTAGCTGTATGATGTGGGAGCTGGCAGATCCCATTGTGAGCCGCAGTGACCACATCTGCAGCAAGTGTTGGTTGCTGGAGGAACTCCGGCTCAGAATTGATGAGCTGGAGTCCGAGCTCCGGACGCTGCGGCACATCCGGGAGCAGAAGAGTGACCAGGACGCTTTGTTTCAGGAGGCGGTCACACCCGGTAGATTAGGTACCTCAAGTTCGGTCAGTGGTCAGCAGGGTGTGACTGCAAGTGAGGCAGGTAGAGGGATCCTGTGTTCAGGAACAGAGGAGCCTCAGCTCTTGACCTTGTCCAACAGGTACGAGGTACTTGCTCCCTGTGTGGATGAGGAACAGGGTTGTAGGGAGGATGAGCCAGCTGGCCACGGCACCGTGGTACAGGAGGCCATTCAAGAGGGGGGAGCAAAAAGACAAGTGGTAGTTGTAGGGGATTCTATAATTAGGGGAATTGATAGCATCCTTTGTAAGCAGAATCGAGAGTCCCACATGGTATGTTGCCTGCCCGGTGCCAGGGTGAGGGACATCTCTGACCGGTTTGAAAGGACATTGGAGAGGGAGGGGGAGGATCCAGTTGTTGTGGTCCAGGTCAGGACAAATAACATTGGTAAGACTAGGAAAGAGGACCTGTTTGGGGATTATCAGGAACTAGGAACTAAATTGAAGAACAGGTCCTCAAGGATTATAATCTCCGGATTACTACCCGAGCCACATGCAAATTGGCATAGGGACGCGAGAATAAGGGAAGTAAACACGTAGCTAAAGGAGTGGTGCAGGAAAGAGGGGTTCCATTTCGTGGGGCACTGGCATCAGTATTGGAACAGGAGGGATCTGTACCGTTGGGACGGTCTCCAACTGAACCGATCTGGGACCAATGTTCTAGCGAAAAGGGTAAAGAGGATGGTCAATAGGACTTCAAACTAGAAAGTGGGGGGGGGGAGGGAAGGATAAAACTCCAAGAGGTATGACTAATGGGAAACAAAGCAGCAGGTTAGCGTGTGGGGGCGTGGATTCAGCTTCATGGAAAATTATGAAAAAACTAAAAAGGAGAGGTTATTAAAGTCTCCAGAACACAAAATAGGACAGTGTGTTTGGAAAGGGCTAGGAATCTAACTTCAAGCACATCAGATAAAGGGACGACAATGAGAAAGGGGACGGGAAATACAGGACTGAAGGTGTTGTATCTGAATGCACGCAGTATACGAAATAAGGTAAATGAGCTTGTGGCGCAGATTGAAATTGGCAGGTATGATGTGGTGGGCATCACGGAGACATGGCTGCAAGGGGATCAGGACTGGGAGCTAAATATCCAAGGATATACATCCTATCGAAAAGATAGGCAGGTTGGCAGAGGGGGTGGGGTTGCTTTGTTAGTAAGAAATGAAATTAAATCGATAGCAAGAAATGACGTAGGGTCAGATGATGTAGAATCTGTGTGGGTAGAGTTGAGGAACCACAAAAGGTAAAAAAAACCATAATGGGAGTTATGTACAGGCCTCCGAACAGTAGTAAGGATGTGGGGCACAAGATACACCAGGAGATAGAAAAGGCATGTAAGAAAGGCAAGGTTACAGTGATCATGGAGGATTTCAATATGCAGGTAGACTGGGAAAATCAGGTTGGTAGTGGATCCCAAGAAAAGGAATTTGTGGAATGTCTACGAAATGGCTTTTTGGAGCAGCTTGTGGTGGAGCCCACTAGGGAACAGGCAATTCTAGATTTAGTGATGTGTCATGAGGCAGATTTGATAAGGGAGCTTAAGGTGAAGGAACCCTTAGGAGGAAGTGACCATAATATGATAGAATTTACCCTGCAATTTGAGAGGAAAAAGCTGCAATCAGATGTAATGGTATTACAGTTGAATAAAGGCAACTACAGAGGCATGAGGGAGGAGCTGGCCAGAATTGACTGAGAGATGAGCCTAGCAGGAAAGACAGTGGAACAGCAATGGCAGGAGTTTCTGGGAGTAATTTGGGAGACACAGCAAAAATTCATCCCTAGGAAGAAGAAGCATACTAAAGGGAGGACGGGGCATCCATGGCTGACAAGGGAAGTCAGGGACAGCATAAAAGCTTAAGAGAAAGCATACAATGCGGCGAAGAGCAGTGGGAAACCAGGGGATTGGGAAGCCTACAAAGGCCAACAGAGGACAACTAAAAAAGAAATAAGAAGGGAGAAGATTAAATATGAAGATAAACTAGCCAGTAATATAAACGAAGATTGCAAGAGTTTTTTTTAGATATATAAAGGGTAAGAGAGAGGCAAAAGTGGACATTGGGCCGCTGGAAAATGACGCTGGAGAAGTAGTAGTGGGGAACAAAGAAATGGCGGAGGAACTGAATAGGTACTTTGCGTCAGTCTTCACAGTGGAAGACACGAGTGACATCCCCAAAGTTCAAGAGAGTCGGGGGACAGAGGTAAGTATGGTGGCCATTACCAAGGAGAAGGTGCTAGGAAAACTGAAAGGTCTGAAGGTGGATAAGTCACCTGGACCAAATGGATTACACCCCAGAGTTCTGAAGGAGATGGCTGAAGAGATAGTGGTGGCGTTAATGGTGATCTTTCAGGAATCACTGGAGTCAGGGAGGGTCCCAGAGGACTGGAAAATCGCTAATGTAACCCCCCTATTTAAGAAGGGAGTGAGGCAAAAGACAGGAAATTACAGGCCGATTAGCCTGAGCTCGGTCGTTGGTGAGATTTTAGAGTCCATTATTAAGGATGAGATTTCAGAATACTTGGAAGTGCATGGTAAAATAGGGCAAAGTCAGCATGGTTTCATCAAGGGGAGGTCATGCCTGACAAATCTGTTAGAATTCTTTGAGGAGGTAACGAGTAGGTTAGACAAAGGAGAGCCAATGGATGTTATCTACTTAGACTTCCAGAAGGCCTTTGACAAGGTGCCGCACAGGAGGCTGCTCAGTAAGCTAAGAGCCAATGGTGTTAGAGGCAAGGTACTAGCATGGATAGAAGATTGGCTGTCTGGCAGGAGGCAGAGAGTGGGGATAAGGGGGTCCTTCTCAAGATGGCAGCCGGTGACTAGTGGAGTTCCGCAGGGGTCAGTGTTGGGACCACAACTTTTCACTTTATACATTAATGATCTAGATGAAGGAACTGAGGTCATCCTGGCTAAGTTTGCAGATGATAAAAAGATAGGTGGAGGGACAGGTAGTATTGAGGAGGCGGGGAGGCTGCAGAAGGATTTGGACAGGTTAGGAGAATGGACAAAGAAGTGGCAGATGGAATACAACGTGGGGGAGTGTGAGGTCATGCCCTTTGGTAGGAAGAATAGAGGCATAGACTATTTTCTAAATGGGGAGAGAATTCAGTAATCTGGAGTGCAAAGGGACTTGGGAGTCCTAGTCCAGGATTCTCTTAAGGTTAACTTGCAGGTTGAGTCGGTAGTTAGGAAGGCAAATGCAATGTTGGCATTTATTTCGAGAGGATTAGAATATAAAAGCAGGGATGTGCTGCTGAGGCTTTATAAGGCTCTGGTCAGACCACATTTAGAATATTGTGAGCAATTTTGGGCCCCATACCTCAGGAAGGATATTCTGGCCCTGGAGAGGATCCAGAGGAGGTTCACGAGAACGATCCCAGGAATGAAAGGCTTAACATATGAGGAACGTTTGAAGACTCTGGGTCTCTACTCGATGGAGTTTAGAAGGATGAGGGGGGATTTGATTGAAACTTACAGAATACTTAAAGGCATGGATAGAGTGGACGTGGGGAAGATGTTTCCATTAGTAGGAGAGACTAGGACCAGAGGGCACAGCCTCAGTAAAGGGAAGACCTTTTAGAACAGAGATGAAGAGAAACTTCTTTAGCCAGAGAGTGGTGAATCTATGGAATTCATTGCCACAGAAGGCTGTGGAGGCCAGGTCATTGAGTGTATTTAAGACTGAGATAGATAGGTTCATGATTGGTAAGGGGATCAAAGGTTACGGAGAGAAGGCGGGAGAATGGGGTTGAGAAACTTATCAGCCGTGATTGAATGGCGGAGCAGACTCGGTGGGCCGAATGGCCTAATTTCTGCTCCTATGTCTTAAGGCTTATGGTTATGGTCTATCACCTGGAAATGAATCAAGAAATCACATTAGACACATGTGAGTTCACACTGATGATTTTCATATGCGTTTTTTGATTCATGATATTAATTACGTTATTAAATGAGTGGTCTTTGAAAATGATGTTATTGTGTTATCAATATTATCTGCGAGAATCGATGGTTTTGATTTGGATAGATTAGATGGTGTTATGGTAGTTTGTCTTCACGTGGGTCCCTCTGCGCAGCATTATTTGTTGACTCTACATTGCCCTTACCAGACCAGGCCCCAGTATTCACCAGAGGGAGATAACACGTGAAGCTGGCAAGGACCAAGGTGTTGTTGTATTGCAGACACATTGCTTATGGAATCTTCTCATTGCAAGTGAATCTCATCTCCCTGGCAGCCATACCCTCACACGGACCAGCATACACATCTGGCTGGCATGGCTCACCCTCCTTTTCATCAGTCACCATCATCAGGGCTGTCTCCATCAAATTGTCCTCTGCCAGGGCTTCCCCTCTCTGCAGGTCAGGTTATGCAACACACAGCATACCACGACCATAGGTGGCATTCTACCAGGTGCATGTTGCCAAGCGCCACCTGATGTGGCAAGACACCGGAATCAAATTTTGAACAGACCAATGGTCGGCTCAATGATGGCTCTAGTGGACGAGTGACTTTCATTGTACCTCCTTTGAGTGTCCATCTATGGGTTCCATACCAGTGTTATCAGCCATCTCTTAGAGGGCATCCTCTGTCCCCTAGAGGCCAACCATCCAAAGGTTGTGGCCCGTTGAACATCCTGGCAGTTCAGAGTGCCTCAGCATGTAGGCATCGCGGCTGTTTCCCAGATAGCATGCACAGACCTTCATGTTGTGCTGCCTTTGGTGGCTGCACACTAAGGGAATGATCACAGAATCACAGGGTGCAGAAGAGGTCCTTCAGCCCATTGAGTCTGCACCAACACGTGAGAAACACCTGACCTACCTACCTAATTCCATTTAACAGCACTTGGCCCATAGCCTTGAATGTTATAACGTGCCAAGTGCTCATCCAGGTACTTTTTAAAGAATGTGAGGCAACCTGCCTCCACCACTCTCCCAGGCAGCGCATTCCAAGCTGTCACCATCCTCTGGGTAAAAAAGTGTTTCCTCACATCCCCCTAAACCTCCTGCCCCTCACCTTGAACTTGTGTCCCCACGTGACTGACCATTCAACTAAGGGGAACAGCTGCTCCCTATTCACCCTGTCCATGCCCCTCATAATCTTGTACACCTCGATCAGGTCACCCCTCAGTCTTCTCTGCTCCAACGAAAAAAACCAAGTCTATCTAACCTCCCTTCATAACTTAAAATGTTTTATCCCAGCCAACATCCTGGTGAATCTCCTCTGCACCCCCTCCAGTGCAATCACATCCTTCCTATAATGTGGTAACCAGAATTGCACACAATACTCCAGCTGTGGCCTCACTAAGGTTCTATACAACTCCAACATGATCTCCCTACTTTTGTAATCTATGCCTCGATTGATAAAGGCAAGTGTCCCATATGCCTTTTTCACCCCCCACTAACATGCCCCTCTGCCTTCAGAGATCTATGGACACACATGCCAAGGTCCCTTTGTTCCTTGGAACTTCCTAGTGTCATGCCGTTCATTGAATACTTCCTTGTCAAATTACTCCTTCCAAAGTGAATCACCTCACACTTTTCAGGGTTAAATTCCATCTGCCACTTATCTGCCCATTTGACCATCCCGTCTATATCTTCCTGTAGCCCAAGACACTCAACCTCACTATTAACTACCTGGCCAATCTTTGTGTCATCCACAAACTTACTAATCCTACCCCCCACATAGTCATCTATGTCGTTTACATTAATGACAAATAATAGGGGACCCAGCACAGATCCCTGTGGTACGCCACTGGACACTGGCTTCCAGTCACTAAAGCATCCTTCTGTCAGCACCCTCTGTCTCCTACAACGAAGCCTATTTTGAATCCACCTGATCAAATTACCCTGTATCCCGTGTGCATTTGCCTTCTTTATAAGTCTCCCATGTGGGACCTTGTCAAAGGCTTTGCTGAAATCCATATAAACTATATCAATTGCACTACCCTCATCTACATACCTGGTCACCTCCTCAAAAAATTCAATCAAATTTGTTAGGCATGACCTCCCTCTGACAAAGCCATGCTGACTATCCCTGATCAAACCTTGCCTCTCCAAATGGAGATATATTCTCTCCTCCAGAATTTTCTCCAATTGTTTCCCTACCACTGACGTGAGACTCACTGGCCTGTAGTTCCCTGGCTTCTCTCTACAACCCTTCTTAAATAGCGGAACCACATTAGCTGTTCTCCAGTCCTCTGGCACCTCGCCTGTGGCCAGAGAGGAATTAAAAATTCGGGTCAGAGCCCCGACGATCTCTTCCCTTGCCTCCCTCAGCAGTCTGGGACAAATCACTCGGACCTGCAGATTTGTCCACTTAAGCCTGCCAACACCTTGTCATTCCCTATATCAATTTGCTCAAGAACCTCGCAGTCTCTCTCCCCGAGTTCCATGCCTTCATCCTCATTCTCTTGGGTGAAGATGGATGTGAAGTATTCATTCAACACTCTACCAATGTCATTTGGCTCCACCCATAGATTGCCCCCTTGGTCCCTAATGGGCCCTACTCTTTCCCTGGTTATCCTCTTCCCATTGATATACTTATAGAATATCCTGGGATTTTCCCTACTTTTACCAGCCAGAGCTTTCTTTGCTCTCCTCATTGCTTTCTTAAGTTCCACCTTGCAATTTCTGTACTCCATTAATACCTCCGCTAATTTGCTGCCCTTGTACCTGCTAAAAGCCTATCTTTTCCTTCTCATCATATCCTGAATCTCTCTGGTCATTCATAGTTCTCTGGGCTTGTTACTCCTTCCTATCACCCTAGAGGGAACATGTTAAACCTGTACCCTCCCCATTTCCTTTTTGAGCGCCTCCCATTGAGCTTCTCTAGATTTCCCCACAAGTAGCTGTTCCAAGCCTACCTTGGCCAGATCCTGCCTTATTTCACTAAAATCCACTCTCCCCCCCCATCCAAAACATTTTTTTGCAACTTGTCTATTTCTTTGTCCATAACAAGCTTAAATTGTACCATGTTGTGGTCGCTATCACTAAAATGCTCCCCCACAGCCACCTGTCCGGCTTCATTCCCCAGAATTAGACCCAGGACTGCGCCGTCCCTTGTTGGACCCTCTACATATTGACCTAAATTGACACATTTCAAGAAATCCACTCCATCCAAGACCTTAACACTATGCCTATCCCAATTAATGTTGGGAAAGTTGAAATCACCTAATATAATTACCCTATTGTTATCGTTTTTACACACCTCTGCAAATTATGCACATATTTGCTCTTCAATTTCCTTTGACTATCTGGGGGTCTATAATAAACTCCTAACAATGTGGCTGCCCCTTTTTTATTCCTAAGCTCTACCCACAAAGCTTCATTTGATGCCCTCTCCAAGATATCATCTCTCCTTACTGCAGTAATTGACTCCTTAACTAATAATACAATGCCTCCTCCTCTTTTACCCCCTCCCCTGTCTCGCCTGAAGATTCTATATTCCGGACTGTTGAGTTGCCAATCCTGCCCTTCCTTCAACCACGTCTCAGTGATGGCTACTATATCACAATTCCACGTGTCGATCCTCACCCTTAACTCATCCGTTTTACCTGTAATACTCCTGGCATTAGAGGCCATCCAGCCTTGCCTTACTCCCTTGAATCTTAATGCAGCTATACACCCTCTGCCTTGATTGTTTTACTGTATTATGATGTGTCCCTATTCTGCTAACATTGTGACCCCTCCCCCTTCCGAATTAGTTTAAACTCCTCCCAACAGCACTAGCAAACCCGCCCACAGGATGTTAGTCTCACTCTGGTTCAGATGTAGACCGCCCCACTTGTACAGGTCCCACCTTTCCCAGAAACGGTCCCAGTGATCCAGGAATCGAAAACCCTCCCTCCTACACCAACTCTTAAGCCACGTATTCACCTGCGCTATTCTCCTAATTCTGAGCTCGCTAGCACGTGACACTGGGAGTAATCCAGAGATTACAACCCGAGAAGTCCTGCATTTTAGTCTATTGCCTAACTCCCTGAATTCTTGATGCAAGACCTCATCCCTCTTTCTACCTATGTCATTGGTACTAACTTGTACCATGACCTCTGCCTTATCACCCTCCCCCTTCAGGATGCCGTGCAGCCGGTCAGTGACATCCCGGACCCGGGCACCAGGGAGGCAATACACCATCCTGGAGTCACGTTGACGGCCACAGTAGCGCCTATCCGTTCCCCTGACTATAGAATCCCCTATTACGATCGCTCTTCCTCCCCTCCTGTACAGGCAGGCTGCTTGTGGTGCCAGAAGCTTGGCTCTGTCTGCACTCCCTGGAGGAACCAGAGCCCAAATCAGCCTCCAAAATGGAATGCTGATTTGTGAGCGGGACCCCACTGCGGAACCTGAACTACCTGCCTGTTTCTCTTGGACGGCCTGGTGGTCACCCATTCCCTTCCTTCCTCAATTCCTTCAGCTGCAGTGTGACCACCTCTTTAAACGTGCTATCCACAACGCTCTCAGACTCGTGGATGCTCCACAGTGTCCCCAGCCGCCGTTCCAGCTCTGAAACCCGAGCTTCCAGGAGCTGCAGCTGCACACATGCTGGTCCGGGGCACTGGAAATGTTCCCGGCTTCCCACATGGAGCACACCACGACTTTGAGCTCTCCTGCCATGACTTATCCCTTTAAATTAAACCTTTTAAATCAATTACTCTAGGGCCCTTCTTTCCTGATCTTTGTTACTACAGAATATACAAACTATAAACCACAAAAAGACCTTAAAGCATAAGCAATAAAAGTAGTAAATACTTACCCGACCCTACCCACTACTTACCAGTCATTCCTTTCCCTTGTAGCCTCTACTGCTGCAACAGGGCAAGACCACTCTCTGAAGATTTAAGAAGTTGGATAGCTTCCGATATTCTTTCCTGTTTACAAATGCCCCTGTTTGTCCAGAGGGCACTTTAATGGCCACATGCGTATAGTCTATTATGCCCTGCACCTTTGGAAGACCAGGGATACTGTCAAAGGCTCTGTCTCTTTCAGCTTGACTGGCGATGTCATCAGTAAATGAAATAAATTCATGAGAATGCCTGAACAGGGTAACTGTCACCAACTTAATGCAGTGGTGTGTGGCCAACAGAGATCCCACACAGGTCTCCTGTTGACACCTGGAAGCCTGTGACAAAAGAATTCAGGGCCACCATGACCTTCAAGGCCACAGGCATCGGGTGCCCACCTACACAATTCCATACAGTGTTGGCAGCTAGCATGTCACAGATTGCTGTGACCGTTTCCCCTGACAGTCCGAGTCTTGGGAGCCAGTGGCACTCTGTCATTTGCAATATGTGAGCCCTGGCCGGTAGATACTATTGGCTGGATACTGCCTTCTCCTCCGTCTGCCTGGCAGCTGCTGTTGTCTCTCCTCTACAGACCCTTGCTCAGCATCAGGTAAGCCAGCTGGCTGGACCACAGGGTGCACCTCTCCTTGGATAGCTGCCCTCCTCCATCTCTCCCCCTCACTGGAGGAGGAGCCTCCCACAGAATGGACCATTCCCAATAAGTACAGCGATATTCACAAATGCTGCAGTGCACAATTTTGGTGCACCACTTCCTGGCTGTTCCCTATCCTTCAGGAAATGGCCTAATGGAGTTCTAAATTGAGGGAAAAATAAATGTAACCACAATACCAAGTCTCCCTGACCTGTCCTGGTAAAGTCAGCCACAGTGAAGCTTGTAGCCTTTATACCCGCCTTTGCAGCACTTCCCAATGAAAAACATAACTCCCACTGAACGCATTTCCCGTGCACTGTCCGCATTATGGCATAGGCAACGTATCATTCAGGTCAATTGGTCTTGTTAACAAGCTCAATTGCCCTTTCATGAGTTTATTAAAAATGGCAGACGGGCTGCCAATTTTGGCACCTGCCTGACTTCCGTATTCTGGGAAACCGTTGTGTTGATATCAGATTTGCAACCACACATCATCACTCTGGATTTTAGGCATGTGTGGGACAGCAGCAATCCCAACTTTTGTTCGCAAAATTCAGACCATAGTATAGCTCCACACCTACATCTGTCATATGAGACACTACATATTTGTTCGACAGTTCCAGTAACTCAGGGATTTCATATAGCAGTGCCTCAGTTTGTTATCCCTGTTAAATGGTCATCATTTCTCTCTTTTTACTTTATCTGTTCCCAAGCTGTCCAGCATTGCCTCTTGGATAACCACAATGTGAAGAGTATTATCCAGAAATAACTCATCCTTTTGGAAGCTGCAGAGTATGACCACTTATTTCTCAAGCCCACAGAAGCTCCACTTCAATTTTCTGACCAAGTTTAATGGACTGCTCTAGAATACAGTGAGAAGCCATGGTTGTCTACATTGTGAGGGTTCAGTGCACTGCCATAGTCTTTCTGCCAAACAAAGAAATGATGATAAAGTGTTGGCCTGAACTTCCACAAGCACCAAAGGCTTGTAACAGCAAACTCCTCTAATTCAAGTACTAAAGTTGGGGAAAAATTCCTGTCCAACAGCATTTCAAGTGTGAATTCTCAGTGGCTAAACACCACACTTTTCTGGCCTCTCAGCTCAGCGCAAATATATATCATCTTAACATACACAAGAGCACAACTGCCACTGGAAATAAAACTGCCAGCGGACAGATAATCAAACATCTTTAGCAGCCAATTTATTACCTATTATTGCCTTAAACAACTTGTGTTGAGCAGCTAAAATTAAAACACATTTAAGTGGCACACACTAAAATGTGTAAGTGAATATTTCAGAAGTTAGATGTTAATGAAGACAGTCTAAATGCCGCACTTCAATATTGGTGGCGTAGTCTTTCAAGCAAATCCCAAAACGGAGGCCCCTATCTGCCTGTTCAGGTGGACATAAAAAGTTCCAATGACAGTATCGAGAGCCCTGGGATTCCAATATCCCAGGCAACAATCCTTTCTCATCCAATACCACCAAAAACAGTTCAACCAGAGGTTGTCCTCTTTTGTGGGTCTTTTCCGTACGCAAGATGTCTGCTACATTTGCTTACACTGCAGTGACAATACTTAAAAAAAACGCTTCATTGTATGTGAAGTGATTTGGGCTGTCCCAATGATGTGACAAAGCATTATGTAAATGCAAGTTCATTTTTTCTTATAGCCTTTGAATTACATATGCACCAAGTGTGGGGGTGCCACGGAGGGAAATTAAAGTAGCATGTAAGCCAGGCCCAAAAATCAAAACAATAATTCAACTAAACAGATTATATCATATTAAATAAACTAGAACATACTGTGGAGGCGGTCTACTTGCTGATGTCCCTGCTGTACTGGTACTGGGCTCTTCTGCTATTCCACCACCATCCAAGTACATTGTGACAGCCATCTCCAGATTGTTGCCGCATGCTTCTAATATGTGCTTCCCAACACTTTCACTGGCACCTAAATCACATAAAAACTTATTAGAGAGCTCAAGATATTACCACAATACTTAAGTGTTTAATGGCATATATGCTATTTCACTGTTTAGAAATATACAGGTCATCCATTACCCTATAAGCCACATAAGTAAGCCACTTCATTTTAGTTGCCACGATGTCAAGGGTGCAGTTGTTACCAATATGCTATGGTTAAAAAAAATACAAACCAACGACATCTTTGATGAATTAAAAGTCTCTCATGTCAAATTGCTACCAGGGGACCTTTAAGCACCAGTACTCACCTCTGCATTATACACAGTTACGAAGAATGTACAACATAGGAACAGGCCAATCAATCTGTGCTGATGTTTATGCTCAACACAGGTCTCCTCACACTCTATCTATTTCATCTCAGCCATTCAGCAGATCTTTCTATTCCCTTTTCTCTCCTGTACTTGTCTAGTTTCCTTTTCAGTGTCTAAGCTACTCTCCTCAATCACTGTTTGAGTTAATGAGTTTAAATTCCAATCACTGAATGAAGAAATATCTAATTTCCCTGTTGGATTTATTAGTAACTATCTTGTATTGTTGGTCCCTGCTTTTGGGTTCTTCCACAAGTGGAAACATTCTCTCCACATCTACCCTGACCAACCCATTCATAATCTCAAAAACCTCCAATGGGTCGCTGAGTCTTCTCATTTTCGAATGAACAGGATCCCTATCTATTAAAACTTCCCTAAAAGCTGCAATCTCTTAGTTCTGGCATCATCCTTGTAAACTGTTTTCGCATTTACTCCAACAATTCTATGTCCTTTTTAATAGTATGGAGTCCAGAACTGTGCGCAGTGCTCTAAATGCAGCCTGACTAGGGTCCAATGAGTTTAACATCACTTCTCTACTTTCAAATTCTATACCCTTACAAATGTTACCAAAGCATTTGGATTTATTTCCAATTGCTTTGTTTACCTATGATGTTGCAAATTAAATAATTCGCTCACCTAAATGCCTAGACCCCTTTGCTCTTTTACCTCGTTTACAGAGGAATGTCAAGGCTTTGGAGACAGTGCAGGGGAGACTTACTAGAATGGTACCAAGGACAGGCAACAACAGCTTTGTCGAATGATTAGAGAAGTTGGGATTGTTCGTGGCAGGGAAGATTAAGGGAAATTTAATGAAGATGTTCAAAATTATGAAGGGCAGTGCCTTCACCTGATCCAACTAATACCTGTACTATTTTTCTTCCTTCAGTGCAAGGATATGTTTTATATACAACACAGAAGTGTTTACTTTCAGAATTAAAAGCTATCGATATCCTTTTGGCAGCTTACAGTACACTTCGTTATATACTTGGCTGTAATTAGGAAGTCATATTCAGTCTGCTTAATGCAATCACTAGAACCCTATAACTGCTTATCTGAAATCTAGCCTTCTCACTGACAGCAGTTCTGAGCAAGTCTCATTGACTGCACACTTTGTAAACCTAGTTTGACTTACCTTTTCACAGACTCTTTTAGCAGCAGGAATCAGGCCTCAAAGATCTATTAGGGTACACAAGTGAGGATTCAAAGGGGCCTCTTAGTAGTTAGTATTCAATCTGAGTTCCACGGCAGCCATTGCTGCTACCCCAAAATCTCGCCTCATGTCCCACAGCCTGGGAAGCCCTGTCCTAACTTGTGGTGCCCAAAATCAAGCTGAATTGTACTGAATTTTATTCTAATGACTAAATAAAAACCTTGCTATATGTAAGTAATGTTTCCTGAATCCTGCTGCCAGGCTGTTGGCTTTTGCTACACGTAGAGTACAATTATCCGTATTCAGAAGTCTAGACCCAAAATTAGTGTAACCACCTCCAATGGTGCTGACTTCATGCCAGTAGCTAGCTCTTTAGCTCCCACAATACAAAACTAGGAGTTTCATCTGTCAGCATTCTTCCTATGATGCATTTGGTAATTTGAATTTGGCACTAACAGTATTATATGCTAAATCTACCAACAGAGAAGTATTGTGAATGGTACTTTCTATACTGTTGGGAGTGGCAAATTCAGACAAATTAAGCCAGCAATTCTGGAAAAGCAACTGTTTCCACTCTTGGTGTCATACTCAGTGGAAGTCAAGAGAAGGCAGCAGATTGACACTGGAGTTAATCGGTCTAGCAGGAAGCTACTACATTAAGGATACAGGTACAGTGTTGTACCTGTAGCACATATAGGTAGTCTGAGTGAAGCACTGGTGCTCGGCTGTGCAGATGAAATGTCCTTAAATCATACTGTTAATATACTGACATTTTTGCCAGTAGTCGTTGCTTTCACTATGCTTCGCTAGTGACATCGCTGTACTTGTTACTTAAAAACGTAGTAGTCCTCACTTATAACTTCCCCAGCTCAAGGTCTTCTGGCAGAATTCCTCACTTGAGCAAACAAACTGCAATTTACTCCTGTCACATCTGCCATGAATAATATTGATCTGTGTTGATTCCCCTACACTGTGGCATATTCAAACAAAAGATGCCACAGCCATGATCAGCAAAGCTGCCCTAAAGGGATGAGCCTAAACCCAGTCTCCGTGCACATATCACATGCAACATTCCTATGTCACATTAGAGAAAACAGACTGTGCGCCTGCGCTGTAGTTCAATACACAGTGCACACACACAATGCTAGAATCCACATGACTAACACAAATACTGCACAGAATTATGTAGATATATCTCAGTACATAGCTGCTGTATCCATGTACTCTATATCAGGCTACAAATGCATGCCAGAACATACAGTCCTATTGTCTGTGAATGCTGCTCTAGATAAACACAAATGATACAACTTGACATGTTTAACAATCACAACATACACAAGAACAAGGTGCACACAGTGGTACAGAATACAATTCAACATACAGGCAAAATTACATAATTAAGCTGTGCGATATATCATAGCAATTAAAAATGGTTTTGCGTGATGAGAGATAGAGTAGTTCACTTGGTTAGGTGGGGAGTGGCACAAAGCAAATGCACATCTCTGACTAGTTGGTAGTTACTGCTTCAAAGGGAGCTGTCTCACCTCTCTACATGGGTTGCTTAGCATGCATTTCAGGTAAGAAGCATTATGCATATTGGCTGTTTTACCCAGGACAAGGGCTCTCTCCCATTACAGCAACGTAATTTTTCTCTACAAAAATTGAATGGGAAACTTATGGGACAATCCTTGTACCTTTGAATTCTGCATTGACAGCTTTGACTAATTATGGAACTTTATGACCTTGTTTTGTCTCAGCTGAAGATCCTTAAGGGTTCAGTCTCATATAAAACTCCTCACTGTGGACAACTGAGGACTGTTACAAATTATAGATGTTCAGACATTGTACAATCAAATGTTCTAAACTAGCCAAACCTGCTTTTTTGTTTCACCTAGCTTACGAATAAACACAACTTGGTTTTTATCCTGAGCTGCAGTGTCTCAATTCCAAGAGATCACAGAAATGTGATAGCAATCACATGCTGCTCCCTGAGCAGATATGAACAGTAAGTCAATCCATTGTTAACCTAGAGCATGTTGCATCCAGATTAGCTTGTACATAAAATACATTTCTCTCCACAAGGAAGCAAGAGCTTGCCTGTGGGAAGGGACCTTTTATGCTGGGAGCAAGGGAAGTAGTGAATGTCAAAATCAATACCGTTTGGTTGCACTTCCTTCCAACATCCAAACAGGACATGTGAACTTGGAGAATTTAAAGTAGTTTTGACTTTCAACAAAAGAAACATGTCAGCGTCAGGGATATACAGGTCCATCTGCCTGACACCCATCTTTTGATCCTAAGAGGCACCCCTTAATGATCACCAGGAAAGAGCAACAGAACCATATCTTGCATTTTCAACAAGGTGAAAAACTTTGAAGCTGGCTTGGGTTTGTTGTAAGGTGTTGGGGTAGTTCGATGGGTCTTATTAAGGTATTTGTAGTCTTAGGTAGTTCAACAGTAACTATTTATTAACTACTAGAAACTATATACATAGGTACAGTAAAGGTCCAAGTTACGAGCTGTCTCCATGCTTGCTTCTACACACAGCTCTGTCCAACACTACACTGACCCCTCGGTGCAGGTCATGTGTTCTCTTACATCACTGTGTGGGTGGTACTGAACTCAGTCCCACGTTAAGTCTATATGTTCCAGGCCCTTATACGACAGGGTTCACAATCATAGGTAGCTCCTCACGTCTGGAGAACTTGAAGGAAGCAGGAGTTATTCAGTTGTTGTAGCACACACAGGAACTAACAACATAGGTAGAACAAGGAATGAGGTTCAGCAGGTTTTTGAAGAACTAAGATACAAATTAAAAAGCAGACGTCCTCAAAAAGGTAATAGTACCTGGGTTACTACCTGAACCACATTCAAATTGGGGTAGGGGGCAAACAAATTTGAGATTTAAACGTGTAGCTGAAACGACACTGTGGAAGATGAGTGATTCATGGGGCTCTGACACCAGCACCAGGGAAAGAGGAAGCTATTCCATTGGAAAAGGCTACACATCAACTGGCAGGGATCAATATACTGGTGAACTGAATGACTAGGGCAATGGATAGGTTATTAATCTACTAAGGAGAATGGGAACATAGGAAATAGGAGTAAGCCATTCGGCCCCTCAGGTTTGCTTCACCATTCAACGAGATCATGGCTGATCTCTACCTCAATGCCATTTTCCCACACTATCCTTGCAACTCTGTATATTTTTAATATCCAGAAATTTATTGATCTCAGATTCAGATAATGGTAAATTTATAGGCCTGAAGGGCAGGCTGATGATTTGGGTAAAATTGCAGAGATTGTGCTGAGAGTATTAATAAGGCATCAGCGATTAAGGTCACATCCGGGAAAAAAAATATTAAAAAATTAAAATTAAGGGCGCTATATCTGATTGTATGATATATGGACTGACCCCAGGGCCAGAGAGAGGGGAGGAGGGGGTTTGGCAGGGGGACTGACTTCAGGGCTTGTCTGGATGAGGAACAACACTGACTACAGGGCCAGGGGTGGGGGTAGGAAACAGACCCCAGGGCTTGGGGCGGCGGAGGAGGATTAGATTAGATTGACCGCTGGGACAGGGGTAAGGGGGGAACTGAGCCCGAGCCGGGAAGGGGGGGGGGAAGCAGAGTGAGGGGGTGTGGTTGGGCGGGGGTGGGCGGGCAGGGAGGGGGTGTGGTTGGGCGGGCAGGGAGGGGGTGTGGTTGGGCGGGCGGGCAGGGAGGGGGTGGGCGGGCAGGGAGGGGGGAGCTCGGGTGGGGGTGGGCGGGCAGGGAAGGGGGAGCTCGGGTGGGGGGAGCTCGGGTGGGGGTGGGCGGGCAGGGAGGGGGGAGCTCGGGTGGGGGTGGGCGGGCAGGGAGGGGGGGGGGAGCTCGGGTGGGGGTGGGCGGGCAGGGAGGGAGGAGCTCGGGTGGCGTCGGGGCCGAGGGGGGGGTCGGATGGCGTCGGGGCCGAGGGGGGGGTCGGATGGCGTCGGGGCCGAGGGGGGGGTCGGATGGCGTCGGGGCCGAGGGGGGGTCGGATGGCGTCGGGGCAGAGGGGGGGGTTTGGATGGGGTGTGGGCAGAGGGGGGGGTTGGATGGGGCGGGGGGGGTGGGGGTTGGATGGGGCGAGGGGGGGGTGGGGGTTGGATGGGGCGGGGGGGGGGTTGGATGGGGCGAGGGCAGGGGGGGGTTGGATGGGGCGAGGGCGGGGGGGGTTGGATGGGGCGAGGGGGGGGTTTGGATGGGGCGAGGGCAGGGGGGGGGTTGGATGGGGCGAGGGCAGGGGGGGGTTGGATGGGGCGAGGGGGGGGTTTGGATGGGGCGAGGGCGGGGGGGGGTTGGATGGGGCGAGGGGGGGTTTGGATGGGGCGAGGGCGGGGGGGGGTTGGATGGGGCGAGGGCGGGGGGGGGGTTGGATGGGGCGAGGGGGGGTTTGGATGGGGCGAGGGCAGGGGGGGGTTGGATGGGGCGAGGGCGGGGGGGGGTTGGATGGGGCGAGGGCGGGGGGGGGGTTGGATGGGGCGAGGGCGGGGGGGGGTTGGATGGGGCGAGGGCGGGGGGGGTTGGATGGGGCGAGGGCGGGGGGGGTTGGATGGGGCGAGGGCGGGGGGGTTGGATGGGGCGAGGGGGGGTTTGAATGGGGCGGGGGGGGTTGGATGGGGCGAGGGCGGGGGGGGGTTGGATGGGGCGAGGGGGGGTTTCGATGGGGCGAGGGGGGGGGTTGGATGGGGCGAGGGGGGGTTTGGATGGGGCGAGGGGGGGTTTGGATGGGGCGAGGGGGGGTTTGGATGGGGCGAGGGGGGGGTGGGGGTTGGATGGGGCGAGGGGGGGGTGGGGGTTGGATGGGGCGAGGGGGGGTTTGGATGGGGCGAGGGGGGGGGTTTGGATGGGGCGAGGGGGGGGATTGGATGGGACGAGGGGGGGGGGTTGGATGGGACGAGGGGGGGGGTTGGATGGGGCGAGGGGGGGGTTGGATGGGACGAGGGGGGGGGTTGGATGGGGCGAGGGGGGGTTTGGATGGGGCGAGGGGGGGGGTTGGATGGGGCGAGGGGGGGGTTGGATGGGACGAGGGGGGGGTTGGATGGGACGA
This sequence comes from Cetorhinus maximus, assembly GCF_964194155.1. Taxonomy (NCBI): domain Eukaryota; kingdom Metazoa; phylum Chordata; class Chondrichthyes; order Lamniformes; family Cetorhinidae; genus Cetorhinus; species Cetorhinus maximus. The sequence goes on from NC_135897.1 coordinate 10,401,739, forward strand.
GGGGGGGGGGTTGGATGGGGCGAGGGGGGGGTTGGATGGGACGAGGGGGGGGGGTTGGATGGGACGAGGGGTGGGGGTTGGATGGGGCGAGGGGGGGGGTTGGATGGAGCGGGGGGGGGGGTTGGATGGGGCGAGGGGGGGGGTTGGATAGGGCGAGGGGTGGGGGTTGGATGGGGCGAGGGGGGGGGTTGGATGGGGCGAGGGGGGGGGGTTGGATGGGGCGAGGGGGCTGTGGGGGTTGGATGGGGCGAGGGGGGGGGTTGGATGGGGCGAGGGCGGGGTTGGGGGACTAAGCCAGGGACAGGTAGGGAGGGGGCAGTGGGGCTGACTCCAGGGCTGGGGGGGGAAACTAAGCCAGAGAGGGGGAGGGGCGGCGAGCTGTCAGGGCTGCTGGGCCCCTCCCCACGTCACCCCCCACCCGCTCCTATCCGATCAGCACTTGCGGCCCGTGTGAAGCCGCGGCTCTGGCTGCCCCTATCCCTCCCCGGGCAGTGCCCTCGCCCCCCGCCTGCTCTCTGGCCCGGTGCTCCCATTCCTCGATGAGTCAGTCTCCTTGCGGTCAGTGCCGGCCCCCGGACCCGCTCCCTCAGCTCTTTACCTGTAATGGCTGTGAACTGCCGGATTAACCCCTGCAGCGCCGACCCGGTCGACCCCGCTCCATCACCAACAGCCGCCATCTTACCACCAGCGCCCACGCAGGCGCAGTCCCTCCAACAAACACAACCTCTCACCCCGGCTCGGGCCCTGATAGCAGCCGCTCCAATCCCATTGGTCGGTAGCGAGCGGTACCCGCCAGACAGTCGCCGCATTGCACCTCGGGAGTCACAAACCCCCACGCCTGCGCTCTGAGCGATGTGCTGATTTAAACCTATCGTGCGCCATATTTGTTCAAGGCACAAAAGACATTGGCCACTATCCATTTAAAGGAGCGCGCCTTCATTGTTTGCAAATTAGCAATGACTGAGCATCGTGATTTATGGCGAGGGGTGGTCGATGGTGTTACCACTTAAGAATTTTTTTTGCACAACGTTCAGAGCAATGCCGAATTCCCGTTATATTAGCTGCTGTTCAAGGCGATTTATTTGTAATTTATCACATACAAAAGTTTTAGAAATTGAAAACAAAAACAAAAATACCTGGAAAAACTCAGCAGGTCTGGCAGCATCTGCGGAGAGGAACACAATTAACGTTTCGAGTCCCAATGACCCTTCAATGGAACTAAGTAAAAATAGAAAAGAGGTGAAATATAAGCTGGTTTAAGGCGGGGGGGGGGGTGGGGGGAGGTGGTGGGACAGGTAGAGCTGGATAGAGGGCCAGCGATAGGTGGAGATAACCAAAAGATGTCATAGACAAAAGGACAAAGAGGTTGGACAAAGAAATTGATCCATGGGGGTCAGAGAATTCTGGCCCAACTTATTATCTAGGCTCCCCAAAGTCTGTCCACCATCTACAAGGCACAAGTCAGGAGTGTGATGGAATACTCCCCACTTGTCTGGATGTGTGCAGTTCCCACAACACTGAAGAAGCTGGACAGCATCCAGGACAAAGCAGCCCGCTTGATTGGCACCACATCCACAAACATTCACTCCCTCCACCACTGACGCACAGTAGCAGCAGCAGTGTGTACCATCTGCGGAAACTCACCAAGGCTCCTTTGGCAGCTCCTTCCAAACTTACAACCATTACCATCTAGAAGAACAAGGGCAGCAGATAGATAGGAACATCACCACCTGGAAGTTCACCTCCAAGTCACTCATCACCCTGACTTGCAGCTATGTCACCTTCCTTCAATCTTGCTGGATCAGAATCTTGAAGCTCCCTTCCTAACAGCACTGTGGGCGAACCTACAGCACATCGGCTACCACAGTTTAAAAAGACAGCTCACTGCCAGCTTCTCAAGGACAATTAGGGATGGGCAATAAATGCTGGCCTTGCCAGCGACACCCATACCCCAGGAAAGAATGAAAATAAATTATCTATTAAATATATGATCGAGACATTATGCTTGGATTTTTAACAATTTCTTTCAATATTGAGGCCTTTTGCAGAAGGACAAAACTTAAGTTTGAATGGATTCTAATGAAAGATAATTGACCTGAAACACAACTCTGTTTCTCTCTCCACAGAAGCTGCCAGACCTACTGAGTATTTCCAGCACTTTCTGCTTTTATTTCAGATTTCCAGAATCTGCAGTATTTTGCTTTTGAAAAGCACATTACATCTGGTCGACTCAAAGTGGTATGTTTTCTCAGCCTTACCTAGACTATGATATGAAAATAAGCAGTTACCCCCAAAGTGCAATGGCACATAAAACTGCTGGAATTTAAGAATTTTAGGTGCATTTGTTTGTTCGTTTGTTTTCACTGTAGCCTTAGTTGGCATGGTCTTGCTTCTTCACTGGCTTTCTTTAAGCCTCCCTCAGTCCACATCTCGATGTTATCCATCCATCCAGTTTTTTTTCTTCCTCTTCTGTTTTTACCCTCAATTTCTCCTTCAATTGTTGCTGGGACAAGGCTGCTGGGTCTTCGTTTCCAATGTCCCGTACTTGGCTATCTTTCCCTCTAAATGTACCTAACAAATCTTTTGATTCCTGAACCACGACTCTTGATATAACCCACACATCTGTCTTTCTCTCCATCCCGCTGATTCTGAGCATCCTCTGCCATACCGACAATGCAAAAGCTGTTATCCTCCTCTATTCCTCTTTCCTCAGAATCTAACTTCCCCATCCATAGAATGCAACACTCCACACTAGTGACTGTACTAGATTTTTTTTTAGTTTCATGCTGACACTTTTGAACTTCCAAATGTCACTGGTCATGCCTCTCGCCATAGCTAATCTAACCTGGATTTTATTCTTGGGTGTAACTTTGACATCTATCATTGAGCCAAGGTACTTGAAATTATCCACTGACTCTATCTCGGTACTTCCACTCTTGACTTTTCCAATGCCACTTAGAGCCATAATGCTGGTCTTCACCTCATTTATGTTCAATCCAGTAGACTAACCAGGTCTTTGGACTAGGCCTGCCATGGTCTCTAGCTCTTCCTGTGTTCTGGCAATGAGTGTGCTGTCATCTGCATACTTGAGATTCCATATGCTATGACCTCCTATGATGCAGCCACATCTCTCTGGCAACTCTTCCAGCATCATCTTCATTATTTTCCCTGCCACAGCATTAGACAGCATGGGTGGCAGATGGCACCTGTTATGACAGCGGACTAATTAACAACAGGCAATTTGAACTTTTGAAGGAAGACCTGTGTCTTTTTTTAAAAGAAATGCAAGTAAAGACACTGAGCAAAAGATAGCTAATAATGTAAAGTAACCACTTTCTGGAAAATTCCTGTGTGGACTATACATGACCGACTGGTCCTGCGAGGACATGGAATGTTGCAAACCTGAAAGGTGTCATGGCCTTCTTCAAACAGAGACACTTGAAAGGGAGATGGGAAAGGTGCAAAAGGCTGAACTTTAATTACCTGTGGTTGTAGAGACTAAAGACTGATTTGCATGTCCCAGCACACATTTGAAATCCATTGTCAAGGAAACAAGAAATTATCATTTTTTTTCTGGTAATAACCCTGGTATATTTTATGTACTGGAAGTCAGGCTGTAATTAGATTAAGAACTAAAGTGATGGCAAGGGTCTAAAGTCAACTGTAAGAAGTTGTTTTGATATGTTAAGAAAGCAAGAGGAACTTCAGAGTTTTACATGAAGCAATAACAGGAGTGTTTTTGAATTGAGTTGTTGCAGTTCAAAGGGGAATATATGCAGATTATAAAAAGATGTAAGGAAATAAGGTAAAGATAGAGTAAGTTTGGTTTTTTACAAATCTAAGAGCTAAAATAAAGAACAATTTAATCAATTCTGGGAAGAAAACATTTCTGAAGAGACTGGTTGAGATAATAGAAAGATCAAAGGGAAGGAATGCATTTAAAGAAATACTGGAGCCTATGTGATGGGGTAGTTGCTTAGATTTCTCAGAAGACAGCAGGGTAGCTGGTCAGAACTCCCAGAAGACAGTGTAAACAAGGCCAAACGGAAAGAACCAGTTGCTGCCAGCCTCAGAGGACACCCCAAGGAAAAATTGCTGTGTGGTAAAAATGACTGGACTTCTATTGATTTTAAAATCTATAGGGACGGTTGCTGAACAGAAAAGGGGAAGGTTAGCTCTGAGGGTAGTTCAGTTAAGATTTGTGGAACTGTTTTAAAGTCCTGTTTACAGTGTGAAGCCATTTGTGTGTTGCAGTATAAATGTGTTTTCTTTGTTTTTTCTTTATTCTTTTAATAAATGTTTATTTTACTATAAAATCATCACAAGTAGCCTGGGACATCATTTCCTGATTTCAGAACCGCTCCTCATACTATACAAATTGCAAAAAATCATTTTGGCAGCTGTTTCAAGTTTTCCTGTGTGATTTGAGCAGCTAGGAATTTACCATGTGCCGTGCCATAACACCATCTCCGGTTGATTTATATCCCAAAATGTGTAAATGGTCTGAGATGAAAAGAACATGGACTCTGGGTGCAAGTCATAGTTTTTGCCCTTCCAGAATACATAGGGAAAAATCAGTTAAAAAGCTTATGAGCTGGTGTGTGACAGCAAGCAGAAGAACAAGTCAGTCACCCATCTACAGCTTGCAGGTGAAGGCTCTCCCTCTCTCTCTCTCTGTCTCTCTGTCTCTCTTTCTGTCTCTCTGTTGCTGGAGTCAAGGCAGCAGAAACCACAATCTAAAGGAGATAGGGCAGGCCTCCAGCCACCCTGCAAAAACAAGTGTCTCCAAACTAACTGCAAAACTGCCAAAGTCAGCTCTACTGGAATCGCCCAACTTAACAGCTACAATGTACCACCAATGGACATGCCAAAGACTGATATGTATATTTTTTTAAACTTTGATTTGGACTCTTAACTTCTCATTTCTGATCTACGTGTATGTGCGTTGCATTTTTATTATTTTCCTCGGGTTTTAGTAACTAATAAACTTATTCTTTCCTTAACTCAAGAAAGCTGGTTAAATTGGCTCCTTTTAAAAAATAAATACATTTGGACTGGGAAAAGGTATCCACGGGGGAAGAGATCTCTCTTGAATTAACCTTATTGCGACCAGCCAAGGGGGTTGAATAAAGAAGGGGAACCAGATCATTCCTCCCCAGCCAGGAGCATAACAAAATTGGGGTCCTATTCGGGAAATTAACAAATTGGGGGACATCGCCCAAATTGGGGGCTCGGTGCCGGAATAGTTCCCACAGACAAAATGAAAGAACTAGAGTGGGGAAAGTAAATTGTTCCTTTGAAACCCATTTTAAAATAACACACAAAGATTTTCTTGACTCTGTCCTACTAAAGTGTGAAAATGTCTACAGTTGACGTCAGTGTTTTTACAAACAGAAGGGACGTTACTTATGAAAATTTAACAGGTCTGTTATTCAAGAGTTAAAAAAGCCAACGAGGTGTTTAGGATTACAATTGCACCCGAGAGCCAGAAAACCCAAAATATTAAAAGGGGTGGCCAACAATCCACAGCTGGAAATTGAGGACGATGAAACAATGGAGTAGCAATGGAGAGATTAACATTGGAGCAGTGGAAATTAAAATTGCAGGAAAGAGAAAAGGAAAGGGAAAGGGAAAAAAAGGAAAGGCAAGAAAGGGCACGGAGAGAAGAGAGAGAATTTCAGGACAGAGAACGAGAAAGGGATATTAAACTAAAACAGCTCGAGCTGATAGGCAGCTGAGTGTCCCTTGGAGACACCACTAGCTCAGACTTAAGGTCTGAGGCAATCCAGTTTGCTCCTTAATCCCTAAGTTTGATGAAGCCGAGGTGGAAGCCTTCTTTATTTTTTTCGAGCGGTTAGCACAACAGTTAAAGTGACCAGTCCAACACTGGTCCCTATTACTGCAGAGTAAACATTCAGGGAAAGCTCACGAGGTTTTACTCCCTCTTGCCTGACGAAAGTGCCACTGACTATCAGGCAGGAAAAAGGGGCATTTTAATTGCATATCGGTCAGTGCCGGAGGCGTACCATCAGAAATTCCATACCCTCAGGAAATGGCCTGACCAGACATTCCTGGAATTTGAAAGGCTTAAGCAACTTGCTTTTGACCTGTGGGTGTGGGCATTTAAAACAGAAGCCACTTCCAAAAACCTCCGTGAAATAATTCTCCTTGAGGAGTTTAAAAAATCCATACCCTTCCCAATAGGAACACACCTAGAGGAACAGCCAAACTAGCTGATGATCATGAGCTGATTCACAAACCCTTGTTCCAGATGAGACTGCCTCCCGCCCCCCACCCCCAGTCACCCCCAACCAACTGGAAAGGGTAGAGGTGGAGAGAGTGATAGAAAACTGAGGCCCATGGGAGAGAGGGAAATGCTGGGGTCCCTCCTCAGGACAGAAAGGGCAGTGCTGAGATGAAAAGTGAGGCCAAGAAGCTTGTGTGTTTTAACTGTCAAAATGTAGGGCACCTCTGGGCCAACTGCTGGAATTATGGGTAAAATCAGTGGGACTTATTGGAGCACATACATTGGTGCAGAGAATGGGAGTCAGTCAGAGAGCATAGCAAACCAGGCTATGACTCTGACTGCAGCTGCGAATCCCTGTTGATACATTCCTGAGAGTGCGGGTGAGGTTAAACAGATGCCTGAGCGTTACAAGGATTTTGTATTCGAAGGAAGTGTGGCCACATTTCCCCAGAGTGAGGCGATTAAGCCTGTAGTGATAATGAGGGATACAGGCGCCAACCAAACTCTACTGCTGGGAAAAGGCATAGGCTTCCCGCCAGAGAGTGCAGTAAGTGCCAGGGTGTTGGTAAAGGGATTGAAGGAGGGTACATGCCCATCCCCTTATACCGGCTGCATCTGGAGCGTGACCTTGTGTCAGGGTCAGTGACCGTGGAAGTCGTTCCCAGTTTGCCTGTGGATGGGGTTGGCCTGCTCCCTGACAATGACCTGACAGGATCAAAGGTAATAGTATCCCCAGTGGTCTCAGAGAAGCCAACTGAGGTCAAGGAGACAGAATAGCTGCAGGAGAAAGTGTCTGGCATTTTCTCTGACTGTGTGGTGACATGGTTGATGGCCAGACAAGCTCTGTCAGTGGAGGCTGAAGTGGCACTGCAGACAGAAGACCTTACAGTCTGGTTATCTGAAACCTTTTTTCGGGTGTCTAGAAGACCTTAAGGAGGTAATAAATAAATCTTCCTTGGTAGCGGCCCAGCAAGCTGACCCACTCTTAAAAACATTATCTGAGACGGCACACATTGAAGCTGAGGCAGAATCAGTCCCTGAATGCTACCGCGTTAAAACTGAGGTGCTGATGAGGAAATGGCAACCCCCTCACAGAGCTGCAAACGAGGAGTGGGCAGTGATTCTCCAGGTAGTGGTGCCGCTGAGGTACCATGGGGAAGTATTACAGCTAGCTCACGAAATTCCAATGGCTGGGCATGTCGGTATACTCAAAACCCAAGCCCGCATCAGCCAGCATTTTCACTGGCCACACCTCCACAGGGATGCAGTAAGATTTTGCAGAACCTGCCACACCTGCCAGGTTGTGGGAAAACCCCAACCTGCACCTATGATTCCCATGCTGGCTTTTGGGGAAATCATCCAGCAAGGTGTTAGTGGACTGTTTGGGGTTCTTACCCAAAACAAAAGGGGGCCAGCAGTATACCCTCACCATATCTGCCAAAACAGTGGTGCAGGAATTGACCCAATTCTTTACCAGGTATGGTCTACCCACTGAGATCCAGTCGGATCAGGGCTCAAATTTCATGTCCAAAATATTCCAGGGAGTCATGGGTAACCTGGGCATGAACCAGCTGAAGTCTTCACCATAGTTGCAGGGGGCACTAGAACGGTACCACCAGATCCTAAAACATTGATCAGGACATACTGCTATCCCCATGACTGGGATAAAGGACTAGGTTTTCTTCTGTTCACCACCAGGGACTCACCCAATGAGTTCACCGGCTTTACTCCGTTTGAATTAGTTTACGGGCACCAAGTTCAAGGGCCTCTGAAACTAATCGAGGAGAGGTTTTTGGAACAGAAGGAGGAATGTTAGACTACGTGGCAGTGTTCCGTGAGCAACTCATGAGATCCTGTGATGTGGCCCGAGAACACTTGAAAATCTCCCAGACAGCTACGAAAAAGCAGGCAGACAAACATGTCAGGCCCCGAACCTTTCAGCCAGGAGAGTATGTGTTCGTGGTCCTACCAATACCAGGTGAACCCTTGAAAGCCTGGTTCAGTGTCCCATTCAGAGTAGCAAAGAAGTCCGGGGAAGTAAACTATCTAATTGAGACCCCAGACTGGGGGAAAAAGCAAAGGCTGTGTCATCTCAACCTGTTAAAGCAATATCACAGCCAAGAAGGGGACAAGCAGGTGATGGTCTGTCCCATTGCCACCGACCTAGAGGATGAGGGTAGCAGTGAGAATGAATTGGAGGGAGGCGTGGGTGAGGTCCACAATGAACCCCCTACTACCCGGCTAACCAACACAGAGATACTCGTGAATTTAAACTCTTTATTCACCCACTGAAGTGCAGAACAGCAAGCAGACTTGACGGGGCTGCTCATTGCATTTAAAGGCTTACGCAGAGGCAAGACAGGCTGCACCACCCTAGCTCCATATAATGTGGATGTGGGTAAGGCCCCTCCCATAAGGCAACATCCCTGTCGTCTAGGCCCAGAAAAGCTGGCCCAGGTTTGGGAGGAGATTAACTACATGCTGGAGCACCAACTAATCGAGCCTCGCAGCTGTAACTGGAGCTTCCCAGTTGTGCTCGTGCTCAAGCCAGATGGCTCCACAAGGTTCTACATTGATTACCGAAAAGTTAATGCAGTGACCAGAGGTGACTCCTACCCAATACCACGGCTGGAAGACTGCATAGATAGGGATACTGAAGGTATACTGGCAGGTTCCTTTGACTGCCCACACAAAGGAAATCTCACCCTTCGTAACTCCAGATGGGTTATACCAGTGTTGAGTGATGCCATTTGGACTCCAAAATGCCCCAGCCACCTTTCAAAGGCTGATGAACCAGGTAGTGGTGGCTTATCCAATTGCGTAGTGAACCTAGACGACCTGCTAGTGTACAGCGACACCTGGGAAACTCACTTAGAGCAACTGGAAGCCCTTTTCCAGAAAGTACAGTCAGCTGAATTAGTGGTCAATCTCGCAAAAAGCAAGTTCGCTCAGGCTCAGGTGACCTATCCAGGACACGTAGTGGGTCAAGGACAAGTACTGCAAAGATACAAGCAGTAGCACAGTTCCCCATTCCCACAACCAAACGGAAAAGTGTGAGGTTCTTGGGGATGTGTGGATTCTACCTCAAGTTTGTCCCAAACTTCAGCACAGTAGCCACCCCACTGACAGACCTGCTACAGAGAAAAGCACAGGTGGTATGGACTAAGAAATGCCAGACAGCTTTCAAAAAGCTGAAAGACATTTTAATAGGCGAACCTGTGCTTGCAGCTCTGGACTTCAACCAAGCATTTAAAGTAGCCATTGATGCAAGTGACATTGGGCTGAGGGCTGTCCTCCTCCAGAAAGATGAATCAGGGAAAGACAGACAAATCAGGTACTTCTCCAAAAACTAAACAAGCATCAGAAACCGTACTCCACAGTAGAGAAGGAAACCCTTGGCTTGTTACTGGCTCTCAAACTCTTTGAGATGTATGTCTGAAATGGATACAGAGAGACCACAGTTTATTCTGACCACAACCCTTTAACCCTTGTGGAAAAGTTTAAGACACAAAAAGCCAGGTTATTCCGTTGGAGTTTGTTTCTCCAACCGTACCACCTAAAAATCACCCACATTGCTGGGAAATCAAATGTGATTGCAGATTCCCTGTCCAGAACTTAAAGAGACCCAGTTAGGACTGAAAAGATAATATTGACCAATGCTAGGAGAAAGAATGTGTGTGTGTGCTTGTTGTTTTATATTTTTCTCCCTTTGTAATGAAATGACATTGAATCTCATTTCATTTGTAGTGCAGGGGGCAAGTGTTATGACAGCAGACTAACGGTATCAATTACCTACGGGCATTTTGAACTTTTAAAGGAAGACCCATGTCTTTTTTTAAAAGAAATACCAATAAAGACACTGAGCAAAAGATAGCTGATAATGTAAAGTGACCATTTTCTAGAAAATTCCTATGTAGATTGTACTTGACCGCCTGGTCCTGAGAGGACATGGAATGTTGCACACCTGAAAGATGTCATCCCTTTCTTCAAACAGAGACACTTGAAAGGGAGATAGGAAATATGCAAAATACTGAACTTTAATCACCTGTGGTTGCAGAGACTAAAGACTGATTTGCACGTCTCAGCAGACATCTGACATCCATCTCCTGATGATTTATATCTCAGAATGTGTAAATGGTCTGAGATGAAAAGAATGTGGACTCTGGGTACAAGTCATAGTTTTTGCCCTTCCAGAAAACACAGGGAAATATCAGTTAAAAAGTTGATGTGCTGGTAGGGGACAGTGTGGGACAGTTTGCAGAAGAACAAGTCAGTCACCCCCTGCAGCTTGCAGGTGAAGGCTCTCTCTCTCTCTCTCTCTCTGTTTCTGGAGGCAAAGCTCAGCAGAAACCACAATCTAAAGGAAATAGGACAGCCCTCCAACCACCCTGCAGAACCAAGTGTCTCCAAACTAACTGTGAAACTGCCAAACTCGGCTCTACCATAATTACCCAACTTAATAGCTGCAACATACTGTCATCTAAGCCCCACAGTCAAGCCAAAGACTGATTCACTTATTTTTTAAACTTTTATTTGGACTCTTAATTTCTAATTTCTAATCTGTGTGCATGTGTGTTGCATTTTTATTACTTTTCTCGGGTTTTAGTAACTAATAAACTTACTCTTTCTTTGACTCAAGAAAGCTTAGTTAAATTGGCTCCTTCTAAAAAATAAATACATTTGGACTGGAAAAAGGTATCCATGGAGGGAAGGGATCTCGTTTAAATTTACCTTGTTGCTACTGACCGAAGGGATTAAATAAAGAAGGGGAGCCAGCTCATTACTCCTCACCCAGGAGCCTAACAAAATTAGAGTCCCGTTATAGGGAAGCTAAATTCGGGGACCTCACCCGGGGACCGGTCATGACACACACCTGCCTGACTCCCTTCTCAAACTGGAATTGGTTTATATGCCTATCACCAACTCTGATGACTCTTGAAGCATTTCTGTATAGCTTTGTATTAGCCACTGGGTCTACCAATGTCAATATGTGTCTTCTGTAGAGCAACATGCTGGACAGTGTGGAAAGATTTGCATAGTCTATAAACATTAGCCAAAGCTAGGCTTGCTGCTTATTTTCACAATTCTCCACGTATTCATAGTTGTAAGGAAATACTAAATTGCTTAAAAGTGCATTTTTGCAGCAATGAATTTAGATTATTTCTAAAGTTAACATCAGCAGTTAAGAAAAGTGATTATTTTCTGGAGAAGTTAGATGGAATGCACCTCCAAGCAATGCAAGCCAAAAAATGCATAAATGAATTTGGTACAAGATTTAAAGTATGTTGTTTTGTTTATCTGCTGCTACTTTATTTTTCAAAAATAACGACTCTCCCATGACAGTAGTCATAGTGTGTTGGTTGTTACGTTATTTTTTGACTTGTGGCACACAAAGCAAAGCATACCAACTATTTCACACAGATCATTTTTTGAGGGGCTTTGACAAAGAGGTCAAGCTGATTTCTCATCTTGAGTAGGTACCTCACAGCTTGGTCCTGGATTTTGACTTTGTGCCTCCCATGCTATGCCTAGGAGTTCTGAATCGTGCTTAGAACAATTCTAATGTAAAAGGCTTACTCTACATTGAGACTTTGCTGTCATTGAAGAAAGGTGAAGACCACAATGCCCCTTACTGCCTTCTCATTTTGCACCCAGGGTTCAACTAACAATATGGAACTGATGGCCTTTCCAACTTCTAATCAACATTTTTGAGATCTCCTGAGTGTCATACACTTGTCACCAACCGTTATATCCTACTGGTTAACCCACTGCTCAAGACGATGAGAACACACTGGATTCCTAGCTGAGGACAGCAACAACACAGTATCATCTGTGAAAAGGGGTTTGCAATTCTTTCAGGGATACCCAGGACACTCCACACCTAAGAACTCCAAGGCCTTGCTTTCATTCAAGACATCATGTTGAAATCATCAAATAAGATGGGTGCAGGTAAGAATTTTTACTTCACTCTTCCTTAAGGAATAATCGATTTAGTTAATCATCCAGAGACCCATGCACAGATTTTGGTGCCTGACGACAGAACTTTGATAAAGTCAATTTAATTGCATAGATTCCAATTTCTTCATGAGGGCTGAATGAGGCACTAGAAATGAGAAGGCTAAAAGAAGATTTCAGAGAGATTTTTAAAATTATAAATGCATGGCCCCACCTCTGTGTCATAAATTTATAGATTCTTCTAAGTTTAAAATAAGAAAAGATAAGGTCACTTCTCACAAAAAGGCTCAATTTTTTTCTAAACTGCCTTATCAATAAATGGAAAAGCAACAACATTAACCAATTCTTTAAATTGTTATGCTATTTACGTTCAGTCCAAAAGACTCAATTTGTTTTTAGACTAGGCCTGGCATAGTCTCTCGCTCTTTGGACTAAAAGTTTTTAAAGTTAATAAAGATGGGACAGGACAAATAGAAGCAGATTGTTTACTATAGTTGAGGAGTCAAGAACGAGGAGCTTTAGATATAAGATTAAATGTTTAGAACAGTGGGCAGGGGAAGCTTCCCAAAGGAGAAAGTAAATAGATTTTTGAGGTTGGAATTCACTTAAAGGGCTACTGATTATGGCAGAAAACATGCTAAAACTTAAAAATGGATTGAACAGGTGTGTGAAGTAAAAGAGGTTGAAGGGATATGGAAACAGTATGGGTGAATGCAACAAAAGAGTATTTGCTCATGCAGAAGGTCAATACCAATATAGACTCACGCCTTCTCCTCCCTCCCAGAAACATGATAGGGTCCCCCTTGTCCTCACTTATCACCCCACCAGCCTCCGCATTCAAAGGATCATCCTCCGCCATTTCCACCAATTCCAGCATGATGCCACCACCAAACACATCTTCCCTTCCCGGCGGCATTCCGTAGGGATCATTCCCTCCGGGACACCCTGGTCCACTCCTCCATCACTCCCTACTCCTCAACCCCCACCTATGGCACCTCCCCATGCCCACGCAGAAGATGCAACACCTGCCCCTTCACTTCCTCTCTCCTCACCGTCCAAGGGCCCAAACACTCCTTTCAAGTGAAGCAGCATTTCACTTGCATTTCCCCTAACTTAGTCTACTGCATTCGTTGCTCCCAATGCGGTCTCCTCTACATTGGAGAGACCAAACGCAAACTGGGCGACCACTTTGCAGAACACCTGCGGTCTGTCCGCAAGAAAGACCCAAACCTCCCTGTCGCTTGCCATTTTAACACTCCACCCTGCTCTCTTGCCCACATGTCTGTCCTTGGCTTGCTGCATTGTTCCAGTGAAGCCCAACGCAAACTGGAGGAACAGCACCTCATCTTCCGACTAGGCACTTTACAGCCTTCCGGGCTAAATATTGAATTCAACAACTTTAGATCTTAAACTCCGCCTCCCCCCATCCCCACCCCGTTTCCTCCCCCTCCCTTTTGTTTTTTTTCAATAATTTATATAGATTTTTCTTTTCCCACCTATTTCCATTATTTTTAAATCTACAACTAATACCTTGTCAGTCTTTCCACCCCACCCCCACTAGAGCTGTACCTTGAGTGTCCTGCCATCCATTCTTAATTAGCACTTTTCTTAGATAATATCACCACCTTCAACACCTCTTTTATCCTTTTGTCTGTGACATCTTTTGATTATCTGCTTCTATCACTGCTTGCTTGTCCCTACAACCACCCCACCCTCAACTTCTCTCCCCCCGCCCCCCACCTTAAACCAGCTTATATTTCACCCCTCTCCTAACTATACTTCAGTTCTGTTGAAGGGTCGTGTGGACCCGAAACGTCGACTCTTTTCTTCTCCACCGATGCTGCCAGACCTGCTGAGTTTTTCCAGGTAATTCTGTTTTTGTTTTGGATTTCCAGCATCCGCAGTAGTTTTTTGTTTTTACCAATATAGACTAGTTGGGTTTAATAGTCTGTTTATAACTTTGGTGTGAATGCAAGGCCACCATTCTCACAATCAGACATGCCATATTCATGGGACAGTCTTTCCACCAGTTTGAAGTATGGAACATCAGCAACTGCTACTTGCTTGCCCAAAACCCAATGACAGTAGGCACCAAGGCTCATACATGAGTGGGTTCTCACACTCAGTCTTCAGTTTCCAGCAGCTGCCACATGTCCGAGTGTTCTTATCAGCTATACAGTGGACATCTGCCTTTAATGTGCTGGTGGTTGATGCAGGTCAACTTGTACTACTCCCAAGCTCTTTCCCCATAACTGCACATTTTTCCATTTGAAGTATATATCCAATTTCTTTTTTGAATGTTACTATTGTTGTGGTGAAAAATTACCACTTTCGAGTATTGTGAGATTCAAGCAAGCAAGAACTTTATGACAAGCATATGCTGGGAGGAACACAGCCTGATTCTACTGGGAGTCTCTCGCTGATACCAAGGCTGTGTAACCTATATTTAGCTATATATTTATAGCTTTTAGTTACATCCTTCAGTTACATACATCACAAAACCTAATGATTGTTCAGGCCGCAAATGTTCTCTTTTTTCTCACTGGGAGGCTGCTAATATCTAAGATGTGGTCTTATTGCCCTAACATTTGTTTACCCATCCAGTGAAGGTCATTAAGTTTTATGACGTGTGATTTTTAGCTGGGTTCCCACAGTACTGGCTACATATCCATCATGCCTGGTGTTGGCTATATTTCCCATCATTCCTAGAAAGAGCTCTCACTACATTTGTTGATTCCAAAGATGTTAATTTGTCTATTCTAAAACCTATTAATGTACAATTTAATATCAATCCTAATACGAAATCATTTCAGTAATCCCACTAAACCTCTTCCCACCTTCCCCCCCAACCACCCTCACCCTTAAAGGCAGTTTATTCCAGATCATAATGATGCGCTGCACAAAAATATTGCTTCTCCCCAATGGTTATTTTCCTAATTATCTTAAATATGTGCTCTCTGATTACTGATCTATCTGCCACTCAAAACAGTTTATTCTCATTTACTCTTATCAAAATCCCTAGTTATTAGGCATTTTATTGAAAGCTGTTTTTGCAGTACAATAAATTTCTCTAGTCTGCCAACTATGCCATGGCTTTGCTTGTGGTTAAAATGGACAGCTTATCCAAGCTTCTGTTCTGACTACATTTGGCCCACGATACAAATAACCTAGTCAAATTCCCAAAATAAGATGTCAACTAAGATGGGTCAAAATTAAATCTGTTAGGAAATAATGCAGAAGAACATGGATTTCAAAGCCTTAAGGACTCAAAGTGAGGAACTCCAAGAATTGAAAAAAAATTATGGGTTCATTCACATCTATCTATAGTGTGTTAAAATTCATGTATGATCCAGTGAAATTATGTATACATTTCTGAAATTAGCTGTTACATTTTCCTGTATTGATAGTAGGTGACATTCAAATAGGAGCCCCGGTGTTAATTTTATGACTTCCAATGGTTCTCTGATGTCCATTACAGAACCTGCTACTGCCTGAGGCCCCATCTGCTCCTGTATTGGAACTTAAATTTTTAAATTGCTAAATTTATAAGTCCATTAATTAACTGCATCTTTGTCATTGAGAGCCCTAGCCATAGTTTTCTTAAAATATCTGCAACGAACCATTGGTCTCCACTGCATCCTGTCTATTGGCTCCATCCTGGCTCTGATAATTGTTGGCCACTGCACTGGATTGCCTATGCTTCCGGTCTGACTGCATCCAGCCCAGCCCAGCCCCAAATATTTGCATTTCTTAATTCTTTCACAGGACGTGTGCGTCGCTGTCTAGGCCAGCATTTACTGCCCATCCTTAATTTCACTTGAGAAGGTGGTGGTGAGCCACCTTCTTGAACTGCTGCAGTCCACAGGGTGCAGGTCCACCCACAGGGCTTTTAGTAAGGGAGCTCCAGGATTTTGGACCAATGACAGTTTGATGGAAGATCGGAAGGAACAGCGATATAATTCCAAGTCAGGATGGTGTGTGGCTTGGAGGGGAACTTGCAGGTGGTGGCGTTCCCATGCATCTGATGCCTTTGTCTTTCTAGGTGGTAGGGGTCGTGGGTTTAGAACGTGCTGTCTAAGGAGGCTTGGTGAGTTCCTACTATGTATCTTGTAGATGGTGTACACTGTTGCCACTGTGTGTCAATGGTAGAGGGAGTGAATGTTTGTGGATGGGGTGCCAATCAAACTGGCTGCTTTGTCCTAGATGGTATTGAGCTTCTTGAGTGTTGTTGGAGCTGCACTCATCTAGGCAAGTGGGGAGTATTCCCTCACATTCCTGACATGCCTTGTAGATGGACAGGCTTTGGTGGGGTGGGGGGTCAGGAGGTGTGTTGCTCGTCACAGAATTCCCAGCCTCTGACCTGGTCTAGTAGCCACAGTATTTATATGGCTACTCCAGTTCAGTTTCTGATCAATACAGCACCTTGACAGTGAGGAATTCAACGATGGTTATACCATTGAATGTCAAGGAGAGATGGATTCTCTCCTGCTGGCAATAGTCATTGCCTGGCACTTGTGTAGTGTGAATGTGACTTGCTGCTTATCAGCCCAAGCCAGGTCTTGCTGCATATGGACATGGACTGCTTCACTATCTGAGGAGTCGCAAATGGTGCTGAACGTTGTGCAATCATCAGCGAACATCCCCACTTCTGTCCTTATGTTGGAGGGAAGGTCATTGATGAAGCAGCTGAAGATGGTTGGGCCGAGGACATTACCCTGAGGAACTCCTGCAATGTTGTCGTGGGACAGGTGATTGACCAACAACCACAACCATCTTCCTTTGTGCTAGCTATGACTCCCAACCAGTGGAGAGTTTTTCTCCGGATTCCCATTGACTCCAGTTTTGCTAGGGCTCCTTGATGCCACGCTCAATCCTATGTTGCCTTGATTTTGAAGGCAATCACTCTCACCTTACCTCTTGAGTTCAGCTGTTTTGTCCATATTTGGACAAAAGTGATAATGAGGTCAGGAGCTGAGCGGCCCTGACAGAACCCAAACTGAGTCAATGAGCAGGTTATTGCTAAGCAAGTGCTCACTTGATAGCACTGTTGATGACCCCTTCCATCACTTTACTGATGATCGAGAGTAGACTGATAGGGTGGTAATTGGCCGGATTGGATTTATCCTGCTTTTTGTGTGCAGGATATACCTGGGACATTTTCCACATTGTTGGGTAGATGCCAGTGTTGCAGCTACACTAGAACAGCTTGGCTAGGGTCGCAGTTAGTTCTGGAACATAAGTCTTCAGTACAGTTACTGGTATGTTGTCAGGGCCCATAGCATTCAGCCATTTCCTGAAATCACTTGGAGTGAATCAAATTGGCTGAAGATTGTCATCTATTATGCAGGTTACCTCAGGTGGAGGCCAAGATAGATCATCCACTTGGTACTTCTAGCTGAAGATTGTTGCAAATGTTTCAGCCTTCTCTTTTTGCACTAATGTGCTGGGCTCCCCCATCATTGAGGACGATATTTGTGGAAACTCCTCCTCCAGCTGGTTGTTTAATTGTCCACCACCATTCATGACTGGATGTGACAGGACTGCAGAGCTTAGATCTGATCCATTGGTTAAGGGATCGCTTAGCACTATTGCATGCTGCTTACACTGTTAGATATGCAAGTTGTCCTGTAGCTTCGCCAGGTTGACACCTCATTTTTAGGTATGCCTGGTGCTGTTCCTGGTATGCCCTCCTACACTCTTCATTGAGCATGGGTTGATCCCCTTCCTCGACGGTAACGGTAGTGAGGGAATATAGCAGGCCATAAGGTTAGATTGTGGTTGTATGCAATTCTGCTGCTGATAGACCACAGCACCTCATGGACGCCCAGTTTTGACTTGCTAGATCGGTTCGAAATCCATTCCATTAAGCAAGTGGCTGTGCCACACATCATGGAGGATATGCTCAATGTGAAGGTGGGACTGTGTTTCTACAAGGACTGTACAGAGGTCACTCTTACCAATACTGTCATGGACAGATCCATCTGCTTCAGGTAGATTGGTGAGGATGAGGTCAAGTAGGTTTTTCCCTCTTGTGTGCCTCTGGTGGGTCTGTCTGGTTGGTGGGACAGTACATACCCAGGGATGGTGATAGTCTGAGACATCATCTACAAGGTTGCATGAGTATGCATATGTGAGACTAATACTTTATTAGTCTGTGGAACAGCTCTCTCAGATGTCAGTAAGGATGACTTTGCAGGGTTGACAAATCTGGGTGTACCATCGTCATTTACAGTGTCTCAGTTGATGCTGGCTGGCCTGTCTGGTTTCATTCCATTTTTTAGGCTCCATAACGACTTACTACAAATGAGTGGCTTGCTAGGTCATCTCAGAGGGATTTAAGAGTCAACCACATTGTAATTGGTGTGGAGTCATATGTATGCCAGACCAGACAAATTTCCTTCCCTAAAGATTAGTGAACCAGATGGGTATTTACAATAATCAATGAGTGTTTCACGATCGCCATTACTGAGACTAGCTTTATAATTTCAGATTTATGAATTGGATTTAAATTCCACCAGCTGCTGTGGTGGGATTTAAACCCGTGTCACCAGAGCATTAGCCTGGGCCTCTCGATTACTAGCTGAGTGACATGACCACTTCGCCACCACCTCCTCACAATGCTTCATTGGCCAACTTGCCTCTCAATAGTCAAACTATTCCTGTGTGGTCTGACCCCCAAAAATTGTATCCCACCCATCCACCACCAGCCTTTTCATGAACAGTGACCTCTATGTCCAACCAATACACAGCAATAAAGCTAACTGAATGTTGAACCACATAGCTAAAACAGTTCAATATAACTCAGAAATTCATGATCAAACTATGCAGTGCTCTGATCACACCACAGCATTCTGTCACTGCCTCCAGACTAACACAAGGCTGATCCCCTGGTATTGGGGGTGAGGCATGCAGGTGTTTCAGCCTAGAAAGGAGTCACCTGCAAGGTGATCATAGAGGTGTACAACATAGTAAGAAGTATGGAAAAGGCATATCTGGAACGTTTAAATTAAATTGTGGAAGTAGGACAGTGACAGCTTCAGCCTAGTAAAAGATGATGTTTGGTATGATACCTACAAGTTCTTTCCTGTGCAGAGTTATCAACGTATGAAACAGACTCCCAGGTAGTGGAATTGAACATCCTAGGTGCACTTAAAACAATTGGATGCTACAAAAAGGGTACTTATAGATTTTTTCTGGGTGGATTAATTGTTTTGAGCCAAATTGTCCTCAATAATTATGATCTTGTGAAAAGTAGCTTGAAAACTGCTTCCTGGCTTTCACTTGAAGCTGGGTTTTGAAAGTGAGCAGGTGGAATTACCCAAAAAGCTTCCCAATGACATGGGAAATCTCTTAATATAGTTCCAGTTTTAAGAATAGGGATTTCACCTGAGAACACTCTTTTGGGTAACCCACACCTTCCCATATCAAAAGCAGGTTCCTGCTGAAAGCTTATAACCAGCTTTAGAATTGAGAACATGGAAGCTCCTTGCCTTGAAGTTGAAATGATTGTTCCCCTACAAACAGGCCATTTAATGTTACCAATTCCAAACCCTGGGTACCCACTCCTTCACATACCTCACCCTTTCCCTACCATCTCAGTCCCAAAACCAGTGCCCTCATATTCTCTCTGATTGCTGGCTGACAAAGAGCCAACTACTCACCATTTCACTCCAAACATCTGTATCTTGTGCATCCTGTCCACTTGAGCAAATGGACACTGCTTTAGTATTAAATTCTCAGTCAAAAGATAGCACCTCAGAATGCAACATTTGGTCTGTACTCAACTGAAATTAGCTTCAATTGCATGTTCAAATCTCTGCAGCATTACTTGTATCCACAACCTATTAACTCCACCTGAATTTTCACCGAGTTCTCGCTTTTTCAAAAAAGAACATCAAATCTGTTTGGGTATTATCATTCTTCCTTCTTCCCCTCTGCTGTTTTAGTTCTACTCTCTTCTGGTTCAGACCCTGGATTAACATCAGAAATGTTAATCTGTCCTCTTCCCTGAAGTATGTAATTGCAGCAGCTCTGATTTTACTTATGATTTCCAGAATTTTTCTTTCTCTTTTATTATTCAAACTATTTTAAACCATTCCAAAAACAAATATCTCGAGCAGGTTTTTACATAGCATCAAGCCCATGCAGAGTGGTACAGGTGGAGACACAATATAAATACCAGCTTGTTTTAAACAATGAAGTATAATACAAATATGAAGTATTGAACAACAGAATACTGAACAATGGCATTTATGTTTAGTGATGAAATGGAAGATTGGATTCCCAACTTTTAGAATAATCAAATTTATTTCATGAACCAAATCACAAACGTGTTAAACTGCAATGAAGCCAGGCATAGGTAAACCATTGCACTAATGCAGCAAGTTCTCCTCTTCCTATTGCAGTGCCCTGAAGATGCACTACTTTGTTTAAAAGGAATTTGGAATCCTAAAGGCTTATACATTTCTGATGTTTATGGAGAAAAATTACAATTACACTAGCTTTCAAATATCACAATCTCAATTGCACAACTTGCAACGTTAACAAAAAGCACTGTTCCAATGAATTTAATGGGGATTTGAAGCTCTAGACAGTCTACAGAAAAACTTCAGAATGTTGGATAACTGCATTTAGGCAAACAAAAAGTTTGGCATAGAATTGAAGTCAGTGAGGGAATCTAAACTTGACAGAAGTGTGAAAGCCACATTCAACAAATGAATAAAATTACTAGCAATCGGAACAGTGGCTGAGTTTTGGCACAAGTCTGTTAGTTAGTACTATGTTTCTGGAACATTTCAACGATAGTTTGTTGTTTTTTACTGTTTCTCAGTTCATTGACAGGAATCAATGCTGCAGAGTTAGCATCCATACAATTAAGTGGCCCCTGATGAAGGGTTCTTTGACTTTTAATTTGGTCTGCTGGGTGCTGCCAGGTTCTGCTTCTCCGTTTGTTTGTGGTAGATGAAGAATCTGTGAACACTCTTTGCTTGTTACCCAGTGCAGAGCGCCTAGACTGTGATCTCGGCGAGTTTCTGGAAGTTCGACTGCCCTTTCGTGTTCCCACTGAGGTTTGGTTTTTAGCATACACCCTTTTCTTACAATTTATGGGAGGTGATTTGTTGGTCCGAAGCAAATATTCGTCAGGTGATCCTCTCTTTCTGTCAACCATCAGCATCTCCTTGTCAAGTTTCCTCTGAATGCGTAATGCTAACAATCTGTCCTGCTCTTCTATCCTGAGCTTTTCAGATTGTTTTTTCTCCCAGTCTGAGTGTTGCTCTTCATGGAAGATTCCAGAAGAAGGTTCTATGCTTTCACAGGGTTCATTAGGACAGATTTTTCTCTTTTTAACAGTAGAGCAAGTTTCTCCCTCTGCTTCAGGGGAATTCCATGTTTTCCTTTTCACAACCATTTTCAATTGAATGGGAGTTTGGTTCAACATCTGGTGTTTAGTGCCTTGATCTTGGCTTGGCTTTTGTTTCAATGCAATGTTCTCATCTGTGTGTTTTGTTGCACAGTCTATATTATCTAAATCACAAATGTTTGCACTATTGTGCGCATAATCATCAAGTTTATGACCTAAAATTGGCAGAGATGAAAAACCTTCATCTTCGCCATTACTATTGATGGAATTTAACTTCAATTTTGTAAGTGGCACATCTTCTTCACACCTCTCTCTGCCCTTCCATACACCACTGCAAACTCCCACCATCTCATTTTCATCGTCTCCTGGGCTGTGCTCACCAGTTTCCTTGCCTTCTTGCTGATAATCTGTGATAGTTGCAGTGGGAGTTCCTTCCATATATTGGGCTAGCTCTGGCTGAGCTGGAATGCAGACTTGCTCTTGCTCCTCCTCATAATGAAAAGGAGAAATACCTTCAGTTGAGTCACTGTTTGAAATGTCATCTGCATCAGTAGATTTGCTGTCCTGAATAAAAACACAAAAGAACTTCAAAAGTTTGCAGACCATTCAAAAGCCTTCAGAGTGAATAGAGTATATCATTTAATGCAGTTGCACACAAGCGATCTTTTTGCTACTCAAATGAATTCTCATTGGTTTTATTTCTACTAATCTGAAGTTTACCGTGAAATATAAAATAATGTTTTTGAAAGAAATGGTAGTGATACAGTATTATGTTGCTGCTGGGGCATGGAGTTGAAGGCACTCGAAGTACTGTTACACTATTTTTATTGTTCCCATTTAGGAAAAGCAATCCTTGTGGGTTACTCTCCTTTTATTTTTCAATCCGGGGGCAGTTTCACTGCCTCCGTTGTGTATTATGGAAACCTGATTGTAATTAGAGCATTGCAGGACTGACTCCCCATGATTACAAGAACTGGTGGCCTTAAGCTTAAAAATGTGGCTATATGGCTGCACTCATACCTACTTTTCTCTTACTGGTTTGAACTTGGGTGTGAAATCTTCTCTGTTGTGAAAGCAACTCTGCCATCCTCCAGCAGGTAACTGCCTAACCATGCACAAAGCAAGATACACCATCTTAGAAGTTATGCTTAGTTTTGCTTTGAGGGTTTACTGGCATTTCTAGAAATGTTTCAGTATAATCGCCATTTACCTCTGAGGCACTTTGCCAACACAAAGGGGCTATTATAACTTTGATGGAAACCCATTGGGAAAAATCAGGCACCTCTTTACACTCATGGAAGTGGTCATTTCTTTAACATTTTTGACTATTTTTCATTGAAAAGATCCAGATAAGAAGTATTTTATAATATGGTTCAAGTCAAACATTCCTCTAAAAGGAATTCATTTCTTAGGAGAGCCCCATGCTATACAAATCTAAAATCAGCATATTAACCACCTTTTAGCCTAAGTGGAAGTTATTTGCCTTAGACATTTAACAATTCCGTAGCATGTCTTTGTAAGGAATATACACCTCGTACCCACTGTGTTTGGAAGATTTTGATCTATTTCTGACTGTTCTATGAAGAGAACAGAACACAGGAACTCGGGAGGGCTCTCCAGTTTTTGCAAAGGGAGCTTCGTTTAATAAAACACTGCAGATTACTTCTTCCAGAGCGGTAGGACAGAACGCAGAGATTACTTTGTTTAAGTAAGCTAGCCCCCAAATGTCAGGTAGCGTCACTTGTTCTTTTTCCTCAGACAATGTAAATATAACTTCTACCCATTTGAATTAAGCTATTCTGATCATTCCCATTTTACAGTTAACTTTGGAATAAACCAGCTTATAAGTTGAATCAAAACGGAAAAAAAAAAAATCGCCTGAGTTTTTACATGGTCCACCTTGATTGAGATTGAAGAAATATTTATTGAAAAGTCAGATATTGTTCAGATCATAACACAATTTCATTGTTACACTCTAGGGTCCTGCTGCCATTCAAGTAGCTAGTGGGCAGTTCAAGCAAACTTGTAATAGTAGGGGGCCAGGCCTGAATCCACTAAATCCAACAAAGTTTATTTTTGTACTTTTTCATGGGATTTGTTACTCATCCTTAACTCCCTTTGAAACTGTAGTGATAATATACTCTCTTGAACCCTACACTCAGCCTAGTGTAGGTACACCTACAGTGCTATTAGGGAGGGAGTTCCAGGACACTATCCAGTGACAGTGAAGGAACAGCGATATAGTTCTAAGTCAGGATGGTTTGTGGCTTGGAGGGGAACTTGCAGGTGGTGGTGCTCCAAAGTGTCTGCTGCCCTCATCTTCCTTGTGGTAGAAGTTGCAGTTTTGGAACATTTTGACGAAAGAGGCTCAGTGAGTTGCTGCATCTTGTAGACGGTACACACTGCTGCCACTGTGTGTTAGAGATATGGGGAGTGAAGTTGATAGATGGGGTAGCAATCAAGTGGGCTGCTTTGGCTGTCCTGGATGGTGTCAAGCTTCTTGAGTGTTGTTGGAGCTGCACTCATCCAGGCAAGTGGAGAGTATCCCATCAAACTCTTGACTTGCGCCTTGTGGGCAGGCTTTGGGGAGTCAGGTGGTGAGTTACTCACCCCAGAATTCCCAGCCTCTGCTCTTGTAGCCACAGTATTCATATAGTCAATTCAGTTTCTGGCTAATGGCATCCCTCAGGGTGCTGCTGGTAGGGGATTCAGCGATGGTAATGTCATTTAATATCAAGGGGAGATGGTTAGATTCGCTCTTGTTGAAGATGGTCATTGCCTGGCACTTATGTGGCACAAATGTTACTTACTACTTATCAGCCCAAGCCGAATACTCCCCACATGGGCATGAACAACTCAGTATCTGAGGAGTCATCAATGGTATTGAATACTGTAATCATCAACGAACGTTCCCACTTCTGATCTCATCTTGGAGGGAAGGTCATTGATGATGCAGCTGAAGATGACTGGGCCTAGGACACTATCCTGAGGAACTCCTGCAGTAATGTCCTGGGGCTGAGATGATTGACCTCCAACAACCATCTTTATTTGTGCTCCGTATGGCTCCAACCAATGGTGAGTTTTCCTCCCATTGACTTCAATTTTGCTTGGTCAAATGCTGCCTTGATGTCAAAGGCAGTCACTCTCCCCAAGCTCTTTGACTATGTTTGAATTAAGGCTACGATGAGATCAGGAGTTGAGTGGCCTTGGCAGAACCAAACTGAGCACCAGTGAGCAGGTTATTGCTGTGTAAGTGCCCTCTTGTTAGCACTGTTGATAACATCATGATGATAGAGAGTAGACTGATGGGCGGTAATTGGTCAGATTGACTTTGCCCTGCTTTTCATAGATAGGACTTAACTGGGCAATTTTCTGCATTATAGGCTAAATGCCAGTGTGCCAGTGTTGTAGCTGTACTGGAACAGCTTGGCTAAAGAGGCAGCTAGTCCTGGAGCACAAATCTTCACTACTATTGCTGGGATGTTGTCAGGACCCATAGCCTTTGCTGTATCCATTTGAGGAAACTAGAAAAGGTAACTGCAGTAGACTTGAATTTGTAACAGTGGAAAACTATTGCAATTTTAGGATCCACATCTAACATGGGAGTTTGCCCCTTCCTTTAAATTAAAATCCAGTGTAGCTTTTGTGTGCATATAAATGTTAAACTAAATTTTTTCAAAACACTTACTGTAGCAGATGCATCACTTCGCCGTCTAGGAGTTTCAACTATTTGATACTTCCGTGAGGTGGGAGATAAGTACCTTCAAAGAAAGTTAAAATTAAATAACATTTCTAATAAATCAAGCTGGCCTTAACAGAGTACTACTTATAGAAAAGGCAGCAATGTAAACCTATAGCAAAATCAAAGTCTGTGTAAACATCCCACATAATGGCAGAAGGTACTGTCACCAAAGCAAGACCTCTTGAAACAAATAAAATGTGGTTTCTACATAGAACAGAAAACTTCAGACACAAGCAACTTCATTCTATATAAGAATCCTATTATAACGCCTATAAAAGGAGTGCAAGAACAAAGAGATCCAAGGGTACATGTACAAAAATCTTTGAAGCTGTTAAAAGACAGGTTGAGAAGACTGCTTTAAAAAAAGGTATTTGGGATCCTTAGAGAGGCAGGAAGTACAATGACAAAGCAGTTATGCTGAACCTTCATAAAATGCTGGTTAGGCTTTAGCTGGAATATCGCACTCAATTCTGGGCACCGCATTTAGGAAGTGTGTTAAGGCCGTGGAGAGGGCGCAACAAAGATTTTCTAGAATGGTACTAGGGATAACAGGCAAAAACAGAAAATGCTAGAAGTGTTCAGGTGGTCAGGCAGCATCTGTGGAAAGAGAAACAGTTAATGTTTCAGATTGATGGCCTTGCATCTGACAAAAGGTAATGGGTCTGAAACGCCCATTATCGTAACTCTGGCTCCGTTTCCACAAGTACTGCCTGATTTGCTGAGTGCTTCCAGCATTTTGTTTTTTTAAAAAAATTTGATTTCCAGAGGGACCAGTTATGTGCAGAAAGGAAAAAGACTTGCGTTTATATAAGACCTTTCATGACTGCTGGATGTCCCAAAGTGAGTTACAGCCAATTAAATATTTTGTAACAGTGACAATGCTTCAAAATGTATGAAATGTGGCAGCCAATTTACACAAAGCAAGCTTCCACAAACAGCAATGTTATAATGGCCTACGGTGTTGCCTGAGGGTTAAAAATTGACCAGGATATCAGAGATAATTCCCCCTGCTCTTCTTCAAAATAGTCCTATAGGATCTTTTCCATTCACCTGAGTGGGCAGACGAGGTTTCAGTTTAACATTTCATCCAAAAGATGGCACCTTCGAACAGTACCGGACTCCCTCAGTACTGCAATGGAGCTTCAGCCTAGATGGCTGCGCTCAGGTGGTCCTGGGACAGGACTTGAACCCACAACCTTCTGTGCTACGAACCGAGCCATGCCAACATTGCAGAAGTTGTTGCTCTTTTTTTTTAAAAAAGTGTTCAAAATTGTAAATAAAGAGGAGCTGTTTCCAGTGACAAAAGGGTCACCAACTAGAGGACACAGGTTTAACGTGATTGGCAAAAGAATCAGAGGCAACAAACATTTTGTTTTAAAACATAGCAAATTATGATGGGCTGGAACATACTGTCTGAAAGGATGATAGAAGCAGATTGAATAGCATCCTACAAAGGGGAAAGGATAGATGACTGAAAGTGCTGTAGAACTAAATGGAAAGCTCTACCAAATTGCTGGGACAGGCAGGATGGGTCAAATGGCAGCCTTCTGTGTTGAATCATATGATCTTGCATTTATACAGTACCTTTAATGTAGGTAAACATTCCAGGCATTACACAGAAGTAAAATTACAAAAATCAATGACAAGTCAAAGGATTTGTTGGGCAGGGAAAGGGGGGTGGGGGGGTCGAGTAAAAGCTTGATAAAAAAAGTAGGTATGTCTAAAGGAATGAGGAGGCAGAGTGGTTTGAGAAGGATTCCGAGCTAAGGGCCTATTCAGCATAGCTGCCAAATTGGAAGTGTGCAAAGATCCAAGGGTTGTAGAGCTTGTGGAGATTAGAGGTAAGGATGGTTGATACTATGAAGGGATTTGAACATGAGGATGAGAATTTTAAATAGGGCATTTGGGGAAAAATCAGAGCCAATATAGGTAAACAAGTATCAGGGTGAAAACGTCAAATTTTCAGCTCTGAGTCAAATAGCACACCAATGTAGTGAACAGTCTACTTCAACCCAAGACAACCGTCAAGAATGGGATGGAATCGGTGGTGAGTGAGAGAAGTTTGTGACAGGAATTGAAGTTGATGGTGTTGGTCTTGCCGATGTTTAATTGGCTCTCTGTTATCCAGTACTGGACATTGGACAAGTAGTCCAACAAAACAGAGGCAATGGAACAGTCGACAGAGGCGGTGGAGAGGTAAAAAGTAGGATGTCTGACAATGGAACCTGTTGTCATGTGAGCTAAGAGGTAGAAACTGCATGGGAGTGAGGAATAAACAAGGGCCAAGTATAGAACCTTGGGGGCCTCCAGGGGTAAATGTGCTGGGGCAGGAGAAGAAGCCATTGCTACAACAGGGGAGCTAAGAGTGGAATCAAGCAAGGGCAATCCATTCAGCTGGACAAATTAATTAAAATAAAAACAATTGTTTGTTTTCATGAGCTTTGAGGTCACACCCTGGAAGTCAATATTGTAATTTTTTAAAAAATCAATTCCAACTAATTTTTAGTCAACTGAAACCAGATTTAGTCACAACACCAGGTGCACATCTTGGCTTTATCTTTGTTCAGTGCCAGGCAATGACCATCTCTGACAAGAGAATGTTTAACCACTTCCCAATGACATTCAATGGTATTATCATGGCTGAGTCCCTCACCATTAACATTCTGGGGTCACCACTGACTTAAAACCTCAACTGAACTAACCACATGATTGACATGGCCACCAGAGCAAGTCAGAGGCTGGGTGTTGTAATGAGCAGCTCACCTGACTTATTAAAGCCTTTCCACCATCTACGACAAGTGAGTCGTGAGTGTGATGGAATACTTTCCACTTGCCAGGATTAGTGCAGCTCCAACAACACTCGAGAAGTTCAACATGATCCAGGATAAAGACCACTTGATTAGTGCTATATCCACCAGCCTCAACATCCACCAGTCTGGCTTTATATTTCAGATTTTATTAACTGAATTTAAATTCCACCAGCTGCTAAGGTGGGACTTGAACCCATGTCCCTACAGCATTAGCCTGGGCCTCTGGATTATTAGTTCAGAGACATTACCACTATGCCACCATCTCCCCTTTGGCGTAATTTATTTTAGTTAATAACTGGGACCATGGGACTTTAAGTCTCTTTTTAAAAGTTAATGGTCACCCTCAAGATCATAGCAGTCAAGAAACTTAACACCACCCAGCACAAACCAGCCCACTTGATCAGTACCCCATCCACCACGGAAGCACACTGACAGCAACGTGTACCATCTACCAGATGCACTGCAACAACTCAGCCAATGCTCTTTTGACAGCACATTCTGAACCTCTACCACCTAGAAGGACAAGGATAGCAAGTACATGGGACCACCACCTGCAAGTTCCCCAAGGCACACACCATCCTGACTTGGGACAATATCGTCTTTCCTTCACTATCACTGACCCAAAATCCTGAAGCTCCCTCCCTAAAACCTTTGTGGGTGTACCT
This sequence comes from Cetorhinus maximus, assembly GCF_964194155.1. NCBI lineage: Eukaryota > Metazoa > Chordata > Chondrichthyes > Lamniformes > Cetorhinidae > Cetorhinus > Cetorhinus maximus. Next base: position 10,430,519 of record NC_135897.1, read on the forward strand.
ACCCATGTGGGCTGCAGGTCAAGGCGGCAGCTCACCACCGCCTTCTTAATGACAAATATGGCCATTAAATGTTAACCTTGCCAGCAACATTCACAACCCAAGAGCGGATAAAAAAAAATTGCCTCAGGAGTCCAAAGTTCTACCCTTGCTGCCTCCTCTTCTTCCTCATTTATATGCTGCCATATGGCCACATCATCCAAAGCCACAGAGGCTGGCTCCACATGTACACTGATGGCATCGACTTTACCTCTCCAGCACCTCTTCCTCTCGCTCTAGCCCTTCACCATTCCTTACCCTTGACCAACATGCAGTCCTAGTTGAGGCAAATTTTCTCCAGTTGAACATTGTCAAGACCAACATCACCTTTGGCCATTGTCACAAACCTCGTACCCTTGTCACTCATTCCATCCTCCCACTCCCTGGCCAGTCTCTGGGTGAAGATGATTGCTCACACCATGGCATCTTTTTTGACCCCAAGTTTCCAAGTCCATATTTTCCCATCACAAAGATGGTTTACTTCTACCTCCAAGGCATTACCCACCTCAGTACAGCTGTTGCTGAAATTTGCATTTATATTTTTGTCACCTGTAGGCTTGGCTATTCCAAGGGCTCTCCTGGCCAACCTCTATCCTCTGAAAGTTCCTATTCACTGTAGCTTGTATCCAATCCTCTGCTCACGTCACCTCGCTGCTCACTGACCTACACTGGCTCCCAATTGCGCATGCCCTAACCCAGCTGCCCCTCACCCCACCCTCCAATTGAAAAATTGTTTTAAATACCTCCATGGCCTCGCTCCTCCCTATCTAACCTTCTCCAGCCTACATATTTGCTCTCCTCAAATTCTGACATTTTGTGCAACTCCAACTCCTTTCAACACACCATTGACATCCATGTCTTCAGGCTTCCAGACAATAAGCTCTGGAATACCCTTCGTAAACCTCTTTGCCTCTCTTTCCTCCTTTAAGGCCTTCCTTAAATGCCATTTCTATGTCCAAGATTTATTATCCACACAACCCCCATCTATTTCCTTCCATCTCTCCAACTCACCACCCAAGGCCCAAGCACTCCTTCCAAGTCAAACAGCAATTTACATGTGCTTCATTCAATCGAGTGTACTGAATTCACTGCTCAAAACATGATCTCCTCTACACAGGGGAGATCAAATGCAGGTTGAGTGACCACTTTGTGGAACACCTCCATTCAGTCTGCAAGCATGACCCATAGCTTCCAGTGGCCTGTCATTTTAATTTTCCAACTTGCTCTCAAACTGACATCTCTGTCCTCAGCCTACTGCAATGTTTCAGTGAAGTTCAACGTAAGCTGAAGGAACAACACCTCATCTTTTGATTAGGCACTCTACAGCCTTCCAGACTCAATATTGAGTTCAACAATTTCAGACCATTATCTGCTCCATTTTGTTTCCTTGTCTTTGCTTGTCTCAGTTTTCTTTCTTTCAGTCAGCAGCACAACAGCTCTAGGCACATCTTTTGTTTATTTTTTTACCCTATCATCATTGCCCTTGACCCTGGAAGATTAATTGTTCTGTCATTCAATCTCCTGACTTCCACCCCACCATAGACCTTCCTTTTGCTCTTGTCCCACCCACCCCTTGTTCAAAACATATTACATGTCTAACTTTTCCTAGGTCTGATGAAAGGTCATCGATCTGAAATGTTAATTGTTTCTCTCCACAGATGCTGCCTTAACATGCTGAGTATTTCCAACATTTTCTGTTTTTATTTCCTTCTATGTCTTGGCATAGATTTTTATCTGATTGCAATTCTATGAAGCCTTGATACTATTTTCTATATTGAAAGGCACCATATAAATGCAAGCTGTTGTAAATTTTTAGCTATAGATATGAAGAGAATTCTGTACCTGATAGCACTGTCTTCTTTGTGTCAACTACTTTTGTCAAGCAAAATAAAGTGGAGCCCAAACAAGTAGCAGTCTTCTCTGTTGATGTTCAACCATCCATCTTATTCCTAAACTTAATTCTGTGGCAGATTTGGCATCCCACATCCTAGGTCTTTCCTAATCATACTGTGCTCAGAAGCCAAATCAGATTTACAAAGTCTATGTTGGAGAAGGTTAAGCAAAGATACTTTGCACTGCACCTGCCATGACCTGAACATTTCACACAACCCAAGAGGTTTGAACATCACTTATAAATAATGAAACAAACTACTAATAACACTCATTTGATCAAAATAAAAATATGGGAAAACACTTATGAAACAGGAAGCTACATCTTAAAAGGGGTGGTACCTATAGTAATTTGGCTCTTTCACAATCCAACTCTACTCTTGCTTTATGTAGAAGATACAAGAACGAGGAAGAATGATCCCTTCAATGACCCACATGTAGTTGGGTTCAGGATCCCCTTTGTAGCTCTACTTACTTCTGTATATCTCCTGTATGGCTGGGACTGTGTGTAGTCAATTTGATTTCCCTGTTGACTGATGAACAATTGGATTTTGAGGAATTCCGTCTTGTACGAACGTTCAAGTTTTCTGGAAAAGTCTTGGATACTGAATTCTGCAAAGAAAACAGATATTTATAAAGGAAATACAATAGTACAAAAATATTTACAGGTACGCACTGGATTCATTACTTATTCGTGGGATAAATACTTTTCTATTTATTTATATAGCTCACTACAATTGTATCCATTCAGATTCATTGACCTATTGCAGAATTAGATTTTCAGCTGGCCACATCTCTTGAAGATCAATGTTGATTATGTCATAAAATATGTCCAGATTCATGTCACTTGGGTTAATACATTAAGAACCAAGGCAGGCAGCTCTGGAGGTGGTAAATGAAATTTACTCAACATATTAGCCTTTAGTTTACTATTTGAAACAATTATATACTGGTTCAAATAGAGCATCTCAAGATCAACCTTGCAAGAGATATAGCTGCAACTATTTGAAGGAATTTTGTATCAAGAACTGTGAATACACCTGCTGACAATCAATCCTCATCGATCACTACCTGGAGCCCTGGGATGGACAGTTTGTCGTCGCAGTCTCCGTGTTACATTATTATATTGGCAGGCCTTAACTAGCACCAGTTTTCAGTGGGCAGTCAGGGAGAGAATTTGACAGTCAACAGACAGGGCTGTCAGCATTTTAAGTGAGACAGATTACCAAAGGGACTTTAAGTTTTGATTGTGTTTATGACAGTTCAGATATAATAAGTTTAAAGAGAAAGCAAGCTGCATCTTTACTGTGTGTCAAGGGACATTGAAAAATATATATTTTTCACTAATCCTACTACTCTTTCTTGGGTATTTAAGATCACCAATTTGCCCAAAATTTGCATAATTTTGGAAGACTGAGTATCCAGTCTACTACCACAGAGAATGACACATTCCAGTTGCAGAGCATAAGCAATGTTTGAACCATGGTATCTTAGAATTTAGAAGGGGGTATTCAGTTTACTGTACCTGTGCCAGCTCTTTGAAAGAGCTATCTTCCCCCCTTAATCCTGAAAATTAGTTATCTTCAAGTATTGTCAGCTGTGGCTCAGTTGGTAGCACTTTCATCTTGGAGTCAGAAGATTGTGGGTTCAAGGACCACTCCAGAAATTCAAGCACAAAAATCTGGGATGGTACTCAGTGCAATACTGATGGAGAGCAGTTTTTTGAATAAGCTATTAAACAGAGGCCTGAACTGCTGTCTCAGATGTATATAAAAGGCTCATTGCAATATTTGGAAGAGGAGAGTTATCCCCAGTGTCCTGGTCAGAGTGACAGTTGTTTAAAAAGGGTCTTTTAGGCTACAAGGTTTAGGCAGCTAAAGACAGAGCTGCCAGTGGAAGGCATACACAAGAGCTGTGGGTCAAAAGTGGAACTCTGAAAGTAGGTTGCAAAGCTGCAGAAAGTTATGGAAATGAAGAGGCCATGGAGGGATTAAACTATGAAAAGTAACAACTGGAGGCCTTAAGTGACCAGGGAAACCATGCAATAAACAGGGGAAATATTGAGGAGTTGCCAGTACAGAATAGCATATGGGTAACATAGTCTGACCAGCTGAGGTTTAACAGTGGAAGTAGTCCTTCTGATGGAAAGAATATGGAAATTGAAACTCGGGTTAAATAGGACAGACTATGAACAGTGTAGTTCAGCCTGTAATGATGGCCAGGGAGGACTTGGAGTCATTAGGGCAGGTGTAGGGTTTGTGGCTGGGGCTAAAGATGATGGTTCAGTCTTCACAATGTTTAATTGTCAAAAACTGCATGTCATCCAAGACATTTAAAAAAAAAACTTTTCACAGGGTGTGGGCATCACACGCCAGCATTTGTCTGTCCTAAGTTGTCCTGAGAAGGTGATGGTGGGCAGCCTGCTTGAACCGCTGCAGTTGTAGCAGCAATTTGATACAATTGAACGAATGCTAGGAAACTTCACAATCGTGTTGCATGTGTGTTGACTGGAATTTCACACTGGCAGACCTTCTAAGGATGGCAGATTTCCTCCGCTAAAGGACATATTGAACGAGTTGTTTTGAAAGCAATCTGACAGCTTCATGGTTACTTTTACTGATAGCAGCTTTTTGGTTAGTTTTCTTTTTTATATAAACTGAATTCCAATTCTTAAACTATCATGGTGGAAGTGAATTCATTTACTGGATTACTCTGGGTCTTCTAGAGTCCAGGAACATAACCACTACATCAGTGTGCCGCAATTGACTGATAGTAGAGGCAGTGGGGGTCCAGAGAAGTGAAGAGGGAAAGTTGAATGTCAGGTAATATGTGAAAGCTGACCCCACATTTGTGGTTAATAATGCCAAGCCAAAGCATGTAGATGAGGAACAGGAAGGGGCCAAGGGTGGATGTTGGGGAAGTCCCAAGGTGATGGTGCAGAGATAGGAGATACCATTGGAAGAAATTTTCCACTATACATGGATTAGATGGAGGAGGATGGTAGGGTTGACTGTGCATGGTAACGCCATGTAGCCACTGTCACACAGTGATTTTTGTGACTTTGGTTAGAGCTTTTTTGGTAGGGAGGGAAATCCAATAATTTGGAGGGACTGAAGTAGGGAGTTATGAGAGATTTAACTGGCAATACTTTGAAGGATGAGAGGAATGGGAGATAAAATATTTAGATATTCAAAAATTGTAACTGACATTGACCAAGGGCAAATTGACAAAAATGTTATTGACTGAAGCAGCAGTGCAACTAACACAAGCTCTGACCCTAAAAAAATTTAAGCTGGAATTCTGCCAAAAGTCAAAATTTTAAATGAAAATCACACTGGACAGTCACTTCGTTTGCAGGTTTCCTGTTTTTAATCAATGCATTCACTCCTATTTTTGTATGTTGGAAAAGAGCAGCAGGCCCATACAGTCAGTGCAATTAAGCACCATGAACCCCAATCAGCAGCCATATCTTTTCCTGGGAGATACAAAAAACTATATTTTTTAAAAATTAGGCCAGTTTTAAGAGGGAAAAACATCCTGGTAAATTCCACTCCAACCCCCTGAAATGTGATCAAAACTCCTATCTTTTGAAAGCCACAATATTAACTATACCCACAAATTTGTCCAGTTCCCTTCTAAATATTTGCAGCAAATCTGTACTCTGTGAGCATGCCAGAAATTTATTCCAAAGGTTGATGGCTCCCTGCAAAAGTTCTGAAGAGAAACCTTAAAATACATTATGGAGCCGTTTATAAATCAACTAGCTTTCTTAAGCAATATTGTGTTCCTTTAGCTTAATGAAAAAGCACGGAATTAATTGAGGCTCATCAGCTCATATCTTGAAAGCATCCAAAGTTATCAGTTGATAGTGACTTACCACCTTCTCACTCAGCATTTTAGCTAGTTTTTCATCTCTTTTTAATTGTTCATCCACTTCCTTCCTCTGCTGTTCTTTATAAATTAGTTGCTCCTTCTCCTCTGCCAATATCTTCTGGATTAAGTCTTCACTGGCTCGGAGTTCCTCCTCTTCACGAGCATGGCGTTCTGCCTTCAACTGTGAAGTAATTCCAGCATGATCATCTCATTATCTATGGCTGAAGAAACTGACTTCAGATTCTAATATTCCCACTATGGGTTAACCACAAGCAATTCGGAACCCCATCTTAAACGAGTCCTTTCATAAGCTCTTTCATTGGTGCCGTTTACCAAGTGGGCCAATATTCTTATCATGGTGCGCCTTTAGTAATCTCCAGCCAATTTATTCACCTGATTAATTCTAAACAGACCAACAAGTGCACACATTCCTGAGATGGCCCAAAAGGGGTTTCCTGCAGGACTGGGAAACTTCTACCTCAGCTTTCAGAAACCTGTATTCCCACAGATAAGCAAGAGCTCAATGTTGACCAAAATAAAAGAAGAAATATTGAAGAAAACAAATATAAAATACTGTATCACAGCCTGGATGCCAATGAGAATACTGTCCATTTTTTCCATTTAGATACAATATCATAAGAAACTCCAAAGTGCTTTTAATTTGACAACATCATGAAGTAACTAGTTCATGAAATAATTCCTTGGAAAGGATGCATCCTGTCACAAAATTCAGTTGGTAATGTATAATTATACCAAGCTTTATGACAGCCTGAATTTTACAGGCAACTCATCAGAATCACTACACAGTTGTAGTGTAGTTGCAAGCTTCTCTGCACTTGCACATTTGTAGGCATAATCAACATTACAGCAGAAGTGATATAAAATTCCAAATAATCAAATGTTAATGGCTCTTTGCATGGTGAACAGCCACTAAGTATGAACCAAACTCAATAGTCAGATACTGTTAAGTATCTATATTGTCGAGCAGAACCAATACCACATGTGAAAGCATCTTCTTGGAACCACCATGAAGTAAAGACAGTGACTTCATATGTATACAAGTGCCTCTCTGAAGAGCGCCAAAAGCCTATTATTGCCTTGCTTCAAAGATGATTGTTGATTTTGTACTAGAGAGGTAGGTCGAGAGGGAAGATATCCCAGAAACTTTAAACAACTTCACAGAAGCAGATTCAACCATGTTCATTAAGAGAACCTAATTACTTACTGGCCATTAAAAAGTGTTTAAATATTGTAAAAACAATATTAGATGGGTAAAAGGCAAAACATTTTATAAAAAGGTGGTAAAGTGGAAATCCTCAAGAAATTAAATTAGCATCTTTTCTTCTACAAATGCTAAACAGTAACATTGGCTTTTACAAATCACTATTCATAGTAACTGGTCACATATATGGTTTAAATCTATTAGACATAACTAATACTTAGCGTGTTATGCCACTCTATTCATTATATTGATCAGTTTCAGCTGAGTAGAAACAACCCTTTGAGGAAAGAGAACAAGATAAAACATCCAAAGATTAAATTTAAATGTAAAAGGATTGCTTAGTCTCAGCTCTTTTACGCTGACATTTGAGCAATACTCAGAGCAGACGATATAGTTAGATTTAAGTTTAACTTTCGGGCATTTTTCCATAATTATTTGTAATTTTAAAAAAAATCTAGAATCGAAAACTAGTCTCAATAATGGTGACCATGAAACTATCATTGATTGTTGTAAAAAAAAAATCTGATTAGAGAAGGAAATCTGCCATCCTTACCTGGTCTGGCCTACATGTGACTCCAGATCCACAGCAATGTGGTTGACTTTTACCTGCTCTCAAGGACAATTAGAGACGGGCAACAAATGCTGACCTTGTCAACGACATCCACATCCCAGGAAGAGAAACATTTCTTCTAGTAGGCTTTAACAACTTTTTATTCACACAAAGAAGCATTTCAAAGGGTGTATCTTGTAAAGAACATATCTTTTTATTTCTGTTGGACTATGGATTAAAATTACAATGGCTAAAGTTTGAAGGACATGTCTACTGGAACAATGTGAGGGATATACAGAGTGTGCCATGAAAGACAGGATGGTGCTGAGGAGGAGCCTGATCAAATGCCTGGCAACGTTTTAATTGGCTCCTGACCAGATGGCCAGGGCTTGTGTGAGAGCAGTGCAGCAGAATAGCTCCTAGCCTGAAAGGAAATAGACCTAAACCTCTCTCTCCTGTGTGTGTAAGATTCCAGTAATTCTACAATAATAGCTAGCTGGCTTTTTCTCCTCATATCTCTATACCCAGCTCTCTCTCTGAAAACCCCTCTCAAGAGGCAGTGGGGAAAATCACTGTTAGAGACATTGAAAGGCAAGTGCTCAGCCAGTGAACTAAATACTGCAAGTGCTAGAAGACCACCAGCAAAGAACTGAAAGGAATTTGGAAGACATCGATAAAAATCAACCCATCGAATCCTGTACTCTGGAATTGGTGCTATTTGACTGTTTCATCCCACCCTTAAAATCCATGTTTTTCTTAGTCTTGTATGTGTATGTATAGGGATTTAAGGAGGGGTAGAGTTTAAGTTATAGAGTTAGATGTTAGCAGTTTATATTTCTTTCTTTTGCCACTGGTTAAAGACAATTTGTTCAATAAACAGTTATTTACTTATTAAATTTACAAACATGGTGCTTGTATTCTGTTAACCTAAATTAAATAATTAAGTGGGTTGCTCAAACTTTTTTCACGTTTGTTGTGGCTCAGGGAGCAGTGGAGCTCACTGTCTCCAGTGAGTCATGACAATCAGCATTGCAACAACAGCCTGAATTCCTGATGCACTGCTCAAACTGTGCAGCCGGCACCTTTAGATGTAATGATCACTTGGAGCCTGTCCAAATTGCAATGCATCTATCCAATGAAGTGCTGTACCCATGTTATTATGTTCCTGTGCAGAGTTGAAAGCCATGCAGATGGGCAGCCATTTCTCTCTCTTTCCTGCTGATGGCATTGACTCCTTGCTGAGATACAGTTTCATAAGTGGTCACTCACCTAAATAGCCATTTCTGTGTGAACCTGTGTAAAGACACTAATCTATTAATCAACACATTATTTCACTCTGCTCTATTATTTTCTGTATTTTACTTGGGAAAATTGATTGTAGAGCTTACCTTAAATTGTCCCTTGGCCGTGACAGAAGTTGATTTTAAATAAAAAAACATTGATGAAAGGTGAACCTACTGAGTGGGCACTACTAGTATTCAACTATATGTAACAATGGACAAAGTCATCCTAACCCCAAAAGTGTGCTCCTTGCAAGCATCACTGGATAATGATTAAGAGCAGCAATTGTCTCCAATTTTTTTAACTCCTCTACTATTGGTGTGACAGTTCAGCTAAACACAGATTGGGAACTGAATCTAAGATCTTCCTAATCTGTATAGTTCAACTACATGGAGCCTTAATCAGCTAAATCATTGGAAGTTGATTTTGCTGATAGGATGAAGTTTGCCAGCTATTTGTTAGCGTACACATTCTGAATGGTGTTTCCAGCATCCATGCCTTTTGAATGCAAAAAATCAACAGAAATGTTTTATTTCTCTACCATGTGATTAGCCAATATGGTAAGTTGACACTAGAAGATTGTGGCGTAAATGCAACAAAAATTTTGCCTGTGAAATCATTCTTATGAGATTTGGCAACAGCACAGTAGTATGCCTTTAGTTGACATTGATCTCCTCTCGAAGAAAGATAGCTACATTCCACTGAGGTGCCCCTATACCAGGTAACAAAGGCTGGGGAAAAAAAAGAGCCTGCTCATTTGTCTAATTGTACTTTGGGAATGCAACCCATCAGCCTTTCCCAAGTCCAGGCTTTAAAGAAAGGCACGTTGTCCTGCACCCAATATGAAGGCTAGCATAGGATTTTTCACAAACTGTCTAATATTCGCAGACAGGACATGGTTTCTTTAAGTCTGCACCCATAAAAAGGACATTGAACCAGTAGCAAGCTTTATGTTTAGGCCTATTGGTGATTCAATGAACAGGGAAATCGGACCTAAAGCCATCCCACTATCAAGGAACATGGTAGAAAAACATGAGGATGTACAGCCAACAACATACTTGTGGGGAGGAAACATGGCTTAGCAATGGGAACTCCATTCATCTCAAGTCTATGGGGCCAGTCAGTTACGTGAGCCCACTAACTAAGATGGTGTAGGTCAGGGTATTTTTTTATTATGTATTCCCCTAAAGGAGGTGAAAAACAACTTATGAAACTTCACATTTTTTCCCTGAATATAGAAGATAGGATACTATGGATGCTTTGTTCATTTGACACTACAATTAACATTATTCAATCCTGGCTAGTTACACTCGTGAGATAATACTTCCACAATCAAAATAGGATTGTACCCAAAGAAAAGAGAGCATGCCCATCTACATCAAGATCTATCAGTCAACTCCCCTGTATACACAAGTGGTTCATAGAGTCCATGCAAGGAAGAATATAATGAAGTGTGTGCAAATAACGGTTTGCTTTCCCAGCATATCTCAAAGTCCTGGACTCAAGATACAATGTTAAAACAGCTTTCTGCTGAACCCAGGATGCATTGTGTAAATGGGCCTAGGCAAGGGTTTCTTCTTAAGAATAAAGATCTGGTGAAATGTATGAAAGTCACCCATATCTTTTGGAAGAGATTAAGGATCTAAATGAATCTTGCTGCATCCATGTTGTTAATCTAATGTCAGTTTTATGTATCTATGCATTGATTTAGTGGTAGTATGTATGGGATGCAGAGGTCAAGCAAAAAGTTTGCATATATGCTGGATTGTGGAACACGATGAACCAGTACTCATGCTGGATGTAGAATGTGGTGCAGCTAAACACAATGTGAGCTCAGTAAAGACCCATATACATACACTGGTAAGTGTGATGAACCTGTAGTATAATGTCTCATTAAAGACCAGGTTCTGTATTGTTACACTGATGCCTGTGTACTCTGGTATTTAAATTAACAAAATTAATTAAGATGAAGATGACCTAAAAATGTACAAATCTTACATCAGCTGCACAAGCACAGAACCATATTTCTATAGTTAAATCTCTTCTGCATGGAATAAAAATCTACATAATCTACTTCTCACCTTACTGATCTGCTCTTCATACTCCTGTCGAACCTCGCCAGGTTTGGATAATTGAGGTCGTGAGCGCAATCTGTCAACTTATAAAATAATGGATAGGTCAGTTTTCCAGTGCATTACTCATTTCCAAACATTTCCACCAATCCCTGGGACTCCTGTTCCTTATTACAGAAGTGACCCTGCTACCACCAATGGCTAACTCGTTTGTTATATATGTCTGACAAGAAGCAAAAAGAGTGAAGAACTGTTATACTATTCACGAATCGTTAACTCTCAACAACCATATTACACATCTAAATTCTACACACTAAACTTTAAACTAACTTTGGCCCAATTTATGATTTAGGTTTGGTGTAATATGCAATTGAGAGTTACATCATTTAATAGATTAGCAGATACAGAGTCCCCTTCACTTATGCATATCTGCTCTTTGCCTGCTGTACACAACTGCCAGCTGGTATTCAATTCTGAAGAAAGGTCCTTGACCTGAAACATTATTTCTCTCTCCACAGATTCTGCCAGATCTGCTGAGTATTGTAGTGCCCAGTATTTTCTGTTTTCATTTCAGATTTCCAGCATCTGCAGTATTTTGCTTTTCTGCTGGACAGTTATTACGTTTGTCATGGCAAGTGAGCACAATTTCTAATATGTTATTTTACCTGAAGGCCGTTTAAAGTTTTGAACCAGATGTTGTTACAGCTGGCATAGCTTTGTAATTTGACTTAAAAGCTGTTAAGTGCTTGCAGCAGACAACAATTAAAAGGAACAGCACACTTAGCATTGTGTTAATTATGCAGAAAATGCCAGTTACAATACGAAGAGCACAATTATAAACTTAAAAAAGGCTGAACTTAATTGGTGAAAGATTTACTTTTCTCGAGGGTGGGGGGGGGGGAGAATATCTCAGATTGAATAAATAAACTACATTCAGACAATAAAGCAAACAGCCAGCATTGTTTTTCTTGAAAAGCCCAGCCTATCTTACTGATGATTTCCTCTACGTAAAATATCTAAGGATTTTATATTAGCTTATACTAAGCGTACCTGTATTGCTATTGGGTACAGATGTTACAAACATATGAAATAGGAACAGAAGTAGGCCATTAGTCCCTTGAGCCTGCACCACCATTCAATAAGATTATGGCTGATCTGTGTTTTGAATTCCAAATTCCCATCTACCTCTGACGACCTTTGATTCCCTTGCCTAACAAGAATCTACATCCGCCTTAAAAATATTGTGACCCCGCTTCCACTACCTTCTGAGACAGAGTTCCAAAGTCACACAACACAAGTGAAAAAAATTTCTCCTCATCTCTGTCCTAAAAGGGCAACTGCTAATTTTAAAACATTCCCCCATAGTTCTGGACTCAGCCACAAAAGGAAACATCCTTTCTATGCCCACCTTGTCAAGACTGTTCAGGATCTTATCTACTTCAATCAAGTCACCCCTCACTCTTCTAAACTCCAAAGGAAACAAGCCCAGTTTGTCCAACCTATCCTCATAACACAACCCACTCATTCCAGGTATCAATCTGGTAAACCTCCTCTGAACAGCCTCCAACGCATTTACATCCTTCCCTAAATAAGGAGGCCAAAACTGCACACAATATTCAAGATGTGGTCTCACCAATGCCCTGTATAACTGAAGGATAACATCCTTACACTTGTGTTCAATTCCTCTCATAATAAATTATAGCATTCCATTAGCCTTCTCAATTGCTTGCTCTACCTGCATACTAACTTTTTGTGACTCATGCTCTAGAACACCTAGATCCCTCTGCACCTCAGAATTCTGCAGTCATTCTCCGTTTAAGTAATACTCTGCCTTTTTATTCTACCTGCCAAAATGAACTTCACATTTTCCCACATTATACTCCATCTGCCAGATTTTTGCCCACTCACTCAACCCATCCATATCCATCTGCAACTTCCTTAAAGTCCTCTTCACAACATACTTTCCTACCTACCTGTGTCATCTGCAAATTTAGCTACCATGCCTTCACTCTCCTCATATAAGTCATTGATATAGATTGTAAAAAGTTGAGGCCCCAGCACAGACCCCTACGAGACTCCACTCGTCACATCCTGCCAATCAGAAAATGCATACTCTCTGCTTTCTGCTAGCTAGCCAATCTTCTATCCATGCTAATATGTTACCCCCTACATCGATGACCTTTTATTTTCCACAATAACCTTGGATGCTGCACCTTATCAAACGCCTTCTGGAAATCCAAGTACAGCACGTCTACAGGCTTCCCTTTATCCACAGCACATATTACTCCTTCAAAGAACTTCAACAAATTGGTTAAACATGATTTCCCTTTAACAAAACTATGCTGACTTTCCCGATTACCTTGAGTTTCTCTAAGTGCCCAGCTATAACCTCCTTAATGATTGATTCTAACACCTTCCTCACAACAGATGTCAAGGTAACTGGCCTATGGTTTCTTGTTTTCTGCCTCCCTCCCTTCTTGAATAGAGGCGTTATATTTGCTACCTTCCAGTCTGATGGAAGCTTTTCAGAATCTAGCGAATTTTTGAAATTGAACACCAGTGCATACACTACTTCATTAGCCACCTCTTTAAAGACCCTAGGATGAAGTCCATCAGGACCTGGAGACTGGTCAGCCGCAGCTCCATCAGTTTGCTCAGTACCGCTTCCCTATGATTGTAACTTCACCAATTACCCCTGTTCCTTCCACCTCCTAATTTTCAGTGATGACTGGAATGTTTTTTATATCTTTGAAAGTGAAGAGGGAAGCAAACTATTTGTTCATGTCATTTGCCATTTCCTTATTATCTATTATTAACACCCCACCCAAACCGATTCTACATTTTTGTTTCTTTATTCATTCACGAGATGTGGGCTTCACTGGCTGGGCCAGCATTTATGGCCCATCCCTAGTTGCCTTTGAGAAAGGGGTGGTGAGCTGCCTTCTTAAACCACTGCAGTCCATGTGGTGTAGGTACACCCACAGTGCTATTAGGAAGGGGGTTCTAGGATTTTGACCCAGCGACACTGAAGGAACGGCGATATAGTTCCAAGTCAGGATGTCGAGTGACTTGGAAGGGAACTTCCAGGTGGCGGTGTTCCCATCCATCTGCTGCCCTTGTCCTTCTAGATGGTAATGGTTGTGGATTTGGAAGGTGTTGCCGAAGGAGCCTTGGTGAATTCCTACAGTGCTTCTTGTAGATGGTACACACTGCTGCTATGTGTCAGTGGTGAAGGGAGTGAATGTTTGTGGATCTGGTGCCAATCAAGCGGGCTGCTTTGTGCTGGATGCTGTCAAGCTTCTTGAGTGTTGTGGGAGCTGCACACATCCAAGCAAGTGGGGAGTATTCCATCGTACTCCTGACTTATGCCTTGTAGATGGTGGACAGGCTTTGGGGAGTCAGGGGGCAAGTTACTCATCACAGGATTCCCAGCCTCTGACCTTTTCTTGTAGGCACAGTGTTTATATGGCTAGTCCAGTTCAGTTTCCAGTCAATGGCAATCCCCAGGATGTTGATAGTGGGGGATTCAGTGATTGTAATGCCATTCAATCTCAAGGGACAATGGTTAGATTCTCTCTTGTTGGAGATGGTTATTGCCTGGCACTTGTGTGGCGCGAATGATACTTGCCACTTGTCAGCGCAAGCCTAGATATTGTCCAGGTCTTGCTGCATTTGGAGTATCTAAGGAGTCGCCAAATGGTGCTGAACATGGTGCAATCATCAGCAAACATCCCCACTTCTGACCTTATGATGGAAGGAAGGTCATTGATGAAGTAGTTGAAGATGATTGGGCTGAAGACACTACCCTGAGGAACTCCTGCAGCCCTGGATCTCAGGTGATTGATCTCCTGATTGACCTCCAACAACCACAACCATCTTCCTTTGTGCTAGGTATGACCCCAACCAGTGGAGAGTTTTCCCTGATTCCCATTGACTCCAGTTTTGTTAGGGCTCCTTGATGCCACACTCGGTCAAAGGAGACCTTGATGTCAAGGGCAGTCACTCTCACCCTCACCTCAGGACTTCAGCTCTTTTGTCCATGTTTGAACCAAGGCTGTCATGAGGTCAGGAGCTGAGGGGCACTGACGGAACCCAAACTGGGCGTCAGTGAGCAGTTATTGCTCAGCAAGTGCCACTTGATAGCACTGTTGATGACCCCTTCCATTACTTTACTAATGATGGAGAGTAGACTAATGGGGTGGGAACTGGCTGGGTTGGATTTGTCCTGCTTTTTATGTACAAGTCAGACATGAGCAATTTTCCACATAGCCGGGTAGATGCCAGTGTTGTAGCTGTACTGGAACAGCTTGGCTAGGGGCGCGGCAAGTTCTGGAGCACAAGTCTTCAGTACTATTGGCAGAATATTGTCAGGGCGCATAACCTTTGCACTATCCAGTGCCTTCAGCCATTTCCTGACATCACATGGAGCGAATTGAATTGGTTGAAGACTGGCATCTGTGATGCTGGGGACCTCCGGAGGAGGGTGAGATAGATCATCCAATTGGCACTTCTGGCTGAAGATTGTAGCAAATGCTTCAGCCTTGTCTTTTGCACTGATGTGCTGGGCTCCCCCATCATTGAGGACGGGGATATATGAGTTATTTAATTGTCCTCCACCATTTCACAACTGGATGTGGTAGGACTGCAGAGCTTAGCTCTGACCCGTTGGTTGTGGGATCGCTTAGCTCTGTCTATCACTTGCAGTTTATGCTGTTTGGCACGCAAGTAGTCGTGTGTTATAGCTTCACCAGGTTGACAACTCATTTTTAGGTATGCTTGGTGCTGCTCCTGGCATGCCCTCCTGCACTCTTTATTGAACCAGGGTTGATCCCCTGGCTTGATGGTAATGGTAGAGTGGGGGATATGCTGGGCCATGAGGATACAGATTGTGTTTGAGTACAATTCTGCTGCTGCTGATGGCCCACAGCGCCTCACGGCTGCCCAGTCTTGAGCTACTAGATCTGTTTGAAATCTATCCCATTTAGCAAGGTGGTAGTGCCATACAACACGGTGGAGGGTATCCTCAATGTGAAAGCTGCACCTGCATGTTTGCCTTAAGTGACTTATTGATGAGGGCATCCAGGACCTTTTGTACACCTACACTTTCTAATCTCTCACCATTTAAGAAATACTCTGCACATCTGTTCCTCCTATCAAAGTGGATAACCTCAAATTTTTCCACATTATATTCCATCTGCCATGTTCTTCATGCCCACCTGACTAAGTCTGTCCAAACCCCCTTGAAGCCACTTTGCAACTTCCTCATAACACACATTTCCACCCAGCTTTGTGTAACCCGTGAACTTGGAAATATTACATTTGGTCCCCACATCCAAATCATTGATCTATGTTGTGAATAGATTGGCCCCAAAGTACTAATCCCTGTGGTACCCCACTAGTCACAGCCTGCTAACGCGAGAATGACCCATCTATTCCTACTCTGTTTTCTATTTTTAATCAATCCTTAGTCCATGCCAGTATATTACCTCCTAACCAGTGCACTTTAATAGGCAAAGTACCTAAATATCTTATTTTCCTTTTAGATACCCATAGGTTTAAATTTTGTCCCAAGCTTTAGATTTTCCCTCTCTATCCTTCCCTTGAAGGAGTCTTCCAAATTTATCACTTTTCTATATTTTATTTCAAGGCCTATTGCAAGCTCAGGAAGTCCAGTATCTTAATAGTTAAGACCATTGTCAACTTTAAGTTAATAAGAACAGAAAATACTGGTACTACTCAGCAGGTCAGGCAGCATCAGTGGAAAGAAAAAGAGTTTATGTTTCAGGCTGATGACCCTTCACCAGGCCTGAAATTTGAACTGTTTCTCTCTCCACAGATGCTGCCAGACCAGTTGAATATTTCCAGGATCTTCTGTTTTTATTTCAGGTTTCCAGCATTTGCGATCTTAAAGTTAATAGCTTATTAGAATCTACTTCCTCCTTACTTTGACTTGGTTTATTAATTGCTCTTTAGCTGGATACAAATTCAATGCTATCTTTCCCCTCGGGTGTCCTGCACCTATTCTTTAAGGTAGGTTTTGTGAAGTAAGCTCCCTCGACGATACCAATTGTCCTCAGTGTATACCAAGAAGAATATATTAGAAAATGGGGGGAGGGGGAAAGAGAGACACCAGGGGCAGGCGGGAAGGAAGGGAGAGAGGCCGGGGGCGGGCGGAGGAGGGGAAGGAAGGAGAGAGACCGGGGGCGGCAGGGCAACTGAAAATGTTGGAGTTAAAAAAGAGATGCCAAGAGGTGAGGAAGGACTTATCTCCAGAGTAGAACCCAGTGGGGAGATATTTCAATTTGTACAAGCTCTTCCAAAGTTTGAGGAAAAAGATATTGAAGCCTTCTTTATTTCATTTGAGAAGCTAGCTAAACAGATGAAATGGCCATAGGAAAACTGGACTTTATTATTACAGTCTAAGTTGTTGGGTTGTTGCATGAGGTATATGCTTCGCTATCAGAAGAAATATCAGTGAATTATGATGTGGTGAAAAAGGCTATCTTGAGCGCATACGAGTTGGTTTCTGAAGTATACAGGCAGAAATTTAGGAATATGAGAAAACAGCATGGTCAAACTTATACTGAGTTTGAAAGAGTAAAACAAGGTAATTTTGACCAGTGGATAAGGGTGTTAAAAATAGAAACAACATATGCAGCTCTTAGGAAAGTAATTCTTTTGGAAGAATTTAAAGATTCAATCCCTTTGGTAGTGAGAACTCATGTGGAGGAACAGAGGGTTAATTCTGTAAGACAAGCAGCAGAGATAGCTGATGATTGAGTTAGTTCATACAGCTAAACCTTTTTTCGTCACCCTTTCAAATTGGAAAAGGATATAAAGTGGGAAGCTGAAAGGAAGGTAGGTAGTCAGGGAAGAGAAGGAGTAGCTGAAAGTTCCCAGGAAGTTTTTTCTCAGAATAAAAAGGAAGGTGCTGAAGGTAGAAGTGACATTCGAAAATTGGGTTGTTTTCATTGTAAGTGGGGCACACAAAATCAGTGTTGGAGATTGTAGGAAAAATCTGTTAGAGTTGTTGGGGTATAGAAAAGCTCTGGAAGTAAAAGTACTGTGAATTCTGAGCAGCAGGTTGCAAAAACGTTTAAAGACTTTGCGTGTAAAGGGAAAGTTTTTCCATGTGTACAGGGCGGAGTAGGTAAAAGCTGTTAAAGTTTTAAGAGACACAGGGGCTAGTCAATCCTTAATGTTGTAGGATAGTGATATTTGTTGTTCAAAGGGAGTATTGCAGGAGCAGGTAATAATAATTGGGGTTCATGGAGATGCTAAATCTATTCCATTGTGGAAGGTAAATTTAAAGAGAAAATGGAAGACGGGTGAAGTAGGGGTGGTGGAAAAAATTGCCCATTGCAAGGGATTCAATTTATTCTGGGTGATGCCTATGGTGGTTGAGCAGCCTGTAGAAGTGTTTTCAACAGAGGTATTACAGAATAAACATCCTGGATTGTTTCTTGTTTGTCTTGTAACAAGACCAAAGGCTCATAGGGAAGAACAAGAAAAGCAGGCAGTTCAAAGGCAAGAAGGTGGTGTTGAAATCCAATTAGCTGGCACTGTGTTTGATAGCATTATTCAGAGGAAGGCATACAGGACAGTTCAGCTGAAATGTTTAACTCAAAGAGATTAATAGAGTTACAGAAAAAGGATTTGCAATTAAAACAGTTATATCAGAAAGCTTATTCAGAAACAGGACCAAAATGCATTCCAGTATGTTATTATCTTTGAGGAGATATTTTAATGAGAAAGTGGTGGTCAGATCATGTCTCAGCAAATGAAAGCTGGAGGGAGGTGAATAGAAATGAGATTCTGAGGATTGCTCATGAAATTCCAATGGGGAGACATTTAGGTATTAGGAAAACACAGGAAATGATTCAGAGGTTTTTTTTGACCAGTACTTCAAAAGGATGTAGTCAAATTCTGTGCAACCTGTTATACATGTCAAATAGCAGAAAAACCACAAGCAGTGATTAAGCTGGCGCCTTTTGAAGAACCTTTTACCAGGGTCATGATTGATTCTGTAGGACCCCTCCCTAAGACAAAGTGGAAATCAATATTTAACGACAATAATGGATGTGTCTCCCAGGTTTCCTGAAGCGATATCTTTAAGAAATATTACAACTAAGAAGATTGTGAAGGAGTTAATTAAATTTTTTTAGGAGATATGGTTTACCTAAAGAAATACAATCAGATCAGGGGTCAAATTTCATGTCACAGCTGTTTAAGGAAATAATGAACAGCTTGGGGTAAAACAGTTTAAGTCAACAGCTTATCATTCAGAGTCACAAGGAGCTTTGGAAAGATGGCATCAAACTTTTAAAACTATGATGAGAGCATACCGTCAGGATTATCCACAGGATTGGGATACAGGAATTTCATTTCTGTTATTGGCTATTAGAGACGCTCCGAATGCATCTACTGGTTTTGCCCTTTTGAACTAGTTTATGGTCTTGAGATAAGGGAACCACTGAAATTGATTCATGAGAAATTGGTGGGTCAAAGTTCAGAAGCTATTCTCCTGGATTACGTATCAAATTTCAGGGAAAGATTGAACAGAGCATGTGAGTTGGCCAAGGAACATTTAAAGACATCACAGCAAGTGATGAAAGTGAAAACAGATAAGAAAGCTAAAACTCTCAGTTTAGTTTCTGAAGAGAAAGTACTAATTTTGTTACCAGTACTGGGTGATTCATTAAATGCAAGATTTAGTGGGCCTTACAGGATTGAAAAGAAATTGAGTGAAGTAAATGATTTAATAAATGCTCCAGATAGAAGAAAGCAGTCATGTAAATATGCTTAAAAAGTACTTTGACAGGGAAGAGGAACAAAAGAGGTATTAGTGATAGTGGGTGATAAGCAAGAGGTAGAAAGGTAGGACTCTGAAATTGATTTTCCTCTAATCAAATTGGTTAACAAGGGGTTGCTTGAAAATTAAAATGAAATATTGAGTTACCTTCCAAGCAAGTGATTTGGAAAAGCTATTGCAGTCACACAACCCCATTTGTGGAAATAAGTTAGGAAAGACACATTTAGCTATACATGATGTATGTATCGAAATTTAATCTTCAATAAGGCAACATCCTTATAGATTAAATCCGACAAAGATATCACAAGTACAAAAAGAAATTGATTTCATGCTTCAAAATGATTTCATTGAGTCTAGTTGCAGTAATGGGAGTTCGCCTATTGTACTGTTATCGAAACCAGATGGAACACAAAGACTATGTGTGGACTATCAAAAAGTGAATGCAGTGACAAAAATGGATTAATATCCCATACCACGGTTGGAAGATTGCATTGAGAAAGTGGGACAATCGAAATTTATGAGATTGACTTGCTAAAAGGATATTGGTAGGTACTATTGTCGGAGAGAGCAAAGGAGATATCAGTTTTTGTAATGCCAAGTGGACTATATCAGTTTAAAGGAATGCCATTTGGTATGAAGAATGCACCTGCGACATTTCAAAGACTGACAAAGTAATTGCAGGTCCAAGCAATTGTGCTGTTTATATTTATGATCTAATTGTTTTCAGTCAGATGTGGGAGGAGCATTTACAGCATCTGGAAGAATTATTTACTCGACTACAAGAAACTAATTTGGTGATGAACTTGGCTGAAAGTGAATTTGCAAAAGCGCAAGTTACGTATCTAGGCCATACCATTGGACATGGTAAGCTGGCTCCGAGAGGTGCGAAAGTCAAGGCTATATTGGATTTCCCGGTGCCTACAACAAAACAAGAAGTTATGAGATTTCTGGGCACAAGTGGGTTTTACCAGAAATTTTATCAAATTTTAGCTGAGTGGCTGCTCTACTGACTGAACTATTAAAAAAGAACAAGAAGTTTCAATGGACACTGGAATGTCAGAAGTCATTCGATAGTTTGAAAACTGTATTAACTACACCACCAGTTTTGGAGGTACTCAATTATGCCAAGCAATTCAAGTTGGCTATTGGCGCAAGTGACATAGGCATTGGGGCTGTACTGTTACAGGAAGATGATACAGGAATTGAAAAGCCGATAGGGTATTTTTCACAGAAGCTGAAGGTACAACAGAGAAGATATTCAACGATAAAAAAAAGACTGTTTGGTGTTGTCATTGCAGCATTTTGGAAATTTATGCTGCAAACAATTATTTATACAGACCATAATCCTTTGAAGTTTTTGGACAAATTTTGAGACAAAAGTGCAAGGCTTTTCAGATGGAGTCTACTATTACAACCATTTAATCTATCCGTTGTACATATTGCTGGAAGAGAAAATCTGTTCGCAGATGCATTATCAAGAGTTTGAAGCTTAAATGAAAATGGGACATTTAAAAAAAAAACCTAGACACTGAGCTGGAGTGTTTTCTGTTGTTACCAAGGACTTGTGTATATTGTATTGTGTTAATGTATGCATCTGGTAATGTAATAGTGTAATAAGTATAGGAGATAGTGTGAGATGGGTTATTAAAATGAAGGCATCTTTTAGAATTATGAAGGTTCATTTTTTGATAGGGAGAGGGATGGCATGAAACTATTAATGTATATTATTGGAAATTATTTTTCTTTTAAAATAGAGGTTTAGTATGTGGGTGTGTCTTAATTGGATTAAAGCCAGCTAGTCTACGTGCTTTGACGTATACTAGTTTTGAGATGTAAGAGGTACAGTGCATTTGCATTTTGTTGAATACAGCATTCACGAAGGGGAGTGAAATCTGGCACCTAGCTAGCAGAGACCAAGCAATATTTATATTGCTAATAAAATTGGTACTATGAAAAGGGGTTTTATTGTTAGAAGAGGTGGAGTTCAAAGGGGCTGGTGATACAATGAGAATTGACATTCAATGAGTTGTGCTAGGTATAACAGATAGCAGTTTCCTGTGTGCAGAGCAGAGGCAATGTAAGGTCTAAGCCTACCACTGTGTCACCAAAGTGAAAGGAACCTCATTTGAATTTGTAAGGTGAAAATGCTTTGCCTGTGTTTGGTTAAAGTCTATGGGCTGCTGTTCCCTTAATGGAGATTAGTTTGGGAATTTGTTTCAGAAGTCCTGCTTTTCAATCTCCTTCCTAGCTCCGTAAAATCTGCTTTCAGGGTGTCATCCCCTTTCCTACCTAAGTCATTGGTACCAACGCGGGCCACGACCTCTGGCTGATCACCCTCACCCTAAAGAATGTCCTGCAGCCAGTGACATTCTTGACCCTGGCACCAGGGAGGCAACATACCACCCTGGAGTCATGTCCATAGCCACAAAAACACCTGTCTGTTCCCCTAACAAACAAACTCCCTATCACTATAGCTGTTCTTTCCTTCTTCCTCCCCTCCAGCACAGCTGAGCCGCTCGTGGTGCCACAAATTTGGCTCTGACTGCACTCTTCTGAGGAATCAGTGCCCTCACCAGCTTACAAAATGGAAAATCGATTTGTGAGGCCCAGGGCACTCTTGCATTACCTGCCTAGTTTTCTTGGGACTGTCTGGCAGTCACCCATTCCCTTTCTACCTCCATGCTCCTAAGCTGTGGTGTGACTACCTCTCTGAACGTGCTATCCACATAGTTATCAGCCTCATGGACACGCCAGAAACTCCAGCCGCTGTTCGAGCTCTGAAAGCTGCAGCTCAAGCTTCTGCAGCTGGTGACACTTCCTGCACATGCAGTCGTGTAGGTCACCAGGAGCATCCACCACTTCCCACATATTACAGGACACGCATTCCACACAACCAAGCAGTCCTCTCCTGGCTTCAATTTACTTCTTTTACGTTTACTTCTATTGACTTTATATTACTTGGCCCTACTTAATAAACCTTACCGAAAGTACAGTTCCTGTTTATTTTAAGCCTTAGGAATAGAAGCTTAGGGCTCTGACTCACCCTCTCGGTCGCTGGGTTCCTCGTTCCGGTGCTGAGGAAACTGCTGCCGGATCTGCTCCTGCAGCTCCGTGTTAACCAAGTTGCCGAGACGGGCCTTGGTCCGCGCCCAGTTGGAAAGGCGGCGGCGACACAGCGGGCAGTTCAGGTTACTGATCTCCACCGTCTGCTGAAAACAGCCCAGGCACAGCGAGTGTCCGCACGGCGGCGTCACCGGCTCCGCCAGCAGCTCCTGGCAAACCGGGCACAAGCATTCGGCCAGGCCGAGGGCCGGAGGCGGAGGTGGGGCCCGGAGCGGGGCCTCAGGATCGGCCAGATCGCTCCGTCTCTTTCGCCTCATTATGGCCGCTGCAGCTCCGGTTCAGTCCAGCTTGGGAGCGGTTTCACGTTCTCTCGTCCTCCCGGAGTTATTCTGGGGGTGGGGGTGGCAGACACTGTCAGGCCCTCCACCCCTTTCCTCGGCCCAGGTGAGGGACAAACAACCGCCACCCACGGCCTTTCTTCAAATCGCCGCCATCTCCCGCTCTCGAGCGGAACCTCCGCACTGCGGCTGCGCGCGTTCTCCCCAGCAACCTCCGCACTGCGGCTGCGCGCGCGCTCCGCAGCAACCTCCGCACTGCGGCTGCGCGCGTTCTCCCCAGCAACCTCCGCACTGCGGCTGCGCGCGTTCTCCCCAGCAACCTCCGCACTGCGGCTGCGCTCGCTCTCCCCAGCAACCACCGCACTGCGGCTGCGCGCGTTCTCCCCAGCAACCTCCGCACTGCGGCTGCGCTCGCTCTCCCCAGCAACCTCCGCACTGCGGCTGCGCGCGTTCTCCCTGGCAACCGCTTCACTGCGGCTGCGCGCGTTCTCCCCAGCAAATTCCCCATTCCATTGAGGCTGTGCGCGATCTCACTGGCTATTGAGGCAGCTGGTGTCCAAATGCGAGGAGAGCGGGACAATATTTGGGCCTGGGCTGATAAGTAGCAAGTTACATTCACACAAGACCATCTCTTACACGAGAGAATCTAACCATCATGCCCTGACATTCAATGGTATTACCATGACCTTTTTTTTATATTCATTCATAGGATGAGGGCTTCCCAGCTGTGCCAGCAATTATCGCCCATCCCTAGTTGACCTTGAGAAGATGGTGGTGAGCTGCCTTCCTGAACTGCTGCAGTCCATGTGTCCCCCACTATCAACATCCTGGGGGTTACCATTGACCAGAAGCTGAACTGGACCAGCCATATAAATACTGTGGCTACAAGAGCAGGTCAGAGGCTGGGAATCATGTGATGAGTAACTTGCTTCCTGACTCCCCAAAGCCTGTCCACAAGTCAGGAGTGTGATGAAATACTCTCCACTGCCTGGATGAGTGCAGCTTCCACAACATTCAAGAAGCTTGACACCATCCAGGACAAAGCAGCTTGATTGGCATCCCATTCACAAACATTCACTCCCTCCACCATCGATGTGCAGTAGCAGCAGTGTGTACCATCTACAAGATGCACTGCAGAAACTCACCAAGGCTACTTTGACAGCAACTTCCAAACCTGCAACCTCAACCACCTAGAAGGACAAGGGCTGCAGATACATTGGATCACAACCATCTACAAGTTCCCCTCCAAGCCACACACCACCCTGACTTGGAGCTATAACGCCGTTCTTTCACTGTCGCTGGGACAAAATCCTGGAACTCTATTGCTAACAGCAGCATAGGTGTTCCTACACCACATGGACTGCAGTGGTTCAAGAAGGTGGCTCACCACCAAGGACAATTAGGGATAGGCAATAAGAATGCTGGCCTAGCCAGCGATGCCCACATTGCATGTAAGTATAAAAGAAAACACCCCACCCCCACTGCAGCTGTGTGCTCTGTGCTGGGAGCTGTTTCCATGTTTAACCATCTCTGGGCAAAGTTCCTGGAAAATTCTAATAGGAAGGCAGTGGATACTGAAGATCTGAAATATAAACATCAAATGCTGGAACACACTCAGCAGATCTGGCAGCTGCAGAGAGATGAATAAAGTCAGGTGGATGACCTTTCATCAGGAATCTACTGGAACATTCCAGCTGTCTAGATTTACTTCAATTAGCAAACTGCCTGCCCTTTCAGCAGATGTCAGATCACTTGTTTATGCAGTTATCCTCAAATAATTGTCCTGAAAAGATTTGCCCTATAAAATATAGTGATTGACTTCTTCCTTCTGGAGATTTGGGTGTCTCAGCATTTATTGCCTAGCATTTATTTATTGAAGGTGGTAGTGAGCCACCTTGATGAACTACTGTAATCCTAGTGGTGAAGATAACTCTCAATGTTGATAGGGAGAGAATTCTAGAATTTTAACCCAGCAATGATGAACAATTGGTGATATATGTCCAAATCAGGATGGTATGTGACCAGGAGGTGAGGGTGTTCCCAAATACCAATTAGCTTTATTCTCCAAGGTGCCGGAGGTCACAGGACTGGAGCATGCTGGTGACTGACTGCAGCGCGCCCTGTAGATAGCACACACTGCGGAGACTGTGCGCCGGTGGTGGAAGAAGTGGATGTCTAAGCTAGTTCTTCTGGATGTATGCAGGAGGTGAGTAACTATGTTTTGGAGGAGAGTTCAGCCAGAAGCCAGGAAAGCTATTTTTGGAGCTATCCACAAACATGGTATGACAGGCCTGTGAGTTTATAGCACGTTGTGCACAGAGACAAATTGATGCTGCAATTTAATCTCTGCTGTCCAGTGTAATGAGGACATATGTCAAGGCTGCAGACAGACCACGGCACTGAGGCAAATTGGCAGTTTACTTTTTTCGATCTTTTGGCATGAAATTCACAGGAGCAATTTATTGCGTAATGAATTTGCACTTGACTAATCTGAGAATATTACAATGTTGTGAGATTTTTAAAAATGACTTTTTTTTTTACTACTGAGCTGTTCATGGCTTGCAAGGCAAAAGAGACAAGATTTAACGTGGATAGCTGGGACACATTGTAGCAAAATGTATTCTTTCCACCACTCTTGTCAGCAGTCAAACCAACACCTTGTATTCCAACACAGATTATGTTGCTTCTGAATCACATTGGTACTAGTTTCTGGAAGAACACTTGAGGATTTTGTCGTTCATGAGGAAGTATTTACTTGAGTTCATCCAACTGTAAGAATGAACTTTAATGTCCAGGGAGCCTTCAATCGGATGGGCCAGCACAACTTGTTAACTCTTCCCCTTCCCTGACTCAGGGTGCCTGGGTAATTAAGGCAAAAGTTGCAGAAGTTACAAGAAATGCAAGTATTTCACGGGGTCGTAACATGCCGGGGACCTCTCCGAAATGTGTATCTTGGGCACTTTGAGCAATTTGCTAATTGCATCTGCTTAATCTGTTAGTTAGGTCCATTTACATGTGGGTGCACTGAACAGGGAAGAGGTTGACACGAGGTGATATCCATGTTTGCAGGCCTTTTAGAGACACACTAACTCCCTTCTATATCATTCCAAAAATACTCCACTGTGGCTCTTATATAATATTCACTCTCCACTAATGTCAGCAGTGGCTCAGTGATAGCACTCCTGTGCCTGAGTGAGAAGGTTGTTGGTTTGAATCCCAGCCCAAAGACTTGAGCACAAAATCCAGGCTGACACTCTAGTGGTGCACTGAAGGAGTGCTGCACTGTCAGAGGTGCAATCTTTTAGATTAGACCGAGTTAAACCGAGGCCCCTTCTGCTCTTTCAGGTGGATGTAATAGATCCCATGGCACTATTTCGCAATCCTCAACCAGCACCTAAAACATGAGCTGGTAATTTACATCATTGCTGTTTGTGGAAGCTTGCTGTGCGCAAATTGGCTGCCGCATTTCCTACAACAGTAACGACACTTCAGAAGTACTTCACTGGCTGTAAAGTGCTTCTGGGTGTCCTGAGGTCATGAAAAACGTAAAATGAATTTAAATTCTTCATTAAATCAGTTTAGTGCCTTATGGAGACATCTGCAGCCTAGAACATGGAGTACATAAGAAATAGGAACAGGAGTAGATGATTAGCCCCTCAAACCTGCTTCACCATTCAATAAGATCATGTCTGATCTGATCCTGGCCTC
Source organism: Cetorhinus maximus (assembly GCF_964194155.1). Taxonomy (NCBI): domain Eukaryota; kingdom Metazoa; phylum Chordata; class Chondrichthyes; order Lamniformes; family Cetorhinidae; genus Cetorhinus; species Cetorhinus maximus. The sequence goes on from NC_135897.1 coordinate 10,457,364, forward strand.
AACTCTGCTCTCATGCCTGCAGCCCCCTAACCCTTGACTCCCTTGTAGAACAAAAATTTGTCCAGTTCTGAAGCAGAGTCATATTGGACTCAAAATTCTAACACTGTTTCTCTCTCCACAGATGCTGCCAGATCTGCTGCGTTTTTCTAGCACTTTCTGTTTTCACTTCAGATCTCCAGCATCCATAGTATTTTGCTTTTATAAAATTCTGTCTAACTCAGCCTTGAATATAGTCATTTACCATTGCTCTCAGGGTAGAGAATTCCAAAGATTGACAACCCACCGCCTTAAATGGGAGACTCCAGCTCAAGATTCCCCAATGAGGGGAAACATCCTCTCAGCATCTACCCTGTCAAGCCCCCACAGAATCTTATATGTTTCAATAAGATCACCTCTCATTCTTCTAAACTCCAATGAGTATAGGCCCAATCTGCTTAACCTTTCCTCATAAAATATCCCCTTCATCCAGGAATCAGCCTAGTGAACCTTCTCTGAACTGCTTCCAATGCAAGTATCTCCTTCCTTAAAGACCAAAACTGTACACAGTTCTCCAGTTGTGGTCTCATTGATGCTCTGTATAGCTGTAGCAAGACTTCCCATACTCCACCCCCTTACAATAAAGGACAACATTCCACTTGCCTTCCTAATTACTTTTTGTGATTCATGTACAAGAACACACAGATCCCTTTGTGCTGCAGGATTCTGCAGTCTCTCTCCATTTAAATAATATTCCGCTTTTCTATTCTTCCGGTCAAACTGGACAATCTCACATTTTCCCACATTATACTCCATCTGGCAAATGTTTGCCCACTCACTTACTATCTATATCCCTTTGCGGGCTCTGTGTCCTCCTCAAAACTTGCTTTCCTACCTATCTTTTATTGTCAGCAAATTTGGCTGCGATTCAGTCAGTCCCTTCATCCAAGTCAATAATATAGATTGTAAATAGTTGAGGCCCCAGCACTGATCCCTGTGGCACTCCACTTAATAGTTATAGTTTGCCAACCTGAAAATGACCCATTCATCCCAACTCTGTTTCCTGTTAATTAGCCAATCTTCTATCCTGTGCATTGTGACAGATTCTTGATGCTTCAGAGGTCTGGGACACCTGCACTTGTAACAAATCTTTCCAAACTCTTGGGCTCGAACTTACTGCTTTCCAATGCAGCGGGTGACATTCCATCACATTTGAGAGCATGTTAGCAAGGAAAGGAAGTAGATAAGGAGAGAAGGACATGAGTCCAAGTATCCCACGAGAATGCTGAGTTAACAAAAATACCTGTGACAAGACAACAACTTTGGGGAGGTAAGCAATAAGTAAAACCAATGCAGAGTAAGCATGACTTACCAAAAAAGAGTGAAGTGCAGAAACACTGTAGTAATAGAGGATTACATTGTCAGGAAACAGACATATTATTTTATAAAAATCTAAAATGCAAACAGAAAATGGCAGAAATACTCAACAGACTAGGCAGTAACTGTGGAGAGAGAAACAGAGTTCATGTTTCAAGTCGATGACCTTTCATCAGAACAACTTGTTAATTTTGTCCGATTTGTACTGTGGGTTAATTTAATTTAGCGCTAAGGAGTTGTTGCTCATCAGACTAATGAATCCAGATTTGGTTTCAAATGAGGCTGTAAAACTCGAATTTAATCTCTCACAGGTCAGGTCTTCCCACTCTTGTGCTGGAAAAACTTTCCCTCTGATTTTAACTTCTAATTTCATACAGGCCTCAATTGTAACAGAAATGAAACTGCCCACTGAAAGGATAAAGTGAGCTGGCTGATCATAGGTATCGAGAGGCAAATCACAGGCTGTGTTGAAACACATGCAGATAAACCACACCTGGAATAGTTTTAAACACTGCACATTCTCAGGTGGGTCTCAGAACGCTGAACTTTATTACAGAAGTAAGAACACAGCAGCTGCCAGAATCCAAAGCAAAATAAAAAAAAAAATGCTATAAACACTCAACAGGTCAGATAGCATCTATTGATAGAATACACTGTTTCAGCTATGGGACCCTTCCTCAGAACTGGAAGGTATGACAGATGGATATTTGAGACTTATATTGGGAATGCCAAAGTGCCTATCTATTCTCCTGACTGTGGAATCTTTTACCACTACGATGTTTCTGAACTTCACTCCCCACTTTTTGGCAACCCCTTGCTCTGCAGTGTTGTGGTTTTACTGATGGAAGCTGTTTCCTTCCTGGAAGCTGTTGTCATGTCACATGTATTGGGTACTGAATGCCTGTTTGTCAATTCAGCACCCTTGGCAGATCCTGGTTATGAGATTCCAGAGGGAATTTCACTGCCCAATATCTTACACAGTCCTAACTTGCTTATTTTGCAAAGAACCAGTGACTTGATTTTATTAACTCGAGGCAAAGGATATTACAATGTGGACCAATGAAGTCAATCCCCAGACATAGAGGTTTGAGTTGTGCATGTACCCTGCTCTTCACATTGGCCTTGGTCTCCTTCGTGTGCTTGCTCTAGTGACTTGTTGTTGCTCTGTTGCCACCTTTTCACTTTCTTTCTCTGCCAACTGCACAAGATGGAGGAGACAGTGATGTAGAATGCGACTGGGCACGGCTTTGTCTAACACCTCTTGGATATTCTGACTGTACCTCTGTCTTTCCTTCAGTGAGTAATAGTCAGCCTCATTGCAGTGAGTCACAAAGAAACCACACATAGCCTTTATGTCGGATTCATTCAGACCAAACTCAGGGAGAACACTTGTCCACGTGGCCTCAAGCTCCATATCCCAAGTTTTTCTTCTCAGGATAGAAGACAGAGTGGGCAGAATGCTGGTAAAGCCTGGCTGTTTCTCCAACACACGAAGATGCAAAGACTGAAGCATGTCAACAACATAACTGAAGAATAAGTTGACTTCCACACGTGTGAGCCTATTAGGCACAGAACAAAGCACAGAGTAAGTTGTGGTACTGATGGATACAGAGGAGTTTAGATAATCAACATTATTAAATAAACTTTAAAAATTGGGTTTAAAGTATTAACCTTCATCTCTAGATACCTAGGTTCAAATCTAGCTCATGGTAAATTTTAGACACATGGGCTCAGAAATTTGATCGCATAGCATCTGTGGCTTTTATGGCACTAAATGGCCTCTTAAGCCTTCAACATGGTGGGTGGGAACTGCATATTCATCACAAGCTGAAAGTGTGCCATCTACCAGATTGTAGGCATCACCGTTGGAGTCAGGAAATCCTGTTGAAATTGTGTTAACAGGTCAGTACATTGTTTAAATTATGGTTCTGACATTGCAGGACCCAACTGTGATTTTGGTGTGTGCCTGCATATGACTCGACACCCTCTCGAGAGCTTTTTAAAGGGATCAGGCAGTACTTACAGTATAGTTACTAGTTTGTCATTCTAGGCTGCTGGTTAACTTCTGACTGTTTCTTGGTGTGTATTGTCACTCTGGAAAGATCACTTTGTCTAAGGATAGCAAGGATTCGCTGGTGTTGTACTGTTGATGCTCTTTGCCTCACTGATTGTTTGACTGCAGTTGTGGACGGTTTCAAAGGGCTGCCTATGGGGCTGGTGGGCAAGGGAGAGAACAGCATAGAGCATGAATAGCTGCTACAAGAGAGGAGGAGGAGGGAACTGTACAGAGGCCATAGCCACAGCAACTCTTCAGAGAGCATTTCTCCTGCCTGAGCTTCACTAAAAAGCAATGTCTGAGGAGCCTTTACTTTACAAAGGAGGCTATCACCAAGCTGTGTCACTTAATGCAGCTAAAGCTCAATCCTCACATGGAAGGCACTGCCTGTGACTATCAAGATCACTGTGACTCTTAACTCTTATGCCATAAGATTCTTTCAGGCTCTGACATCTCAGAGTTGGTAGTACACTACTGTATCAAGAAGATTACCAAGGCTCTCTACACCTGAAGGAATGCCTACATCATTTCCCCTGTGGGAAGACAGAAGCAGACAAGACAGCACTAGGCTTCACCTGCATGGCAGGCTTCCCCACGGTTCAAGGTGCCATTGCCTGCACACACATTGCTTGACATCTTTATCAATTGAAAGGGATTTCATGACCTCAATGCAACCATCATGCAGCTTTGTGCCAGTATATTGGCAAACTCATGACTTTTTCATCCTGTGTCAGTCCTTTGTTCTAATCAGACCATCAAGTTATAGGTCAGCTATTGGGCAGAATGTATTCCCTTCTGTCAGAATGCCATGTATTCCACAATAAGAGCCATGCCACCACATGAAACATAATTAAACAAACAATTAGCATGTTCGAGCAATACTTCAACTGCCTGGGCCATTCCAGTGGAGTTTGCCATACACCCCTGAGCACGTGTCTAGATTTGTGGTTGTCTGGTGCATGTTCCATACATCATGACTCTACCACCATCTGGGCCACAGGGAGAGAACGAGGAGGAGGTGGTGGAGGTGCATGAAGAGGAGAAGGACTGGCATCAACCAGCAATGCTCCTTGCTGATAGTACCCTGAGAGAGCAGCTTATCGAAGAACACTTTATCCAAATCATCCCTGTCATCAGTCCTGCAAACCTTATCAATGATTCTGGTTGCCTTCCTTCAGCCCAACATTATGGGTCTTCCATTATTTCACTACATTATCAACACCAAATGCAGCACAAAAGTATAAATTTACCAAACACGTACTGTCACAGTGTATGTCACCATTAACAACAAAAATTATCAATTAATTCTTATGCAAATCATTAGTGCCTGTCTTGTCTGCTCATTTACCTATCCTAGCGTGCTGATAAAACATTTCTCAGTAGCTACAGCTCGGGATGCAGAGGCTGCTGAGCTTCCATTGCGGTGGCCAACCCCAAGCTTCTCTGGGCCTAATGTGTCTTCCTTTAACCTAGCATCTGAGTTGGTGCTTGCGAGGGTGAGATGGACGATGTGCCATCAGTAAGGCTACACTGGCATGGGGCTTCACCATCTTCAGCACCTGAAATGAAAAAGAGGGTCTGAAGGATAGCTTTTGGTGTCTAGCAGAGAGAGAGAAGTGGCTGGTGAAAGCATCTGCAGATTGTCATACAATGTGCAGGACACAATAAAAGTCAGAAGGGGCGAGGAGGATAAGGTGAGAACAAACCCTGTGTGATGTTACCTCCAGTGTTGGCACTCATCACGGCTGTGATTCTTCCCATTCTGTGATAGTCAGGCGATTGTCTTCGAGGGTTGTTGAGGGTGCGCAGACAGACTCTGCCTTCTATGCAGCTTTCTGATACTTACTGCAAGGCTCTAGATGCCGTGAAGAAGGATTCTGCATGTGCAGCTGGTGGAGTCCTCCATATATCCCACCACGTCAGAAATGACTGCATCAAAAATTCATGCTCTGAAAGCAGGTGGTATTTAATCATTGGCCCCCAAAATTCTGGACCCCTGTCGCCAGTAGTACACAGCCTTTGGAGGGTGCAGAGGAGATTTACTAGAATTGTACCAGGGATGAGGGACTTCAATTATGTGCAAGGGACTAGAGAGGTTGGGGTTGTTTGCCTTAGAGCAGCAAAGGTTTAGGGGTGATTTGATAAAGATGTTCAAAATTATGAAGGTTTTGATAGAGCAAATAAGGAGAAATTGTTTCCACGGTGGGAGATTTGGTAAACTAGAGGACACATTTCAAGTAATTGTAAAAAGAACCAGAGACAAGATGAGAAATTTTTTTTAAGTTGTTGTGATCTGGAATGCACTGCTTAAAACTATGATGGAAGCAGACTCAACAGTAACACTCAAAAGGTAATTGGAGAAATACTTGAACAGGAAAGTTTGTAGGGCTTTGGAGGAAGGGAAGGGGAATGGGACTAATTGGATATCTCCCTAAAAGTCCTGACACATGCACAATGAGCCAAACAGCTGACTCCTATATTCAGAGGACATGCTCCTTGAATGTGGTGATCCTACAAACTGTTCATGTCCCCTCTCCGCACGCCACCCACCCACCTGCCCACTATGTTGCTGAACTATCAATGTCATGGCATGAGGCTCCCACCCTTCCTGCCCTCAGATTTTAAGGGGTTTCCTTTCAAAAGGGTGAAAGGTGAAGCATTCAGGTGATGGTTGTGGAAAGTGTTGACAATGGGTTATGTGTAAAAAAAAGGGGAGCCTCAGTGCTGTATTAGCAGGAGGCTGTGATGAACAGCCATGTAGGACAGTGATGATTAACACTGAGTGGATAATGCCACTTTCTGTAGTGCCACAGCAGCAGTGCTAGATTTATGTACCGGCTATACTCATCCTCTCCTGGTAACGTCATTGAATTTCTCCTGTCACTGCAGTCAAGTCCTCGGCACACAACTGACCTGACCGGTGGCTGCTGCCACTTCCTGCTGACTGTTTATTCCCTCCACTGCTCCACTTCTGCAGTGTTCAATACTTTTCTTGTCAAATGAGGGGGATGTGAATTTGCAATCCACCCCGAGCAGACATCAGTATTTTTCTGACCTGTATTCCTCAGGGTTAATCAAGCCTTACAGTCACAAATGAACCAGTATGGTGGAAGGCAATGCCACAACACTCACCAACACTTTTTACTCACTTCTCCCCACAGCACGCTGCATCACTTGAAAGCCTGGAGCTCCCCAGCAATTTATTCTAACCCTAATCTTAACTAGGGTTGACAACCCAGGTTGGCCATTTTCCTGTACCTGTCATCCCACAACCTCCCACTTCAACCTCGGCACTCCTACACCCCTGTCGTTGGTTAACCAGCACTTCCATCCTCCCAGTGCATCACCTTCCCAGCCAATTTGAAGATGAATAGACTCTTCAGACCCAATTGGATGAGTATTCACTGTAAGTCAAACAACATTTTATCTCCAGGTCCAAAATCTTATGAACATACAAATTAGGAGCAGGAGTAGGCTACTCGGCCCCTCGAGCCTGCTCCGCCATTCAATAAGATCACGGCTGATCTGAATATAACCTCAACTGCACATTCCCGCCTACCCCTGACATTAACAAACCTTAACAATGTAATTGACATTAACAAACTTTAACAATGTAATTGATAAGACATTGACATGTGATGTACTGCAGGACTGGACAGATTGGGTTTAAATCTGATTAAGACAAATTGAGCACATCCCAAAAGTAGGTTTATTATTGTAAAAGCAAAAATGTGTTTACAATGTATCTTTGGGGGACACTTGTGACCAAAATCTGAGCTGGATTGGTAACACTTGATCCAATGGGTATCCTACTTGAGAGTATAATGAGTCTATTTGCTTGCTTGTAATCGTGTGTATGTTCATAAATCTTGAAATTTATCATGCCTAGAGTCTGAGACTTATAGGACTGGACTGGAATTCCTATGTGGTATCAATCAAACAGTGACAATAATTCTGAAGAATTGGGAATAAAGTAAAATGCTTTTTAAAAATCGTATAGAATCTTACAACCAATGAAAAGGCTTTTACAATCATGCAAGCTGATCAAAAATTGATGTACTGTATTTGTACACAGATTCAGAAACTCTCAGGGGCCTGTTCTGCCATTGGTGTAAGAATGGATCTCTTGCTTCCCCTACCTGAAGTCAAAGTCCCTATTGCAGAACCTTAGAGTTGGGATCACCAATATAGACTGTGTGGCCAGCAATATCTGTTCTGAGCTGACCTATACGTCCTTCTGAGATGCAGCGGTATCTTGCTGCTCTGCCTGAAGTCACCTTAAGGCCCAAATTATTTCCTTCATATATCTCTTTGGCCCTTACTTCAGCCAGTCCAACTCTAGAGATAAGAGAATTCTCATGGGATCAACTACCTCAGCCCAGCAAAGGATTAGGGTCTTCAGAAGACCTGAAGTTGGTTTGTGAACGAGCGCGAGTTCCGCTGAGACTTTTCACAAGTATAAGAGGGGAATTTCCAAGGGAGATCCACGAACGCCCTCAAAGTCACCCATGAGGGATGATGGGCAGAAGATCCACAAACGGCTCTCTGCTCCTGGCTAGGATTTAAAGATTCGGTCCAAAAGGAACCCGGCCCAATCTAGATTTAGTTGAAAATGGGACTCGTACCTTCTCCTAATTCAGGAATTGAAACCTTAGTTACTTGAGCTGTAATGTATGCTGTAAGTTGATAGGTGGGATCCCAATAACATATATACTATAAACACCTTGCTAATAACCTTGCATTGTCATCCACAGAACTTATTGAGAAAGAAAACTCTTAGGCCAAGATCTTCCTGGGCCTGTTCAGCCTGCAGAGGTGCAGAGGAGTTTAGCCCCAATTAAGCCCCAAGGCCAGAGGCTCCAGTGCAGATTCTGGGTAGAGGGTCATTTTTTTTTTTATTCATTTGCAGGCTGTGGGCATTACTGGCTAGGCTAGCATTTATTGCCCATCCCTAATTACCCTTGAGAAGGTGGTGGTGAGCTGCCTTCTTGAACAGCTGCAGTCCATGTGGTGGAGATACACCCACAGTGAGATTAATGAGGGAGTTCCAGGATTTTGACCCAGCGACAGTGAAGGAACGGCGATATATTCACAAATCAGTATGGTGAGTGGCTTGGAGGGGAAGTTCCAAGTGGTTGTGTTCCCATGTATCTGCTGCCCATGTCCTTCTTGATGGTAGTGGTCGTGGGTTTGGAAGCTGTTGCCTAAGGCATCTTGGTGAGTTTCCCCAGTGCATCTTGTAGATGGTACACACTGCTGCCACTGTGCGTTGGTGGTGGGGGGAGCGAGTGTTTGTGGAAGGGGTGCCAATCAAGTGGGCTGCTTTGTTCTGGATGCTGTTGAGCTTCTTGAGTGTTGTGGGAGCTGCACTAATCCAGGCAAGTGGGGAGTATTCCATCACATTCTGACTTGTGTCTTGTAGATGACAGACAGGCTTTGGGGAGCCAGGAGATGAGTTACTCATCGCAGGATTCCTAGCCACTGACAACTGCTTAGTCAGAGTTGGCCCCTGATGCCTAAAAGGGTACATTCATGGTAGCCACCGCATGCCAAGCTGATCCACCCTCCCTTGGCAAAATGGAGTCCTCCGCCTGTCGACATGGGCCAAAGAAAAAATGTTCTTTTAAAAAAAAGTCTTCGTGTCCGCAGTATTGACGCCTTTCAAGGGTACAAAGGGAAGAATTTTCCAGGAAGCTTGAAAATTTTGCCCCAACAAGGCCCCTTGCCATAGTGGATGGGTAGAACTTCCACCCAGAGGAGCCCCCCCACACTCCCAACCTGAATTTAGTCCAAATGGAGCAGAATTTTGGCGTGGTTTCTAACATTCACACAGCCCTTGCACAGCTATTTCGACCGACACATTACCTGTCTTCCAGGAGTGATGACCACAGTTCATCTTCTCCGGCTTCCTTTCCAATGCTTTCACATTGCGGTTCGAAGGAATGAATGAGTTCCTTTGCATTCTGACCCAGTTCCTGGTATTCAGCCCTCAATTCTTCTATTCTCTTCTCCAATCTGAAAGTTGAATAAAAAAAACTGTAAATTTGAAAGTGCGCAAAATCCTCTGTCATGCATTATCAGTGAAAATCTATGGTTAAGAACAGATGTTAATCCTTCCAGAGTGGCAAAGTGCTGACAGCATCCAGATTTGAAGGGCCTGCCCATTTCCTTGATTATTGTAGATTTGGGTGGGTGTAGGGGACACTCTAGTGGTGATAGCAAAAAAAAATTAATAAGAGAAATTCAATGTGATTAGAACAATTTAAGGGATAGAGCCATAGAGTACAGAAGGGAGCCATTCACAGAATTGTTATGGTGTATAAGGAGGCCATTCAGCCCATCGTGTCTGCACCAGCACTCTGAGCATTTTAACTTAGTGCCGATCTCCTGCCTTTTCCCCGTAACCCTGCACATTGTTTCTATTTAAATAATCATCCAGTGCCCTCTTGAATGCCTCAATTGAACCTACCTCCACCACACTTCCAGGCAGTGCATTCCAAACCCTAATTACTCGCTATGTGGAAAAGTTTTTCCTCACCTCGCATTTGCTTCTTTTGCAAAGCACTTTAAAACTGTGCCCTCTGGTTCTCGATCCATTTACAAGCGGGAACAGTTTCTCCCTATCTACACTGTCCAGACCCCTCATAATTTTGAAAACTTCTATCAAGTCTCCTCTTAGTCTTCTCCTCTCCAAGGAAACAGTCCCAACTTCTCCAATCTTTCCTCATAAGTTTCCTCATAACTGAAGTGTCTCATCCCTGGAACCATTCTCGTAAACCTCTTCTGCATTCTCTCAAATGCGTTCACATCCTTCCTACAGTGTGGTGCCCAGAACTGTACACAATACTCCAGCTGAGGTCTAACCAGTTCTTATATAAGTTCATCATAACCTCTCTGCTCTTGTATTCTATGTCCCTATTAATGAAGCCTAGAATACTATATGCTTTAGAAACAGCTCTCTCTACCTGTCCTGCTACCATTAATTACTTATGTACATATACACCCAGGTCTCTCTGCTCCTGCACACCCTTTAGAATAGTATCTTTTATTTTATACTGTCTCTCCATCTTCTTTGTACCAAAGTGTATCACCTCATACTTCTCTGCATTGAACTTTATCTGCCACCTATCTGCCTACTCCACCAATGTGTCAATGTCCTTTTGAAGTTCTACACTGTCCTCCTCACAGTTTACAATTCTCCCAAGTTTTGTGTCATCCTCAAACTTTGAGATTGTCCACTGCACACCAAGATCTAGTTCATTTATATATATCAGGAAAAGCAAGGGTCCCAATACTGACCCCTGGGGAACTCCACTACAAATCTTCTTCCAGCCTGAAAAATACCCAATAACCATTACTCTCTGTTACCTATCCCTCCATCAATTTTGTATCCATGTTGCTATTGTCCCTTTTATTCCATGACCTATAACTTTCCTCACAAGTCTGTTGTGTGGCACTGTATCGAACGCCTTTTGGAAGTCCATATACACCACATCAACAGCCTTGCCCTTATCAACCATCTCTGTTACCTCTTCAAAAAACTCCAGCAAGTTAGTTAGACAAGATTTTCCTTTAACAAATTCATGCTGACTCTTCTGAATCAATCCACATTTTTCCATGTGACTATTAATTCTATCCTGAATAATTGTTTCTAGAAGTTTCCCCACCACTGAAGTTAAACTGACTGGTTTGTAATTGCAGGGCAGACCTTTACGCCCTTGTTCAAAAAAGGTTGTAATGTTTGTAATTCTCCAGTCCGCCGGCACATCCCCTGAATCCAGGGAACATTGAAAGGTTATTGCCTGTGCCTCTGCAATTTCCACTCTCATTTCCTTCAATATCCTTGGATGCATCTCATCCTGTCCCAGAGCCTTATCAACTTAAAGTACCGACAGCTTATCCAATACCGCCTCCATTCAGCCCATCAAGTCGATACAGGCTGTCTGTGGAGCAATCCAGTCAGTCCAATTCCCCCACCCTATCTCCGCAGCCTTCCAAGTTTATTTTCCTCAAGTGCCCATCTGAATCATTAATTAGCTCCATTTCCACCACCCTTGTAGATAGCAAGTTCCAGGTCATTATAACTCACTGTGTGAAAAAGTTCTTCCTCACATACCCCCAGCATCTCTTGCCCAAAACCTTAAATCTGTGTCCTTCAGTCCTTGTACCATCAGCTAATGAGAAACACTTTTCTTTCTTTACCTTATCTAAAACTGTCATGATCTTGTACACCATAATCAAATTTCCCCTCAATCTTCTTTGCTCCAAGGAGAACAATCCCAGCTTAATTCTCTAACCTAGCGTTTTAGCTGAAATCCCTCAATCCTTGGAACCATTCTGGTAAATCTCCTCTGCACCCTCCTAAAGGACTTTCACATGTTTCATAAAGTGGGGTGACCAGAACTGGATGCAGTACTCTGGTTATGGCCTAACCAGTGCTTTATAAAGGTCGAGCATAACTTCCCTACTTTCGCTCAATATCCATATTTATGAAGCCCAAAATCCCATGTGCTTTGCTAACTACTCTCTCAATATATCTGGCCATTTTCAAGGAATGCACATGGACCTCAAGGTCCTTCTTTTCCTGCACACTCTTTAGGACTGTGCCATTAAGTCTGTATTGCCTCTCCCTAGCTCTTCTGCCAAAATGCATCACTTCAAACTTCTCTGTATTAAATTCCATCTGCCACTTGTCTGCCCATTCTACTAGCTATCTATGTCCTGTTGCAGCCAATTTTGTATCATCCTACACTACTGCACCCCACTTATAACAATAATCCAGTAGATTCAGCTGATTACCGCAGTGATCTATCAAATTACTGCAAATATTGTCACAGTGGATCTGTTGGTTACCATATTTCTACCCTGTTGCTGTCAGGAAGCTTAACGGTTTTATGCTTTCTATTTTATTATTATTATTATTATCCACCTGCTCTCAGAGTCCTGAATCTTATCTCTGTACAACTTGAGCTCAGAATAAACAGCCTCATAACAGTCATTGAAGCTTTTCAAACATTCGTGCATGCTCTGATTGGGCTGAAAAGAAGTGACCTTTAGCTGGAAATGTATCCATCTCATTTAGTGATTACATCACTCCATGATTGTGACACCTCCTCATCAACCTGACATGATTTACCACTTAGTCTTATTTAGGATTGTAAATGTAAATGGTAACTGGGTCTCACTTCAATTTGTAAATGAATATAATGTAGGATGGGGGAGTAGCTGGTCTAAATTGGACCATGAAGCTGTTTGATTGTCATAAAAACCCAACTGGTTCATTAATGTCCTTTAGGGAAGGAAACCGGTCATTTTTATTGGATAGGGTCTATATGTGATCCCAGTCTCACACTAGTGAGGTTGACTCTTTACCAACTCACTGAAATGATCTAGAAAGCCACTGAGTTATATCATACCACCACAATAAAAGGAAATCAAAAATAAAACTAAATGGCTAACTGGCATTGGATTCAGAAACAACAAAGGTATATCAAACCCAGGCAACCTTCAAAGTCACTAATATTTGTGGACTAATGCCAAAGTTAGGAGAGTTGTCCCAAGGACTAGTCAAGCATCAGCCTGATTCCTCCATCACCTGGTTGTGTCCTGTCCCAACAGCAGCACAGACCCACCAGAAGTGGGACACAGTGGTATATAGTCAGGTTGGAGTGTCCCTGACATTGACACAGGATCCCATGAAGTCTCATAGCTTCAGGTCAAACATGGGCAAGAAAACCTCCTTCTGATTGCCAATCACCACTCTCTCAGCTTATGAATTAGTGCTCCCCTGTGTTGAACACCACTTGGAAAAAGTGGTGAGGAGAACAAGGGCACAGAATATACTTTTGGTGGGGGACTTGTCACAACTATAAATGACTGAGCTAGCCAAATCCTGACAGACATAGCTGTCAGACTTGTGGCAAATGGTGTGAGAACCAACGTGAACCAAAAAATCTACTTGACCTTGACCTCACCGATCTATATGTCACAGATGCATCTATCTGTGATAGTATTGGGAGGAGCGACCACTGCACAAGGCCTTGTGGAGACTGGATCCGGTCTTCACACTAAGGATACCCTCCATCATGTGTGGCACCAGCACTATGGTAAGTGAAGTAGATTAAGAACAGATCTGGCAGCTCAAAACTGGACATCCATAAGGCACTGTGGGCTATCAGCAGCAGCAGAATTGTATTCCACAACAACCTGTAACCTCATGGTCCAGCATTCTCTTACTCCTCCATCACCATCAAGCCAGCTAGCCTACCTAGATTCTGTGAGGAGTGTTGAAGCTCATGCAAGAGCAGCATCAGGTTTATCTAAAAATGAGGTGCCAACCTGATGAAGTTATATACATACTAAACAGCTGGAGCAGTATTTGCTCAGGACTAAAGACAAACTTACAGTGGGGGGGTGGTGAGTAGAATCTAGTCATTGTAGTCCATTTAGGTACCAGTGACATAGGCAGGACAAGGAAGGAGTTTCTGCATAGTCAGTACGAGGAGCTAGGCACAAAATTAAGAAGCAGAACCTCAAAGATAATAATTTCTGGATTATTACCTGAGCCACATGCAAATTGTCATAGGGCAAATAAGTTTAGAGAAATGAATGCGTGACTCAGAAGACTGGTGAGGGAGAAGTGGGTTCCGGATCATGGGGCACTGGCACCAGTATTGGGGAAAGCAGGATCTGTACAGTTGGGACGGTCTACACCTGAACTATGCTGGGGCTGGTATCCTCGTGAGCCACATAACTAGGGAAGTAGAGAGGGCTTTAAACTGATTAGTGGGGACAAGGTATCAAATTTGGGAAGATGTGGTAAACCAAAGAGTAGAGACAAGGCAAGAGAGAAAAGTACTAATATGGGAAATGATAAATGGAACGTGACAGGAAGGGACAGAGAGTACAAATGTAAGAGTAACTTAGCAGATAAGGCTAGACGCTACAAAAATAATAAAAGAACAAAACTAAAGGCTCTGTATCTAAATGCATGTAGCATTCGAAACAAAACAGATGCACTGATAGTGCAAATAGAAATAAATAAGTACGATCTGATAGCCATTACAGAAACATGGCTACAGGATGACATAGATTGGGACCTCAATGTTGATGGGTACATAACATTTAGGAAGGACAGGAAGTTAGGAAAAGTTGGAGGGGTAGCTCTGCTAATTAATTATGGTATTGGCACAATAGACAGGGGTGACCTAAATTCAGGAAAACAGGATGTAGAAGCAGTTTGGGTTGAGATGAGAAATGATAAAGGCGAGAATTCACTTGTGGGAGTGGTGTACAGGCCCCCTAATTGTAACTACACTGTAGGATAGAGTATAAAGGAAGAGATAATGGGAGCTTGTCAGAAAGGTACAGCGACAATCATGGGGGGTTTTAGTCTACATATAGACTGGAAAAATAAGGTGGGTAAAGGTAGCATAAATGAGGAGTTCAGAGAATGTTTTCGGGATGGTTTCTTAAAACAGCATGTTCTGGAGCCAATCAGAGAGCAGTCCAAACTAGACCTGGTATTGTGCAACGAGATAGAATTAATTGATAACCTCACAGTGAAGACCCCCCTAGGTGGCAGAAATCAGAATATGATTGATTTTTACATTCAGTTTAGGGGAGAGAAGAGTGGGAGACTAGTATTTTGAACTTAAATGAAAACAATTATGAGGGCGTGAAAGCAGAGCTAGCTAATGTGAACTGGCAAATAAGGTTAAGGGATAGCTCAATAGAGATGCAGTGGCAGACTTCTAAAGGGATATTTCAGAATACACAAAATAGATACATTCCAATGAGAAAGAAAACTTCCAGGGGGAGGACCAATCATCCATGGTTAACTAAAAAAGTTAAGGACAGTATCAAACTTAAAGTAAAAGCAAATAATTGCACAAAGACAGGTGGCAGGTCATAAGATCGGACAAAATATAAAGAACAGCAAAGAATGACAAAAAGATTAATAAGGAGGGAAAAATTAGAGTATGATAGGAAGCTAGCTGGAAATAGATGTATTGTGAGAGTTTCTATAGATACTTAAATAAGAAAAGAGTTTTTAAGAAGTGTGTTCCTCCTATAGAAAGTAAGTCTGGAGAATTAATAATGGAAAATATAATTAATAATGGAGATGGCAGATGAATTGAACAGGTATTTTGCATTGGTCTTCACTATTGAGGATACAAGTAACACCCCAGAAATAGCTATAAATCAGGAAAGGGAGGAAATCAGGAAAATTACAATCACAAGAGAAGTGGTATTGAGCAAATTGTTGGAGCTGTGGGCTGGCAAATCCCCAGGTCTTGATGGACTTCATCCTAGGGTCTTGAAAGAAGTGGCAGGTAAGATAGTTGGTGTGTTTGTTTTAATTTTCCAAAACTCCCTGGATTTGGGGAAGGCTCCATTAAATTGGAAAATAGCAAATGTAACTCCTTTATTCAAAAAGGGAGGGACACAGAAGGCAATCAGGCATGGTTTTGTGAAAGGGAAATCATATTTAACCAATTTATTGGAGTTCTTTGAAGGAGTCATATGTGCTGTAGATAAAGGGGACCCATTGGATGGTTACTTAGATTTCCAGAAGGCATTTGATAAGTTACCACATCAAAGGTTATTGCGGAAAAGAAAAGCTCATGGTGTAGGGGGTAACATATTGGCTGGGTAGATCGGCTAGCTAACAGGAAACAGAGGATAGGCTTAAATGGATCTTTCTCTGGTTGACTGTAACGAGTGACATGCTGCAGGCTCAAGTTTTTATAATTTATATAAATGACTTGGATGAAGGGACAGATGGTATGGTTGCTAAATTTGCCGACAACACAAAGATAGGTAGGAAAGTAAGTTGTGAAGAGGATGTAAGAAGGCTACAAAGTGACACAGATAGGTTGAGTGAGTGGGCAAATATCTGGCAAATGGTGCAAAATGTGGGAAAATGTGAAATTGTTCATTTTGGTAGGAAGAATATAAAAGAAACATATTACATAAATAGTGAAAGATTGCAGAGCTCTGAGATTCAGAGGGATCTGGGTGTCCTAGTACATGAATCACAAGAGGCTAGTATGCTGGAACAGCAAGTAATTAGGAAAATTAATAGAATGTTATCATTTATTGTGAGGGAAATTGATTACAAAAGTACAGGGGTTATGCTTCAGTTATATAGGCACTGGTGAAACCACATCTGGAGTACTGTGTACAATATTGGTCTCCTTATTTAAGGAAAGATGTAAATGCGTTAGAAGTAGTTCAGAGGAGGTTTACCAGACTAATACCAGGAATGGGCAGGTTGTCCTATGAGGAAAGGTTGGACAGGTTAGGCTTGTATCCACTGGAATTTAGAAGAGTAAGAGGCAACTTGATTGAAACCTTTCAGATCCTGAGGGGTCTTGACAGGATGTGGAAAGGATGTTTCCTCTTGTGGGAGAATCTAGGACTAGGGATCACGGTTTAAAAATAAGGGTTTGCTCATTTAAGACAGAGATGAGGAGAATTTTTTTCTCTGAGGGTTGTGAGCCTTTGGAACTGTCTTCCTCAAAAGGCAGTGGAAGTAGAGTCTTTGAATATTTTTAAGGCAGAGCTAGATAGATTTTTGATAAACAAGGGGGTGAAAGGTTATCAGGGGTAGGCGAGAATATGGAGTAGAGGTTGCAATCAGATCAGCCATGATCTTATTGAATGGTGGGGCAGGCTCGTGGGGCCAAGTGGCCTACTCCTAATTCATATGTTCATATGCCTGTATGAGCTAAGCAACCCC
Source organism: Cetorhinus maximus (assembly GCF_964194155.1). Taxonomy (NCBI): domain Eukaryota; kingdom Metazoa; phylum Chordata; class Chondrichthyes; order Lamniformes; family Cetorhinidae; genus Cetorhinus; species Cetorhinus maximus. Next base: position 10,474,517 of record NC_135897.1, read on the forward strand.
ATACTCATTGGATCAGATAAAAACTCTGTAGTCCTGTCACATCCAGTGATGAATGGTGGCAGACATTTAATCAACTAACAGGAAGAGGAGGCTCATAAAGACATAGGTTTATAAATCATAGGATCAGGAGTTTGCTGTATGGTTCCTCAAGCCTGTTCAGCCATTCAATAAGATCATGGCTCATCTGATTTTGACCTAACTCCACTTTCCTGCCTGTTCCCTATAACCATTGACTCCACTATAGTTCAAGAATCTCTATATCTCTGCCTTGAATATACTGAATGACTCAGCCTCCACAATTCTTGGGTAGATTCACAACCTCCTGGGAAAAGAAATTCTTCCTCATTTCCATTTTAAATGGGCAACCCTTATTCTGAAAATATGCCCCCTAGTTCTCAGTTCACCCACTAGGGGAAACATCCTCTCAGCATTCACCCTGTCAAACCCCCTGAGAATCTTATACGCTTCAATGAGATTACCTATCATTCTTTTAAATTCCAAAACGTATAGGCCCAACCGACTCAACCTTTCCTAATAAGTCAGCCCTTTCATTCCGGGAATCAACTAGGTGAACCTTCTCTGAACTGCGTCCAATGGAAGTATATCCCTTCTTAAATAAGGAGACCAATACTGTACACAGTGATGTAGTTGTGATCTCATCAATGCCCTGTACAGTTGTAGCAAGACTTCCCTACTTTTATACTCCATCCCCCTTGCAATAAAGGCCAACATTCCATTTGCCTTCCTAATTACTTTCTTTACCAGCATGTTAACTTTTTGTGTTTCATATAAGAATCACTCTGTACCACAGCATTATGCAGTCTCTCTCCATTTAGATAATATTTTGCTTTTTTTATTCTTTCTAACCAAAATAGATAACCTCACATCTTCCCAAATTTTTGCACACTCACTTAACCTAGCCTTTGACAGACACTTTGTGTCCTCCTCACAACTTCCTTTCCCACCTATCGTCAGCACATTTGGCTACAATATAGTCGGTCCCTTCATCCATGTCATTTATATAGACTGTAAGTAGTTGAGGCCCCTGTGATCCCTGTGACACCCTGCTAGTTACAGCTTGCCAACCTGAAAGGACCCATTTATCCTGACTACCTATTTTCCATTAGTTAGTCAATCCTCTATCCATTAACCCCAACACCATGAGCTCTTATCTTGTGCAGTAACATTTTATGTGGCACCTTATCAAGTACCTTTTGGAAATCCAAATACATAACATCTACTGGTTCCCCTCTATCCACTCTGCTTGTTACATCTTCAAAGAACCCTGATAAATTTGTCAAACACGATTTCCCTTTCATTAAACCATGTTGACTCTGCTTGATTGTATTATGAATTTCTAAATGTCCTGCTACTACTTTGTTAACAATGCATTGCAGCATTTTCCAAATGACAGATATTAAGCTTACCGGCCTATAGTTTCTTGCTTTCTATCTGCCACATTTCTTGGAAAGGGATGGTACATTTGCGTTTTCCAGTGTGCCGGGGATCTTTCCAGAATCTAATGAAGTTTGGAAGATTGCAACCAATGTACCCAGTCTCATGTTGTAAGGAACCAATGTTTACTGAAGCTACTCTCTCACCATTCAAAAAATATTCTTTTTTAGTGGATAACTTCACACTTTGTCAGATTGTATTCTACCTGTCATGTTCTTGCCCACTTACCCAACCTGTTTATATCCCCCTGTAGCCTCTTGGCAAGCTCCTCATGACTTACTTTGCCATCTAACCTTGTATAGTCAGTAAACTTGGATACTTTATTTATAGGCCTCTTATGTAAGTCATTAATATAGATTGTAAATAACTGATGCCCAAGTGCTGATCCTTGCAGAATCCAGCTAGTTACAGCCTACCAACCTGAAAAAGTCCTGTTCTTACTCTCCTAGTCTCTATTTTTTATCCATTAACTAATCCTCAATCCATGCTAATATATATTACCCCTAATCCGATGAGTCCTCATTTTGAGTATTAACCTCTTGTGTGATATCTTATTGAATGCTTTCAGAAAATCCAAATACACAACACCCACTGCTTCCCCAACATCCATCTTACTCAGTCAATCCTCAAAAAACTCTTAACAGATTCGTCAAACACAGTTTCCCTTCCCTAAACCCATGTTGACTTTTTATTCTTTCACAGGATGTGGGCTTTGCTGGCTAGGCCAAATTGCCCATCCCTAATTGCCCTTGAGAAGGCAGTGGTGAGCTGCCTTCTTGAACTGCTGCAGTCCATGTAGTGTCGCTACACCCACAGTGCTGTTAGGGAGGAAGTTGAAGGAACGGCAATATTGTTCCAAATCAGGATGGTGAGTGGCTTGGAGGAGAACTTGCAGGTGGTGGTGTTCCCATGTATCTGCTGCCCTTGTCCTTCTAGGTGGTAGAGCCACAGGTTTGGAAGGAGCTGCCAAAGGAACTTTGGTGTGTTGCTGCAGTGCATCTTGTAGATAGTACACACTCCTGCCACTGCTCACTGATGGTGGAGGGAGTGGATGTTTAAGGCGGTGGTGGGGTGCCAATCAAGTTGGCTGCTTTATCCCGGTTAGTGTCGAGCTTCTTGAGTGTTGTTGGAACTTCACTCGTCCAGGCAAGTGGAGAGTATTCCATCACACTCCTAACTTGTGCCTTGTAGATGGACAGGCTTTGGGGAGTCGGGAGGTGAGTTACTCTCCACAGAATTTCCAGCCTCTGACCTGTTCTTGTAGCCACAGTATATGGCTGCTCCAGTTCAGTTTCTGGTCAATTGTAACTCCCAGGATGTTGATAGTGGGGGTTTCAATGATGGTAATGCCATTGAATGTCAAGGCGTGATGGTTGGATTTTCTCTTGTTGGAGATGGTCATTGCCTAGCAAAGGTGCGGCGCAAATGTTACTTGCCACTTGTCAGCCCAAGCCAGTATGTTGTCCAGCTCTTACTGCATATGGGCATGGACAGCTTCAGTATCTGAGGAGTCGCAAATGGTGCTGAACATTTTGCAATCATCAGCGAACATCCCCACTTCTGACCTTTTAATAGAGGGAATGTCATTTATGAAGCAGCTGAAGATAGTTGGGCTAGGACACTATCCTGAGGAACTCCTGCAGTGATGTCCTGGGACTGAGATGACTGACCTCCAACAACCATAACCATCTTCCTTTGTGCTAGGCATGACTCCAACCAATGGAGAGTTGTCCCCCTGATTCCCATTGACTTCAGTTTTGCTAGGGCTCCTTGATGCCACACTCGGTCAAATGCTACCTTGATGTTAAGAGCAGTCACTCTCACCACTCTGGAGTTCAGCTCTTTTGTCCATATTTGAACCAAGGCTGTAATGAGATCAGGAGCTGAGTGGCCCTGGCAGAACCAAAACTGGATGTCAGTGAGCAGGTTATTGCTCAGCAAGTGCCACTTGATAGCACTGTTGATGACCCCTTCCATCATTTTTCTGATGATGAGAATAGACTGATGGGGCAGTAATTGGCCAAGTTGGATTTGTCCTGATTTTTGTGTACAGGACATACCTGGGGAATTTTCCACATTGCCGGGTAAATGCTAGTGTTGTACCTTTGTTGCAAACTATGTTTTAATTCTTTAAATGCCAGCAATTACTTGTCTACTATCATACCGTTCAATGTAGTTTCCCAATCTTGTCCCTCAAACTAGTTTGCTTTGTTTAGATTTAAAACCGTAGTTTGGACTTAACTCATTATTGTCAAGTTTCCCTAAAGGCCCCGGCTCATTTCTCCACGCCTTGCTGTCTTGCACTTTCCTCTTCAATTGCTCGGAGGAGCCTCCCATTTTCAATTTCACTGAGTAATATGACCAGGAAGACGAATACATGGGGTGGTTTCCCGTTGCCGTCCTGTGTGCTTAAAGGAAATACAAATCCTCTTCCCAAAGGATTCTCCACCTGTAAGCAGCCATTGTCCCGCAAGGTTCCAGCCTTCTGTGCCATTAATTCTGTGATTCTGTGATTCTTCTGCCATCACCACTGAAAATTCACTGGTTCTGCTGTTGGCCATGGCTCCTGACCCTGAGTATGGGAGCCTTTCCTGGGCCTGGGGTGACCAAGGAGGACCACCCTGAGGTCTCAAATGACCCTGAAGGTAGGGGAGACAGTACACTGAAAAGGCAAAAAAAAAATTAATATTTGAGCCACACTATAATATGATTGGTGGGCTGGATGGCCAATCTTCTCAGTGGTAGGTCACCTGTCCATATATTTTTACCATACAGTTTCTGGTGGCGGCCCCCAATCAGGATATTCATTCACTGGTATTCATTTTCTTTCATCTCCATTCCTTCTTGCGTTGGTTGGTGAATAATGCTGGAAGGAGTGGATGAGTTGTTTCCCAGATATTCAGTCACCTCCCTGGAGGTGTTACTAGCTACAATCAGGATCAGGGAGTGCAAAAACGATGCCAAATAGCCTGGTTAGAGGTGGCAGAGGAACTCATTTGCAGACCATCAGCCCATGTATCTGAACCCAGTGCAGGAAGAGGATGGATGATTTCATAGATTAACAAAGATGAGTCTAGATTCTCCTTTCCCTATTCCTGGTATCACAACTGGTCACAGTGCCTCCCCCACCTCCTTCAACAACGATCTCTACTGCATCACATCCCCCACTATCAATCATAAGGGTACACTGCACCACCTCTCACATGATCACTCCCAACACACCATCACCTTCCTGCTTGTTATCTTCACTCATTCCACTTGCCACATGCTCTTCACACCTTCTGTCAATTGCTGAACCTGCACCTTCCCTCATGGTGCCTTTGTCAATTAACTTAAGTTACTTACTTCCCACTCAAGATATCTCCATTCTCCTCATATCTAGCTTTGTCTCCCTCTCATCCTGTACACATGTAGTAGGCCCATACATGCACTGACTTTCTCTCCTCACCCTTTTGCAACAGAAGACACCACACAACATGAGGGAAGGAAGGGAGACCGGTGAAAGAACAGTTCACATCATGACCTTCACCTTGTTCACTGAGGAGATGGTGGCCTAGTGGTATTGTTGCTGGACTAGTAATCCAGAGACCCAGGGTAAGTAATCCAGAGACCCAGAGTAATTCTCTGGGGACCTGGGTTCGAATCCCACCACGGCAGATGGTGGAATTTGAATTCAATTTTAAAAAAATCTGGAATTAAAGTTGATTGTTGTAAAAACCCATCTGGTTCACTAATGTTCTTCAGGGAAGGAAATCTGCCCTCTTTACCTGGTCTGGCCTACATGTGACTCCAGGCCCACAGCAATGTGGCTGACTCTTAAATGCCCCCTGAACTAGGGATGGGTAATAAATGTTGGCCTGGCCAGTGACACCCACATCCCATGAATGAATTTAAAAAAAACATGACAAGGGAGCAGCAGCAGGTACTGTTGGCAGCGGCAGCCCAGGAGCCGACTCACCAAGAGGTACGCCACAAATGAACACTTTCCCGAAGTCACCTCACCACCGAGCTCAAATAACACGCAGATGCCACGGTTCTGGGTACCTGCAGCATCTTTCACTTCTGCAAGTTGCTCACCCTGAACCCAACGCACTAGTTTGTGATTGGCAGGACTTCTAAATTTTTCTGCTTAAAAATTGCATTGGGTTCCTCATTGAATCACAAAGGTTGGATTCGCGAGGCTCCTACTAGCTCCAAGCTGGCTGCCTAGAAGCGTCATAAAGTTAAAATGACACTGTGGGCAGGAACAGATACACTCACCATACTTTAACTTCTTGCATGCCCCATCCTGCAAACCAACTGTCACAGCCTGTGCCTTACCTGCCAATCCTGTGGCTGAGAAGCTCCATGGAAACTCTCTCAGAGGAAGCTTTTAACTCTCGTCTCTCAGTTTTCATTTTCTGTTCCTCCATCTTTACCTCCCGTCGCTCTGATTTCACTCCCCATCTCTTCATCTTCGCCTCCAGACAATCCCCAGCCAAGCCGCTACCTTCCAGGCGACTTAGGGAGCAGACTGGATGAAAGAGCTATGTTAGCGATGAGCTGACCATGGCACAAGGCCATGACTCAATAGCATCTAATTTAAACTATGGCAAAAAATAGAAAGGGCAACTTGGGCACAGAGATCAGCCCACTGACTGCGACTCACCATCATACCATATTCTGTCCAAAGATCTTCACTCGGAGGGAGGGGTTTGTGTCAGAACTCGATGGACATTGCTGCCAGCAAGCAATTAATTATGGTTATTTTAAAGTTGGCCTGTTAATTGCAGCGGCCAGCCCTGAAACCTGAGCCTGCTGTTTATCAAGTTGAAATGATCCTAAATATAAAAGGCATTGCACATGACAAGATACCAATAGGTTTTCAGCTGCTCAAGGGGTGCATCGCTCATTGACTGCGGACATGGCGATTGATTCTACACCAACCTAGTCTGGTTATGACAGCAGAGTTACTGGAAACTGCGGTTGATTTGAGATTGATCGACAGTGTGTTAGTAACATCACAAAGTGACTGGAGGGGCAGTGCCATCGATTCTGTACCCACTTTCCGACTGCTTTTAACAGTGTACAGTTACTGGGAGCAGAAAGATTGATTCTATAGTGTGTAACAGTAGTTGCAATACAATAGATTTTAGACTGAACCACAGTTTGTTTATAACATCATACAAACACTGGAAGAAGTGTGAACGATTCAAGACTAATCTACAGCTGTGACTGGGAGCAGTGTGATTGATTCTATACTGATGTTCAGTCTGTTTAATAACAGTATAAAGTTACTGGGAGCAGTGTGATCAATTCTATACAAATTTACAGACTGTTTATAACAGTATACAGTTACTGGGAGCAGTGTGGTGGATTCTATACCAATTTACAGACTGTTTATAACAGTATACAGTTACTGGGAACAGTGTGATCGATTCTACACCGATATTCAGTGTGTGTATAACATTATGCAGCAACTGTTGTTATTAGTAATTTGAACATTGTGTTACATTGCTTGTTATTGAAGCAGAATGATTTTCAGGAACATTTTTCAGATCCGTAATGGTTCTGAGGTGACGGACTCCAGTGTGATTCTGGGTAAAACACGTGCTGTCAATGGCGTTGTTCCAGTAACTCACAGCACAGGTCATGTCTTCAGCAGCAATGCGCACTTTGCTCAGAATGCCATTTCAACTGTCAAGAATTGTGCGTTTCCTCAAAGCAAGGGTCCTGTCCGTCACTCTATTCATGTGATTGGCAGCCGTGTGATTAACTATAAAAAGTGTCCTCTTTATAAATTGTTTCAGGAAACTTGGAAAATCACCTGTCCTAATGCATTGCTGATTTATAACACGCGGAAAACTGTGATTATCAGTTCTTAAGTGGAGGGTACAGGCTAACATTTTACATAATGTAGATTTCTAAAGCAATGGAGGGATTCTTGGATTTGTAGAGGTTAAACTGTGCCTGGTAAAGAGAACTTATTGTTTATTCTGACTTCAGACTTGATAATTTTTTAAGTGAGTGGCTTTCTTTAGTGTCAGTTTAGTAGGCAGAGCAAAGAGGCAGCCTGAAAGGACAGTGGCAGCCTGTGCCTATTGAGCGGAATCTTCTAGTGATGGTTTATTTTCAGAGACTGGGACCATTTCCAGATCCCAAACCTGTCTGGTGTGTTGCAGTGTGCACTCCAGCATGATCTTCTTTGTGCTGCGGGTGGGCCTTTCCTACCTGTGGGCCCATCGCTGGGGTAAGCACCTTCCCCTCCTATTGTTAACCCGGCCTGCCACCAGGAGGCCACCTCCACAAAGCTGCCGGATTCCGCACTCATTGGCCGGAATCTTGTGCTCTTGTTGGTGGTAAGCTTGGAGGCGGGAAGGGCACATACTTATAAGCGGGATGGTGGCCCACCTGCCACCTTCCCGCTTAATTCCACTAGAATTAAATTCTGGGCAGGAATGCCCATGGTCGACCTTCCCACCCGTTGCCAATTGAGGCCCTTAAGTGGCCAATGAATGACCACTTGAAGGCCTTATCCCACTGCTGCTGGTATTAACCCAGCTGTAGACGGGCCTATCACCATGCAGTGTGCATGATAGGTAAAGCTGTGCGGGCAGCTTGTCATCTCAGGGCTGGATGGGGTGGGGTTCCCTCAACCAAAGGCGCTCAGTGGACATTGGGAAGGTGCAAGCCCTCTGAGAGCCACCGCCCTGCCCTTGCTGCCCACTTCCCTGTCCCTTTCCCCGCGACCCCCACCCCTCCGCATTACTTACCTTTGGCCTGGGTCAATCCTCGGACTCTGGGTGGGACGGGTGGTGGGCAGTGAGGGGGTTGTCCTTCCAGCAGCAGCCACCACCTCCCCAGTGGCGCTGCTGAGCACAGGAGCTGCCTGCTTCTGGTTGTCTAATTGGCTGGCAGTTCTCGGTAAGTGAGACTTCCGCCCCAGGGTCTTGATTCCAGGGCAAGGTCTGCCGCTGATCTCGTCACTGCCTGATTGGCTTGTGGTTCGGTGGGCCTTCCCAGAAAGAGGCAGCAGGGGTCTCTCACTGACTCTCCAGCCAGCAGGTGAGACCCCCAATGCCTCAACAAGATTTCACCCTTTGGGAGTCTGCTCTGGCTGGAAGAAGCCTCCTCATCCACCTCATTAGTCCCTTCATTGCTCATTATTTGCTAACTGCCGCTACTGGGTAAGTAGGCACTGCTGATGTTCACCTGTCTCTGGCACAATTGCTGGGAAGTAGGAACAGTGAGACACTGACTTGATGCCCTTATCTCCCATTTTGCTCCCAGTCCTGCCTTTAAACCTCTCTCCTCAGGACCCGGAAGATTCTGCCCAATATCTCCAGGTGAAGTCATTACACTCAACCGAGGTGATTGATTATCCTGGAAATAGTTCCAGCAAAGTAGTCTGGCCCATGCATGATGGACTGAATGACCTCCTTCTGCACTGTACTGTATCATTCTATGATTTCTGACAGAAATTCTGGTGATGAGCAGTAGGAGGAATGGCCTCTATAGGAACATTTGATTGGCAGAGTAAGCATAGAGGTATTGGTCTCTGTCCTGAGGGAAAAAAATGAACCAAACTCAGCCCCTGCTCTTAAACTTGGATAATGAGAGGTTTCAGTTTTTCAGAGGGGTTTGTGTAGGCTTGAACCAGTGGCCCAGGCTGGGTGCTTTCTTGATTAGGCTAAACTTGGTTACTGTTGGCTGTTTCTGCAAACTGCCACAGAACACACCTTGTGATCCAACAGAGATGGAGCTGAAATCAGGAAGGCCCTGATGTGTGTGTGACATGGCTGTTGGATGGGATCCCACCTAACTGCTACCTCAATGCTCACTGTTCAGTTGAAGTGAGAGCATCATGTGGGAAGATTGTGAAGACTGCTGCATTGAGTAAAGGTTTGTGTGCGTGTCTGTGACTCCTGTAACAAGCTAATCCTATGATGGATGTTGCAAACATGGATTCTCCTGCCTTCTCGGCCAGTATCCTGGCCAGATAAAGAAGAACCTATGACACATGGATCTATTCATCCGATCCCATATCTGGGATTTCGCACTGAGTGGGACATTAGGTAAATAATACATCTGCCCAAAAAAGGGATGATTGTATTATAATACGATGCGAATGACCTTATAAAAGGGACAACAAGGAACACCGGATGAAGTTTCAAATCTAAATTACACAAGACAACATGTAACTTTTGAAATGTAATATTTGCACATTTTACCTGCTCGAGTAGGGCAGAGGATTGGTGTTGGTGGTGATACGGTGGGGGTGGGTAGGACAGGATGACGGTATGGAGAGTGAGGAGCCATGAGTTTCCTTCTCTCCTTCCCCTTGCCTGAGGTAATTGAACCATCACTCAGAAATTGGGGCAGGTAAAAGCTCACTGTGGCTCACCTGGGAAGGGAGGGTTACTGACAGGATTGGCAGTTTGTAATAACTTCGCTTGATGCTTCGTGGGGACCGCTCCCCTGCTCTTCTTTGAGGCAGGTCCTTCACATCCACTGAGGCCTTGGTTTAACGTCTCATCTGAAAGACAGCGTTAACTCAGACACCAGGGGCAGGTTCACTTTAAGTGAATTCCACTGACAGGAGTGACCGATGACACTTGAGTTCAAAAACAACAAGCAGTGTAAAAAATTGTGACACCACCTAGTCAGAGTAAAGCTGGGACTGCACCATTTACTAGGTACTGTTGCATTAAATCCCCACATTGCATCCTCTGACATTTATTCCTCATGACAAATTGTTGCCTTGTTATCCAAGACCTAAAATATCGAAATCAGACTGATTTAAATGTATTTATTAACTATGGTGTTAAATATAGAGCTTGGAGTGATTTTACATGTGTGTTAACCAAGGCATCAAAATGTAACATTGGGGGTCATTTGCCACAAGTGTGTTAGTGTTAGAGCCCTGTGTGATTTTATGCATGTGTGTTAGCTGAGGTGATAAATGCCATTATCTGAGTGAAATTTCTCAATTTTAATAAAGTTTTTTGTTTGACACAACAGTGTCTGACACTGTCTAAACTTATAACTGAAGGAAGTACGGATTACATCTGGTTTAAGGGTATCTAAAAGAATCCTGATTCATACATCTGAAGTGTTGACTCCATTTTGCTGGTCAGAGATTTACTGTTAATTAAAGTTTTTCCCCAGTCCATCATTATCAATACTTATCCATCTGCACATGTTTATTTGACTGCGGTTCTAATCTACAGATTCACTAGAAGCGAGAGAGGGGAAATGGTATCTCTCTCTGTCTCTCTGTTGCTCTTTCTCTCTCTGCTTCCATATCCTGCCTCAGTCTCTATCTACACCTTGTCTCAGTTTCTTTCTGTCAGTGACTCCGTCTGTCTCTCCATACCCTTGCCGAAGTCCTTATGACTCTTTATCTTTGATTCTGCCTGTGCTTTGACTCACCCTCTCTCTTGGCTTTTTCCCATTCTCATGCCCAGTAAAGGCCTGTCATATTCATAACTTATAAAACATAAAGTATACTCAGTGTGGAATCTTCTAGAACTGACTTTTCTTTTTAAAATGGACACATGAGCTGCGCAAGATGGCCGTCAATAGTCATCTGACTTGGTCTATGGATTCAAACACTGCCACACTGTCTCAAAAGGACAAAATGACACATTCTAGACTAGAGGTATCATTAACCATCCCCTGAAACCATCCAAAAAGGTATTTCCTGAATTGAATGGGTCATTCTGAAACCAATGCGGCAATTGTCTCGAACCCCCAGGGTGAATACCTGCAAACAAAAGTCCAATTTGTGGCTATTCAACATAATCAACAAAATCAATAATTCCTTAATGAAGCTGCAAGTATCAACAGACAGCTAATGAATAAAGCATTGCAAGTCATTAGTTTTTGAAGTTCTCAGGATTTGGGCGACACTGGCACTGGTTCTCATTTATTCTCATCCTGCAAGCAATGGTATTACACCTGAGTGGCCTGTGTAGCTACGTCAGAGGACAGTGAGAGTTAACTTCACTGTGTTGGATTGGAGTAAGATACAAGTCAGACCAGGTGGTGGCACCAGGTCTCTTCCCTGACACCGAGTGTACCAGTTAGGTTTTTATGATAAACTATAGGTCATTTAATTTGGTTTGATCCTGGACTATTCCAACATGCTCCGGGCCGGCCTCCTACATTCTGTAAACTTGAGGGCATCCAAAACCCTGCTGCCCATGTTCTTACTGGTTCCCTATCGCCCCTGTGCATCCAGTCAAGCATTTCAAAATTCTCATTTTCAAGTCCCTCCGTGGTTTTGCTCCACCTTCTCTGTGTAACCTCCTCCAACTCCACAACTTTCTGTGATCTCTGCATTCCTCTCATTTTTGCCTCTTGCACATCCCCGATTTTAATTGCCTAACCATTGGTGGCCATACTTTCAGCTGCTTAGATCCTAAGTTCTGGAATTCACTTCCTACAGCTCTCAGCCTCTTTACCTCTCTTTCTTCCTTTCAGACGCTGTTTAAAACCACGTCTTTGACCAATATTTTGGTCATCTGCCCTTATACAGATGATAAGGTGATAACCTAATGCAGCTCGATGTTAAATTTTGTTTTTTAAAGCTGCTGTGAAACATCTTGGGACATTTTGATATATTACAGATGCTGTATAAATATAAGTTGTTGTTGGTGCTACCAGATTTGTTGAATTCAATTTGAACTCGTGACCTCTGGGTGCTGTTGTCTGTGCTTGAGCTAACACTTTTACAAGCTGTTGGGAGAGCTGTGCACTGGGGGTGATTCTCTATTTTTTCATGGGATGTGGGCGTCGCTGGCAGGGCCAGCATTTGTTGCCCATCTCTAATAGCCCTTGAACTGAGTGGCTTGCTAGGCCAATTCAGAGGGCAGTTTAGAGTCAACCACATCACTGTGGGTCTGGAGTCATGGCCAGACCAGGTAAGGATGGCAGATTTCCTTCCCTAAAGGGGGTTAGTGAGCCAGATGGGTTTTTACAACAATAAGTCATGGTCACCATTACTGAGACTAGCTTTCAATTCCAGATTTATTAATTGAATTTAAATTCCACCAGCAGCCGTGGTGGGATTTGAACCCATGCCCCTAGGTTATTAGCCTGGACTTCTAGATTACTAATCCAGCGAAATTACCACCACGCCACCATCGAGGGGTGATTGGTGGGGAGATGGATGGGTTTATAATCCAAAGCTCCTGTCTGACTAGCAATTGACAAAATTCAGTCACTTTAAAGAGCATGGACTATTCACGTTGGTATTCCCTGTGCTGGGGAGGACAAACGTAAACAAACACAACCTGTCTAGTGGTCTCAACTGCAGTGTGTGTGCATGGCTATTATGGTGTGGGTTGGGTTGGGTTGGAGTCAAATCAACGATCAATGAATTGTTGCTGCTCAGACCTAGATTTTCCATTTCTGTGACTCAGTGAAACATCTTTGGTGCGATGGGGCTTCCAACTGCTACAACACATGCTGTTAATACAGACAGCATCTGTATTAACAACACACACAGAATGGTGAGGACAAATCGTGCCCACATTTGTTTTACATAACGAAACAGATAAAAGTTACAACCCACTGGACCTCCTTGGAAATCTCCATCTAGTTTTTCTGAGATTAATGTAAGTAGCCAAGACCAAAGAGTTGCGATGTCCTGAAAGAGTTCTTAGTAAATGTGACCCTGATTGGTGCCTATACCTCATACACATTGTATATAAGAGATTGTATGCTATTACTGCATTGACTTATTAGCATATTGTAAGGTGGTTTTCTGGCCACTGCTTCCCCTGGTGTGGGGGAGGGGTGTGGGGGATGGTGGTGTCAGGCGAAGATGGGGAAGGGAAGGAGGGGTGGAAACATTAGAACACGGAAGGAGAGAGAAATTTAACAACAGCTGACCTCAGCTTCCTATCCTTGTGCAATGATGTCACGAACCTCTGAACTGATGGTTTTGTTTTTTAAAAAATGTTAATTTTCTTCTCTGGCAATAGTCAATGCCAGTGACCAAGACTCCTATGGCACACATAACAAGAAATATGTTGCAGGACATAGTTCCCTTATTTGCATGTTCTTATATATGGGCAAGCATGTTGTATGGTGCTAGGCTTGGCTCAAAGGAAATTAGGAACATGGAGAAATAGTGCTTACCTGGCCTATTTACCTCCTACCTGAGGTCCACCTAAAAATTGGTGAGCAGAGAGCAGCAAATCCCCGCTTCAATGTCTAGGCACACAAATGGACAATGCCAGCTGAATTGACGTACAATAGTGACCATCGATTGCAATGGGCTGCCACTGGCATATTCCGACACCTTGTGCCATTGTCATCATTACAGTGCTGAGCCAGTAACCATGTCCGTACCCTGCTAAAGATGCCTTTGGGCAGGAACAACTGTAGAGCTTATCACGACCTTTGTTTCCAGCTGTCAAGAGCTGCCACTCCTTCTTGGCTCAGTTTGTCGGACAAGATGGTTTACCAGGGTGCCAGCCAGTGAGCACTGCTCTCAATGGGTGAGAGACACATTATCAGTGGAAGAAGCTGAGATTGGCCCAGCCAATAGCAGAGCAGGAAACAATAGTGGCACTTGGCACTGCTGTCATTCTGTGCACACCACTTTTGGCAGAGGCAGTGTGCCATCATCATAAGGCCAAGTTACCTGAGAGTATTCAATAGAATAGTCCAATTGGCATTATAGAGTATTATATATTAAGGTGGGTTAAAACACACAAGAAAGATAAACAGCTGTACCAGATGGGCTTTTAGCCCAGCAAGAGAAAGAATGCCAATTGTTGAAAGGACTCCAGTGTAGGTGAGGCCTTTTACAATGAAGATTGGAAGAGATAAGACATCAAACACATGCGCAACAAAGGTAATCTTAACACTAAGTAATAGCATCTGTATTAACAACACACACAATGTGACGACAAAAATGGTATCCACATTTGTTTTACATAATGAAACAGATAAAAGTTACAACCCACTGGACCTCCTTGGAAATCTCCATCTAGTTTTGCTGAAACTAACGTAAGTAGCTAAGACCAAAGAATTGTGATCTTCTGAAAGAGTTCTTGGTACATGTGACCCTGATTGGTACCTATATCTCATATATGTTCCAAACAAGGGATTGTATGTTATTAATTTCATTGACTTGTTTGAATAAAGAATTTGATCTAGATGTTTTTAGTGTTTCCCATGCCTTGAAAGTACATTAGAGATAAAGGATGTATGACATGATCCCACATTATCTTCACTTAAGGGCAATCGGAATATATGACAATATCATATATAAACCAACATTAATTAGCAACTGGCAGCAGAGGCAGGAGACAATTGGGCGTTTTAAGTAGAGTATCTTACGGGGGGATTGGTCATCTCTAAATTAGGTGGACAAGTAAACATACAAACGTACGAATTAGGAGCAGGAGTAGGCCACTCAGCCCCTCGAGCCTGCTCTGCTATTCAATAAGATCTGATTGTAATCTCAACTCCACATTCTCATCTACCCCGATAACCTTTCACCCTCTTGCTTATCAAGAATCTATCCAGCTGTGCCTCAAAAATATTCAAAGACTCTGCTTCTACCGTCTTCTGAAGAAGAGAGTTCCAAATACTCACAGCCCTCTGAGAAAAATAAATTCTCTTAATCTCTGTGTTAAATGGGCGAGACCTTATTTTTAAATAGTAACTCCAAGTCTCCATATCCACCTTGTTAAGACCCCTCAGGATCTTACGTGTTTCAATAATATAGCAGAGTCAGGAAATATGGAAGATCTGAATGAATATGTAGATGCATACTCAGTGTGACACAACAGGCCATCTTTAAAGATTCATGATAGGGAAAGATAGATCCTTTGAGTGAAATAACCCAGATTCTTAAAACTGCCTTAATCAGCATGATTTGTCCCTGATAACGGGTTCCAATAACATTCCAACCATCAACGTTAGATTGACTGGCCTAAAATTTTCTGGTTTATTCCTCATCCCTATTGTGAATTGCAGTATAACATTAGTAACCCTCCAGTCAGCTGGTACCACGCCTGTATCCAATGATGATTAAAAGATTGTGGCCGATATCTCTGCTATTTTCTACCTTTGCCTCTTTCAGAAACCTAGGATGCATTCCATCTGGACCAGGTGACTTACCAATTTTCAGTAATGCTGATCTTTTCAGGACATCTGTGTGTTTAGCTGTGGGCTGTTGTCTGTAGTTTCATACCACAGCTGGCTCCAGTCCTTTTCACTGACTGAAAACAGCTTAATTCTCTGCAGTCCTTGTCGTTGATATTAGGAGTAGTATAAGCATTTTAATCGCTACATTTCCTACGAGGCTATGCTGTCCAAATTTTATTAATTTGTTTTTCGTTATGGATCAAATAGGATTAATTGAGTAACCTGAGTTTACAGAGTAACTGACTAATCAAATTATTAAATTATGAATACTGACAACTTTAGGTTATGTCATGTATGTGAACAATCTCTAGTTCACGACATGGGTCTGTCATGTAACAATTGGCACTTATGAGTTCATGAGCCATAATCAACAATTTAAGCTTTACATAATTGTTGAGAGTACATAAGGTAACTGGAGTTGTTAGGTGAATATTGGAACAAAGTGACTATAGTCAATAGCTAAGGAAGTTCAATGAAATACAAAGCATTATTGGTGTTCAATTTAAGGTTGTGCTGCAAAACCCTAAGGATATTTAAGGCAGTCCTACTTTGTCTCATTAGCTTTGTTCTGTTAAAGAAATTACAACTGTTAATTCAGCCTCAATGTGATGGGTTAAGTTTGGCAATGAATAGTCATCAGGAAGCTGACAACAACACTTTGACCTTGTGATTGGGCTGTTTTAACACTTGTACCGGAGTTGATAAAAGAAGGGGTATTGAATATTTCTGAGTTTAAGAATGGGGATGAATAATTTGATGAAAATTGGGATTTAACTTGAAACACACATAACATTGTTATGAATGTGAGGCTTTACAAGACATGTTTTAAAATGTCACCTTTAATTTAAAGTGAAATGGAATGTTCTAGACACCCTACATCACATCAACAATTTCCAGTTCCCTGGCCCCAACCGCCTCCTCTTCACCATGGACGTCCAATCCCTCTACACCTCCATCCCCCACTGGGATGGTCTGGTGGCTCTCCGCTTCTTCCTCGAACAGAGGCCCGAACAATCCCCATCCACCACTACTCTCTCCGTCTGGCTGAACTTGTTCTCACACTGAACAATTTCTCCTTTTTCCTCTAAATAAAGGGTGTGTCTATGGGTACCCGCATGGGCCCCAGCTATGCCTGTCTCTTTATGGGGTATGTGGAACATTCCTTGTTCCAGTCCTACTCCGGCCCCCTCCCACAACTCTTTCTCCGGTACATCGATGATTACTTCGGTGCTGCTTCATGTTCTCGTCGGGACCTGGAAAAAGTTATTAATTTTGCTTCCAATTTCCACCCCTCCATCATTTTCACATGGTCCATCTCTGACACTTCCCTTCCCTTCCTTGACTTCTCTGTCTCAATTTCTGGTGATAGACTGTCCACCAATATCCATTACAAGCCTTCTGACAGCTACCTCGACTACAGCTCCTCATACCCCGCTTCCTGTAAGGACTCCATCCCATTCTCTCAGTTCCTTTGCCTCCGTCGCATCTGTTCTGATGATGCCACTTTCAAAAACAGTTCCTCTGACATTTCTTCCTTCTTCCTTAACTGAGGTTTTCCACCCACGGTGGTTGACAGGGCCCTCAACCGTGTCCGGCCCATCTCCCGCGCATCCGCCCTCACACCACCTCCTCCCTCCCAGAAACATGATAGGGTCCCCCTTGTCCTCACATCACCCCACCAGCCTCCGCATTCAAAGGATCATCCTCCGCCATTTCCGCCAACTCCAGCGTGATGCCACCACCAAACACATCTTCCCTTCACCCCCCCTGGCGGCATTCCGTAGGGATCGTTCCCTCCATGACATCCTGGTCCACTCCTCCGTCACCCCCTACTCCTCAACCCCCTCCCATGGCACCTTCCCATGCAACTGCAGAAGATGCAAAACCTGCCCCTTCACTTCCCCTCTCCTCACCGTCCAAGGGCCCAAACACTCTTTTCAAGTGAAGCAGCATTTCACTTGCACTTCCCTCAACTTAGTCTACTGCATTCATTGCTCCCAATGCGGTTTCCTCTACATTGGAGAGACCAAACGCAGACTGGGTGACTGCTTTGCAGCACACCTTCGGTCTGTCCGCAGGCATTACCCAGACCTCCCTGTCGCTTGACATTTCAACACTCCACCCTGCTCTCATGCCCACATGTCCGTCCTTGGCTTGCTGCATTGTTCAAGTGAAGCTCAACGCAAACTGGAGGAACAGCACCTCATCTTCCGATGAGGCACTTTACAGCCTTCCGGACTGAATATTGAGTTCAACAATTTTAGATCATGAACTCTCTCCTCCATCCCCACCCCCTTTCCGTTTTTTCCACCTCCTTCTTGTTTTTTCCAACAATTTATATAGACTTTTCTTTTCCCACCTATTTCCATTATTTTTAAATGTATTTCCATCCATTGTTTTATCTCTACCTTTTAGCCTTTTTAGATTCCTTCCCCCCACCCCACCCCCACTAGGGCTATCTGTACCTCGCTTGTCCTGCTTTCTACCCTTAATTAGCACATTCCTTTAGATAATATCACCACCTTCAACACCTCTTTGTCCTTTTGTCTGTGACATCTTTTGATTATCCCCACCTATCACTGGCCCTCTACCTAGCTCTCCTTGTCCCAACCCCGCCCCCCACCTTAAACCAGCATATATTTCACCCCTTTTCTATTTTTACTTAGTTCTGTTGAAGGGTCATGAGGATTCAAAACATCAACTGTTCTCCTCTCCACCGATGCTGCCAGACCTGCTGAGTTTTTCCAGGTATTTTTGTTTTTGTTTTGGAATGTTCTAGAATGGGGATGGTGATCAAACTAATTCTGCCCAAAGACAGTACCATGTGATCTGGTTGTCATTGGAGAAAGAGACTCAAACAAAACCTATTGAAAAATCAAGTGACAGTTTTCACACCTTGACACAAAAGAGCTGACACAGCTGTTTATTGCACACAGAGAGACAAAAAAGGTATTACTGGTACTGCTGCTGTGAAGAGCAGGATGAACTGTTTTTGTGTTATCAATCAAGCGGGATGCTGGTGAGAATTTGTGCTGTGTTCGAATAGATGGGATTGTGAAGATTTAAGGAACAAGGAATCACCAAAGTGGGTCTTGCTGTTTTTTTATTTTTGTTTTAGGATTTCCAGCATCCGCAGTTTTTTGCTTTTATCTTGCTGTTGGAAGTTGGTTGGGGAATATTCAGAAGACTGAGTGGAACAATTTTCAAAGAATGCTCGAAGACTTGACCTGTTGCAGCAGGAGAAGGTGCTGAAAAGCTGTGAGGAGCTGGGAACTTAATCTGGTATTGCTATCCATCTGCTGGAAGTGTGGCGTAAAGTAAAAATGTGCCCTAAAGTATATTTTGGTTGTTTGTTAGTTACTGGGGAAATACCTTTTCTTTAGTTTGGTGTATTAGTTGCCTGTTAAGTAATGTTTATTTTGATGTTGATGTTGATTTTAGTTTGCCACAGTAAAACATGAAATCTTGTCTGGTCATTTCTATTGGTTACCATGGAATTCATGGCTTTTTAAAAGTTATTGATCTCTTTGGGGATCATAACAACATCCTTTCGAACACAGGGTCAAGACCGGGCTCCGGGGAACTGTAACTGGGGGTGCCCCAAAGATGCACTGGGGAGCCCCCCACCCTGGAAGTCCCCAGGTAAGGATTGCCCAGCAATTGCTCGGGAAGTTCAAATTTCCATTGGACAATTGCCCCGCAATCTGAACCATCAGAAAATCGCAAACTTTGGATGGTTCCGACTGCCTTACAGCAATAGTTACCCAGGAAAAGTTAGAAGAATTAAAAACACTTCTAACTCCTGGGTCACTTTAGTACTGACCCCCATCCCAACCACTCACGGGACTCCCCCCACCCCCTTAATAACCTCATAGGACCCCCGACCACCTGACACCCCCCACTGACCCTCCCCCAAGCACCTGACCTCCATCCCTGAATACCCACCCGACCCCCCCCCCCAACCCCCGACTGACCCCCTGACCAACACTCCAAACATACTCCCCCCACACTGAACACACACCCCTGCTGACCGCCCAACCACCTGACCCCCTTGACCAATCCCTCCAACCAGGCCTCACCCCCTGACCATCCAAACCCCCCCATGATCGAACCCCCCCCACCTCCCCACTGATCACTACCCCTGATCACCTGACCGCCTCCCTGACCACCCAACCCCTCAGTCAGCTGTGAGGCTTCCCGTAGCTGAATTTCAAGAAGTTTTGTTCTCAGGTGAACTTGAAGTTGGAACAGGTTATGGGAGTCCACTTTCAAGGTATTGTATTACCTTGGCTGCTTTGATGACTTGCAACTGGTTTAATGGCTTTTGGTGAAGGTCTCTTTCTATAAGCAGCTTTTGCTGAATTTAAAGCAGACAACCAAAGTGGCTTTCTTATCATGTGACTTCCACAAGTTCAAAGTCCTTTTTCCAAACAATGATGATTATACACTTTGTGTTGTCATTTGACACCATGAGTGTTTGAGCCTGCCTTGTGTTTGAATCACCCATTCATTTGACCCCTTTGAACTAGTTTCAGGAAAAGGCATTGATTCAACATCAGTCTGGAAGGTTCCTTTGGTTCCCTCTTGAGATGGAGAAGTAGTTTCAATCTACAAAAGAAGTCAAGTTTCCCCAGCAGCCATCTTTTGCAGCCTTTAGTTCAGTTTTTAAAAATATGAACTAAAGGTCCATAATATTCTGGAACATGACAAGAGGCAGAAGTGCCCATAAGTATTGAAACTTCACACCTGCTTCCTTGCCTAATTGGGTGAAAGGTCATTGCTCACAGTACTTGTTCTGAGAGTTTACTTTCAAAGGTTTTGTGAAAGAGGTACAAGGGCCATGTGAGGAAGATTCTTTTTATGCAGCAAATGGCAATGAGCTGGAACTCTTTGCCTACAGAGTGAGGTGGAAGTGGAGATGATCAATGATTTGAAAAGGAAATTGGATAAGTATTTGAGGGAAATAAAGTTACAGAGCTACAGGGACAGAGCGGGGAATGGGACTGACTAGATTGCTCTACAGAGAGCCAGTATGGACTCAAGAAGGTGAATGGTTTCCCTCTGTGCTGTAAGGTCTCTATGACTATGTTACAGTTGATTTCAGCTACCCTGGAGGTCACTTTCACTATTTTGGAGGTTTGTGCATTAAACACTGGCCTAACACAGGGCCAGAGACCAAACGTTGGAAACCCAATGAAAGGCCAGAGCCCAAACATTGAAAACCCAATGAAAGGCCAGAGCCCAAACATTGAAAACCCAATAAAAGGCCAGAGCCCAAACATTGAAAACCCAATGAAGGACCAGAGCCCAAACATTGAAAACCCATTGCTGTAAAGTGTTTGGTGATATGAAGGGGTCATGAGAGGTGCTGTATAAGTACAAGTTTTTTGTAATTTGTGGTCTTCTGTTTTATCACTGTGCCTTTATACTAAACAGCTGTGTTTGTACAGAAAATGGGTCACATTATTTAGTAATTCTTCTTCAACTAAATAGCTAAACAAACACATCTTTATCTTCTACCTTGATGGCAAGATTCTGGTCATTGTGGAGCTGGTCTGAATGAGGAAAGGCACATTACAGTTTTGTAGGACTTTGGGTTAATGTTACTTCAAACCAACCAGCCTAGTCCTGCTAAGCTAATTTAGTCTGACTGAAAGAACGGTAGAAGTTAGTCAGAAACCAATTATTCAAACACCATTTCATCAAATTGGCCAGGCATTAATAACAGTTTGTATTTTTGTAGCACTTTTAACATCATTACCTCTATCATTACCATCAAGACAGCTGACCATCTCTGATTCAATAGGAGCGTAGGAAAGCAATGCAGGAGCAGCATCAGGCATACCTTACAAAAAATGAGGTACCAAACTGGTGAAGCTACAGCACAGGACTCAATGCATGCTAAACTGTGGAAGCTGCATGCTATAAGTGATCTCACAGCTAATGGATCAGACCAAAGCTCTGCAGTCCTGCCACATTCAGTTGTGAAAGGTGGTGGACAATTAAACAACAAATGGGAGGGGGCAGCTCCAGGAACATCCCCAATGGTGGAGAAGGCCAGCACACCAGTGCAAAAGACAAGTCTGAAGCATTTGCAACCATCTTCAGCCGGAAGTACCAAATGGATGGTCCATTTTGGCCTCCTCCTGAGGTCCCCAGCATCACAGATGTCAGTCTTCGGCCGGTACAAGATCCGGCTGAAGGTACTGGATACTGCAAAGGCTAATGGCAGGAGTACTGAAGACTTATGCTCTAGAAGTAGCCCGCCCCCAGATGTACAGCTACAACACTAGCACTTACCCAACACTGTGGAAAATTGCCACAATATCTCCTGTCCACAAATAGGAGGATAAGGTGCTATCATGTGGCACTTAACACAGCAACAATTTATTCACCCTGATGCTCATTTTGGGCCACACCCAAGTCTCGTTGCACATTCCCACGTCACTGCAGGAGTTCCTCAGGGTAGTGTCCTAGGCCCAAACATCTTCAACTGCTTCATCAATGATCTTCTCTCCATCATAAGATCAGAAATGGGGATGTTCACTGATGATTGCACAGTGTTCAGCACCATTTGCGACTTCTCAGGTAATGAAGAAACCCATGCCTGCATGCCCGGACAACATTCAGGCTAGGGCTGATAAGTGGCAAATAACATTTGTGTCACACAAATGCCAGGAAATGACCATCTCCAACAAGAGAAAATCTAACCATCTTTCCTTGACATTCAACAGCATTACCATTGCTGGATTCCCCCACTATCAATATCCTGGGGGTGACCATTGACCAGAAACTGAACTGGACCAGCCATATAAATACTGTGGCTACAAGAACAAGTCAGAGGCTGGGAATTCTGCAACAACTAACTCACCTCCTGACTCTCCAAAGCCTGTCCACCATCTACACGGCACAAGTCAGGAGTGTGATGGAATACTGTCCCCACTTGCCTGGATGAGTGCAGGTCCAACAACACTTAAGCAGCTTGACACCATCCAGGACAAAGCAGCCCATTTGATTAGGACCACATTGACCACCTTAAATACTTATTCCCTTCACCACCGGTGCACAATAACAGCAATGTATGCCAATTACAAGATGCACTGCAGCAACTCGTGGCAACTCCTCCAACAGCACCTTTTGACTTGTGACCTCTACTGCTAGAAGGACAAGGGTAACAAAGGCATAGGAACACCAGCACCTGCCATTTCCCTAAGCCACACTCCACCCTGACTTGGGACACATCACCATTCCTTCACTGTCACTGGGTCAAAATCCTGGAACTCCCTCCCAACAGCACTGCATATGGAATGTGGCTGTTCAAGAAGGTGAATCACCACTATCTTCTCAAGGGCAACTGGGGCTGGACGATAAATGCTGGCCTTGCTACTGACACTCTCATCCCACAAATGAATAAAAAGACACAGAAAGATGTCCTTGTGCACTGCAGAGTTACCAAAAGGAAAATGGTTTCTGAGCTCATAGGAGATGTTAGGAGAGACAACCAAACATTTGACCAAAGAGATGGGTTTGACAGAGAGGCTTAAAAGGAGAAGCCAGTGCAGAGGCAAGGTGGTTTAGCAAGAGAATTCTAGAGCATAGGGCCCAGATGGCTAAAGGCATGGCTGTCAATGGTGGGTATGTACAAGAGACAGGAGTCAGAGGACAGAGAGATGGGAAGGGTTGTAATGTTTAAGGAGAGGTTAGAGAGACAGGGAGCATAAAGGGCATGCAGGGATTAAAAGACCAGGATAAGAAACAGGTAACAGGCTTGGTTTACTGTGCGTTTGCTGAGGTGACATTATTTCATTTTGCTGGAGATCAGTTTTGGTAAGGAATCTAAAACAGTATGCGATTGGAATTCATCCTCTACCTTGTTCAAAGTGTCTGTGCGTGCGTGCAAAGTGTAAGAGGGACCACAAGGAGAAACTGCAGTCAGATTGCTTCAGAGATGATACAGCACAAAGATCACCATTTGAAATTATAGCTTCTCTAAGAATGTGCAATGATTTAATTACTATGGGTTACTATTCTTGTGGACAAGTCCAGCTGCCCAACTACTTAAACCCACTCAAAACATGAGATGATCTAATTAGGGAACTTGGGCTTGGACAAACTCCAAGTGACAGTGTTACCTTCCTTTATAAAATAAGCATTCCCATTTCTGCACAAACATATGGGAAAAGACCATCAATTTCAGCCTTTCCCCTCCAGCAGATGGTGTAACATTGTACACTGTACTTCCCCTCTCACAAGGAACGCTAATGCTGCAGGCTATTCAGGAAACCTCTGGGAAACTCCTTCCTGCCTCCCTATAAGTTCCAGGACACCATGTCTACAGATAATACATCACCAGTCGAACTAACTGACTACCTGCTGCCCAGAACTGTGGATATCCTTTTCTTTCAGAAACTTGACAAATCCCCCTTTTAAAACAGATCAACAGCCCAGATTTCAAAGATGTTTGGTTCAAGAGGACGGGCTCTCTGGAAAAATAAATGCCTCCTAGCACATAATCTTTTTCATCTTATCCATTCCTAGGAGGGATTCGCTTATTGTGGGAAGATGGTTAGGTACCCTCTTATTGGAGATGGTCATCACCTGGTACTTGTGTGGTATGTTAGTTGCCACACATCATACCAGGCATGAATGTTGTCCAGGTTTTGCTATATTACAGGCACAGGCTATTTTATTATTCGAAAGGCGAATGAAGCTGAACACTTTGCAATTTATCACAAAAGTCCCCACTTCTGTCCTTATAATAAAGGAAAGCTCATTGATTTCAAATAACCTACCTGACCAGACAGCAGGTATCAAGTACATGACATGTGGTATATAAATGCAGGTCCTTTTTTCCTTCACCTCTGGCTCAAATCTCTTATATACTGAGTGAGAAAATAATAATTCACAACCAACTGGATCTTGCCTCACTCTGCACAGTTTTCCGTCCAATGTTGGATCACTGATTCAAACCCCCGTGGTAACAATACTACCCTAGCTCTTCCAATTTTTTCACAGAATCTGATTTTACCAGTTGCCCAGGGGACCTGAAACAACTGCCAAGGGTCAGTCTGGGCCCAACTCAGGCCTGAGTGCACCTAATACATGTCAACCATTCCTTCCTGCTTACCAAATAGTTGCCAGCAATGACTTCCAACAGTTTTATTGTTGTAGTATGCCTTTAAGGATTTGCAGCATGACATCACTAGAAAGGAAGTGTGTCATGATCCAGTTTTAGTTTCGCTTTTGTTTTTAAGCATAAAACAGCACAGATAGCTCTGCTGGTGTTTTCAAGCTTTCTGTCCCTGTATATCTGTTCTCATGTGCCTAGTCTTTATAAATAAACCTACAATGTGTTCACCCAAATCCTTGAGTGATTGGTGCCCTTGTATCATTCTAAAAAACATGACATTCATAAGTAAGTATCCTCCCCTTGGAGGCCCAATCCATCTTTATAACATATTAAATTCAACTATATTCCCAATCCGCCAGTATCATCTAATTAGATTCCAGAGACACAAATTGCATTAAATTTTCTATGAGATGCCTGAAACATGCATTTTATTATTTTATTCAAGTTGCAGCATTAAAACATTCCAAGGAATTCCCTTCATGTCTAATGGAGTTTACCTTATGTAAAACACCTTGGAGTACAAATACCCCTGATTCTTCCAGTGTGGCAAAATTACAGCCTGGCAGTGCCAAATTCCACAATGGCACCAGAACTGTCTCACTCAGTCTTCCTGCTGGAAAGTATGCTTCACAATGAGCTTCACAATGGAATCAATGCTCAAGCCTGCATTGCATAGCTTCTGGTTTAGTGTAAGTGACTGCCCATGGATTGTGAATGATTTTGGAGCAATTGAAATAGACTGTTGTAAAGCTGAGAATTGATAAGATGCAGTTCAGCTCAAAATAGGAAAGTAATTGTTGGCACAAATGGAAACTGTACGCATCAAATAGGTCAACTCTGGGATTTTCAACTGGTACTTTCAGCATTACAGCCAACAATTCTGTCCCTTCCATGAAATTGATTAGGTAGTGCACTGGATGTAACCAGTCCCAAAAATAATGCTGGTCCCTCTTGCATCATTTTCAATCTCTGTGATTGGGGCCCCATCCCTTACACTGAGTTCAATCTGTGTGATTGGACTGTTACTATCTATGTTGAATTATGCAAAATCCAATATTATATCAAAAATTCACCTCTTAACGATGTCACTGTGTCTGCGATGACATTTAGAGTCCTGGATTCAAAACGTCTGGAAGAGCCCATCTTGACAGCTGAATCACAGCGAGAGTTACAGAATGGCCAGTGTCCTCAGAGCCCTGCAAGGAGTCCTTGGGACTCCCAGCCCCAGCCTTACTCCACCACCATCACCACCTCCCCTTTCTGTTTGAAGCATAATAGAGGTCAGAGCCTGGCCCACAGATCACCCCAGACTGTACCATCTTCCAGACAAAGCCAGATTTCCCCAGTCTATCTTATTCCATAAATGTAGAAAATTTACAGCCCAGGAGGTTATTCCGCCCATTATGTCTGTGCTGGCCAAAACTGAGCTACAGAAGGAAATCAACCAAACTTTGAAAGCAGTCTAGAAAATAATGTTGACACAAATCATTTTAAAATTATTTTATTCTTAATCCGAAAGAGTGTTTTGACATCATTCTGGTATTGTCAGTGATATGAGACAGTCAGGTTACAACCATTTGGAGAAATCAGGACACCTCTTACCAGCACCACATTACACATTTATCAGTCCTCCCAGTTATAAACTCTTAATATGTGAACAGGGTTTAAGGGAGTTTCCAATTTCTACTGTTGTATACAAGGGGAGACACTTAAAATAATATGGGTGCAGAGAATGTATATAATGAGTGTACACATTGGAATAAGCTCTAATACAGGATTTTAAAACTCCACTCACTTAAAATACCAATTTTAGAATCATAGAGTCTTACAGCACTGAAGAAGGCCAGTCATCATTGTTTCTGTGCCAACTCCTTGTACAAGCTATCCAATTAGTCCTGTCTTTTCCCTGTTGTACGTAATGTTTCTCCAAGTATATAGCCAATTCCCTCTTGAAAACCACTATTGGATTTGTTTGCACTCTTAGGCAGTGCATTCCAGATCATTAGACTAAATAAAACAGAGTTTACCCACAGCATCCTCAAATCAAACCTCTCCGGTCTCTCATCTTTTTCTGTCCCAGTGATCATCTTTGAGTTGCTCTTCCAGGAGTCTCCTTTCCTTGTCTGTTGACTGCCTTGTTCTCTTCCTGATCCAGTACTGATTTCCCTTTGGGAATTTTGTACTTTGTTCTTTGTGTGTAGAGAAGGTTCTTGGAGAAAAGTAGAGGGATATTTCCATTGAACAGAAAGATGGCCAGAACTGTTGCTGTAACAAAGGGGACTGGTATCAGTTTGAGAATTAACAAAGGCATCATGGGTACAATAGGGAGTTGTCAACCTCATAAATAATCACAAAAAGCCAGTCAAGCACATCAGTTATCTGTGATGACTTGAGATATCCATTATCCACTAGAAGTCCAGCAAGCTAACCTCAATTATCGAGACGTTGCACTTCCTTGTGAATCAGGATTTCCCACTGGTCAGTTCAAATTCCTAATCTAACCCACAAGAAACACTTGAAATTATTTTTCCTCCTTTTCTGACTATATGCTCCACTTCCCTGAAGGTGTTGACCACCAGATGGCACAGATCCGTGAGAGCCAGGCAGTCCCAGTACATAATCCAAGTGTCCATTGTTCAGGTCTTAGTCCAGACAATCGTCCAGATGGACGCTCGCCACGCAGACACACGCTCGCCCACATGGTCATCGGGAATGTGAACACCGACCAATTTTCCCCTCCCAAAACAGATACACTGCAGTCAATTGTAATGTCATTCCCATTATTCCAACTGAGATCAGCAAACACTTCATAGATCAAAGATTAACCTGGTGAGTGTGGCTCAGCCTAAAGTAACCATTAGAAAGGTAAACAACTGTATTTTAAAATGTGTCTCTGCAGGGATTTAAAAGAACCCATTTCACAGTTAGTAAATTCTTGGGAAGGTTTAGAAACTAGTATTTTCTTTACCAGTAACTACTGGTAACTTCTTTCCACCATATCCCCCAATTATTGACCTCTGCATTTTGTTTCTGTAGTATTGCAAATAGTGTGGCTAACATGCACATAATGATGCATTTATACATAAGACCATGTACAATGACAGCCTGAAGTGCCAGTTATACAGCTGTAATGCAGTTACAGTTGTATTAATCATAGATACATGGATAAAGTCACAGAGATAGGATGATGACTATTGCTGCACGTAAGTCTGAAACCAGGTCAATGCATAGGAAGACACATGAATGACACACAATGTTAAAATCACCATCACACAAACCAATAGTCCAGATGGATTGACCATAATGAATACAGTGCCATTAGGCTGAATTCAAGTATTGAGCCTCACGGCCTTTATGAATAAGGAAGGGGATTGCTGTTACTCACCAACAAATGGACTGAGCCAGTAGACTACCATGTATTCTGACAATGTGTTTCCAGAACAGTGAAATGTGGCTGAGAATGCAAGTGCTGGGTTAAACAGAGCTGTGGTGTATGGGCCAGCTGCAGAGGAGATCAAAGCAACAGATTAGACATCAGATGCAGCTATAAATTCAACTCCTTCATAGGGTCCATCACAGGACATGGCCAACATTGCAAGTCAATTAATCAAACTCCAGATCATATCCTACACACATAACCCGTTTCTCTGATTTATACCTCTCCGCAGACATAAAGGAATACTTGAGGTACTGAAAATCTGATGTAAAAGCGGAAATTATGGAAACACAGAGCCAGCAGCATCCATAAAAGGAAAAGACAGGTTAAAATTGGGGGGGTGATCATAAAAATATAGTAATATAAAAATTGCCAGACTGAAAAAGAGCAAAGTATATCAAGTTCACCTACTACCAAACTGGAAATTGTCTAATATAATGATAATGATGTTGGTAATGGTAATGATGAGGCACAGCAATTAACTCTTTCAATTAATTTACCACAGTTCCAGACATAGAAACATAGAGAAACATAGAAGCAGGAGGAGGTCATTCGGCCCTTTGAGCCTGCTATGCCATTCAATATGATCATGGCTAATCCTCTGTCTCAACGCCATACCCCTGTTCTCTCCCCATACCCCTTGATGCCTTTAGCGTCTAGAAAGCTACCTATTTCCTTCTTAAATATATTCAGTGACTTGGCCTCCACAGCCTTGGTAGAAAATTCCACAGGTTCACCATCCTCTGAGTGAAGAAGTTTCTCCTCATCTCAGTCCTAAATGTCCTAACCGTATCCTGAGATTGTGACCCCTTTATCTAGACCTCCCAGCCAGAGGAGACATCCCTGCATCAAGTCTGTCCAACCCTGTCAGAATTTTATACATGGCATGAGGAAAACCCTAGTAATGGAGAACTTTGTGAGTTGGATATCCTTTGAAGTTGGCTACATTTAGTAAATGTTATGTCTCAAAGTAGTCAACAGAATAGATTCTACCATGGATGTAGTGAGTACTTCTGTATATATTATATAGGAACAGATCTTGGGATGTGTAGTTCACAGTGAGTTGGAGGATATGCTGTTGAGAGGATAGCAACATGGGAGTGAGGAAGGTGGAAGAGAAACATATCCTCATCAGAATATTTTGGAAAGATGAGTTCTTGCTTAAAGACTACAAAGTTAATTACCTTTAAACTTGTTTCTGGAAAAGATTGTTAGCTTTATCACAGGTTGATGAAGAATTGTATTCTCCTCACTAACTCCAGTTACATAAATTAAAATCTCAGGAGGGGAAAGTTATCTATTTGGGCTTTTCCTTGTGCCCAACACCAAAGAACATTTTTGTAGCCAAGCCCTTGCTAATTACAACTAGAATATAGAAACATAGAAACTAGGAGGAGTAGGCCATTCGGCCCTTCGAGCCTGCTCCACCTTTCAATATGATCATAGCTGATCCTCTATCTCAACGCCATATTCCTGCTTTCTCTCCATACCCCTTGATGCCCCTATTATCCAAACAATTATCAATTTCTTTCTTGACTATACTCAGTGACCCGGCCTCCACAGCCTTCTGTGGTAGAGAATTGACCACCCTCTGAGTGAAGAAAGTTTTCCTCATTTCAGTTCTAAATGGCCTGCCCTGTATCCTGAGACTGTGGCCCCTGGTTCTAGACTCCCCAACCATGGGAAACATCCTCCCTGCATCCAGTCTGTCTAGCCCTGTTAGAATTTTATACATTTCAATCAGATCCCATCTCATTCTTCTAAACTCTAGTGAATACAGGCCGTCGAACCAATCTCTCCTCATACGACAGTCCTGCCATCCCCGGTATCAGCCTAGTGAACTTTCGCTGCACTCCCTCAATGGCAAGTATATCCTTTCTTAGGTAGGGAGACCAAAACTGCACGCAATACTCCAGGTGTGATCTCACCAAGGCCCTGTATAACTGCAGTAAGACATCCCTACTTCTGAACTCAAATCCTCGCGCAATGAAGGCCAACATACTGTTTGCCTTCCTAATTGCTTGCTGCACCTGCCTGTTTACTTTCATTGACTGATGTACAAGGACACCCAGATCCCTTTGTACATCCACATTTCCCAATATCTCACCATTTAAATAATGCTCTGCCTTTCTGTTTTTCACACTGAAGCGTATAACTTCACATTTATCCATGTTATACTGCATCTGCCATGTGTTTGCTCACACACACAATTTGTCTAAACCACCCTGAAGCCTCCTTGCATCCTCCTCATAACCCCGCTCAGTTTTGTGCAGTCAGCAAACTTGGAAATATTGCATTTGGTTTCCTCATGCAAGTCATTTATATATATATTGTGAATAGCTGGGGCCCAAGCGCTGATCCTTGCGGTACATCACTAGTCACCACCTGCCATCCAGAAAAAGACCCATTTATTCCCACTCTGTTTCTGGTCTGTCAACCAATTCTCAATCCATGCCAGTATGTAACCCCCAATCCCATGTGTTTTAATTTTGCCCACTAGGTTCTTATGTGGGACCTTATCAAAAGCTTTCTTGAAATACAAATACACCACATTCACTGGTTCTCCCTTATCTTTTCTACTAGTTACATCCTCAAAAAACTCCAGTAGATTAGTTAAACATGATTTCTCTTTCAAAAACCCATGCTGACTTTGTCTGATCCCGTTAATGTTTTCCAAGTGTTCTGTTACATCATCTTTTATAATAGACTCTAGCATTTTCCCCACTACTGATGTTAGGCTAACTGGTCTGTAATTCTCTGTTTTTTCTCTCCCTCCTTTTTTAAATAGTGGGGTTATATTTGCCACCCTCCAATCTGTAGGAACTGCTCTAGAGTCTATAGAATTTTGGAAGATGACCACTAATGCATCCAATATTTCCAGGGCCACTTCTTTTAGTACTCTGGGGTGTAGATTATTAGGCCCTGGGGATTTTTCAGCTTTTAACCCCATTAATTTCTCTAGCACCATTTTTTTACTAATACTGATTTTCTTCAATTCCTCCCTCTCACTAGACCCTTGTTTCCCTAACATTTCTGTGGAAATTATTTGTGTCCTCTTTTGTGAAGACAGAAGCAAAATGTGTGTTCAATTCTTCTGCCATTTCTTTGGTCCCCATTATAATTTCCCCCGTTTCTGACTGTAAGGGACCTACATTTGTCTTTGCTAATCTTTTTCTCTTCACATATTTATAGAAGCTTTTACAGTCAGTTTTTATGTTCCCTGCAAGTTTTACTCTCATACTCCATTTTCCCCTTCTTGATCAATCTTTTTGTACATTTTTACTGAATTCTAAACTGCTCCCAATCCTCAGGCTTGCTGCTTTTTCTGGCAATTTTATTTGTCTCCTTTTTGGATCTAACACTATCCCTAATTTCTTTTGTAATCCGTGTTTGTAATATTTTGTAATATAATAACCTTTGTAATATTTCTTTTGTAATAATGTCTTTCTCTGCTCAATATCTGTTAATTTCAGTAATTGACAGCAGGAATCCTTCACACACTTCAGGTTATTGGATACGGAACCAGCTGCATTTATATGGGCCTATAACATTGCGAAATGTTCCATGGAGCTTTACAAGCATTATCAAACAAAATCTGAAACCGAACCACATAAGATGATATTAGAACCAATGGTCAAAAGCTGATCAAAGAGGTAGGATTTAAGAAATGTCTTAAAAGGAGGAAAAAGAGAGGTAGAAGCATAGAGATTTTGGAGCGTGTTTCAGAGTTTATGGCTTTGGGAACTGAAAACAGGACTATGAATGGTGATCGTAAGAAATAGGAGCAGGAATAGGCCGTTCGGCCCACTGAGCCTGCTCTGTCATTTGATAAAATCATGGCTGACCTGATTATGGAATTAAATCCAGTTTCCTGCCTGTCCCCCACAACCTTCGATTCCCTTGTAGATCAAAAATCTGAATATATTCAAGGCAATGACCCAGTTCCACTTCTCTCTGAGGTCAAGAATTCCAAAGATTAAGGACCATCTGAGAAAAGAAATTCCCCTCATTTCCATCTTAAATGGGAGATCCTTATTTTTAAACTGTGCCCCCAAGTTCTAGATTCCCCCACAAGAAGAAACATTCTCTCAGCATCTACCCTGTCAAGTCCCCTCAGAATCTTATATGTTTCAATAAGATCACACTCATTCTTCTAGACTCCAATGAGTATAGGCCCAATCTGCTCAATCCTTCATCATAAGACAACCCCCTCATCTCAGGAATCAGCCCAGTGAACCTTCTCTGAACTGCTTCCAATGCAAGTATATCCTTCCTCAAGTAAGCAGACCAAAACCATATACAGTACTCCAGGTGTAGTCTCACCAATACCCTAGACAGCTGAAGCAAAACATCCCTACTTTTATATCCCTCCATTCCCCTTGCAGTAAGTGACAACATTCCATTTGCCTTCCTAATTGTTTGCTGTACCTGCATGCTAACCTTTTGTGATTCATGTAAGAGGACACCCAGATCCCTCTGTACCACAGCATTTTGTGGTCTCTCTCCATTTAAGTAATATTCTTCTTTTCTATTCTTCCTGCCAGGGTGAACAGCCTCTCATTTTCCCCACATTAAAACCCATCTGCCAAGATTTTACCCACTCCCTTAACCCATCTATATGCATTTGCAGACTGTATTTTCCTCACCACTTGCTTTCCTACCTATCTTTGTACCCTCAGTAGATTTGGCTACAAGTCTTCCAAGTCATTAATATAGATTGTAAATAGTTGAAGCCTCAGCACTGATCCCTGCACCATATCACTAGTTACAGTTTGCCAAGCAGGGAATGATTCATTTATTCTGACTCTATTTCCTGTTAGTTAGCCAATCCTCTATCTATGCTAACATATCACCCCTGACGCCATGAGCTCTTATCTTCTGCAGTAAACTTTTAAGTGGCACCTTGTCAAATGCCTTTTGGAAATCCAAATACACTGTATCTGCTGGTTCCCTTTTATCCACACTGTTACATTCTCAAAGAACCCTAATAAATTTGTCAAACACTATTTCCCTTTCACAAAATTATGTTTACTCTGCTTGATTATATTTTGATTTGATAAATATTCTGTTACTACCTCATTAATAATGGATTCCAGCAACTTTTCCAATGACAAATGTTAGATTAACTGGTCTATAGTTTCCTGCTTTCCGTCTCTCTGCTTTCTTGAATAGAGGAGTTACATTTGTGGTTTTCCAATGTGCTGGGACCTTTCCAAAATCTAGGGAATTTTAGAAGATTGCAACCAATGCACCCACTGTTCTGCAGCTACTTCCTTTAAGAACCTGGGCTGCAGGCCATCAGGTCCGTGGGACTTGTCAACCTTCAGTCCCATTAGTTTTCCTAGTCCTTTTTCTCTAGTGATCATGATTGTTTAAATTTCCTCCCTCCCTTTTGCCGTTTGACTTTCTAATATTCTTCTGGTGCTGTGTCTTTAGCTGTTAAGGCAGATGCAAAATACTTGTTCAAAGTCTCTCCCAGTTCCTTGTTTCCCCATTCATTCCCTGGTCTCACCCTCTAAGGGGCTAATACTTACTTTAGCTTCCTTTTTATATGCTTGTAGAAGCTTTTACTGTCTATTTTTATATTTCTTGCTGGTTTTCTCTCATACTCCATCCAATTTCTCCCTTTTTTAAAAAAAAGTCACCCTTTGCTGGTTACTAAAATGTACCCAATCTTCGGGGCTACCATTGATGTTTGAAGCATTGTACATCTTTTCTTTCAGTTTGATACCGTCCTTAACTTCCTTAGACAGACACAGATGGTACATCCTTCTCATAGCATCTTTCTTTCTCAATGGAGCATATCTTTGTTGAGAGTTATGAAATATCCTTAAGTGTCTGCCATTGTTTCTCTACCATCTTACCTTTCAACCTATTTTCCCAGTCCCCTTAAGAAAACTGTGTCTTCAAAGCCTTATAGTTGCCTTTGTCTAAGTTTAAGACACTAGTTTCATATCCAAATTTCTCACCCTCAAACTGAATGTGAAATTATAGCATGTTATGATCATTCTTACCTAAAGGATCCTTTATTCTGAGGTCATTAATTAATCATGTCTCATTACCAGGTCTAAAGTAACTTGTTCCATGGTTGGTTCCAGAACGTTTGCTCTAAGAAACTCCCGAAAACACTCCACAAACTCATCTTTGAGGCTACTTTTGCCAATTTGATTCGTCTAATCTATATGAATATTAAAACCACCCACAATTATTGTAGTACCTTTCTTACAACTCCCCATTATTTCTCAATTTATGCTCCATCCTACAGTGTAGCTACTGTTAGGGGGCCTATAAATTACTCCCATCAGTAACTTCTTTCCTTTGCTATTTCTTATCTCCGTCCAACCTGTTTCTACATCTTGATCTTTTGAACCAAGATCATTTATCACTACTGTAATGATCTTACACTTGATTAACAGAGCCACCCTGCCTAATCTCCTTTTTCTTTCTTCCTGTCCTTCCAAAACGTCAAATAGCCTTGAATATTCAGATCCCAGCCATTGTCACTTTTAACCACGTCTCTGTGATAGCTACCATGTCATACTAACTTGTTTCTATTTGTGCTATTAATTCATCTATCCTGTTAAGAACACTGTGTGCATTCAGATAAAGAGTCTTTAATTCTGTCTTTTTACTGTTTTTACTACTATGAGCCTATTTAATGATGCACTCATATTTGTATGCTCTGTCCCTTCCTGTCACACACTGGTTATCATTACCCACATCACTAATCTGCACTATGGTCTTGTCCTTTGTCTAACTTTTCAAATCTCCCCCCACATTAACCATTCACTCTCCCCCTCCCCCTACCACCCCACTATTTAATTTAAAGTCCTCTCTGCTGCCCCAGTTATACAACTCACCAGAATTCTGGTCTCAGTACGGTTCGGGTGAAGCCCATCCCAATGGTACAGCTCCGTTTTCCCCAGTACTGGTGCCAGTTCCCCATGAATCGAAACCCATTTCTTGCACACCAATCTTTCCAATCTTTCCACATTCAATTCTCTAACCTTATCTACCCTAAGCCAATTTTCTGGTGGTTCAGGCAATAATCTAAAGATTACCACCTTTTTGGTTCTGCTTTTTACTTTTGTTCCTAGCTGCTCACACTCCCTTAGCAGAACCTCTTTTTTAGTCCCACCCACGTGGACCATGACAACTGGATCCTTCCCCTCCTACTCCAAGTTCCATTCCAGCCCTGAAGAGATGTCCTTAACAATGGCGCTGGGCAAGCAACACAGCCTTCAGAGCTCACACTCTTAGCTGCAGAAAACAGTATCTATCCCCCTAACTATACTGACCCCAACTACAACTACATTCCTTTATACACCCCCCCAACTCAAATGCCTCTCTGCACACAGTACCATGGTCAATTTGCTTATCATCCCTGCAGTCCCTGCTCTCAATCCCACAACTTACAAGAACCTCAAACCTGTTGGACAATTGCAAGACTCTTCTGAAGATCCTCCATTGTTACCTTTTGGATCCCAATGCCTGCCCTCACTCATAATCACATCCTCCTGCCCCTGACAATGGACCAAATCGAAAGCACCGAGCCCAAGGGGTGTGTCTACTTCCTGAAACAGTGTCCCTCCCTGATGTGTCGCAGTGTTCAAAGCTTGATTCCAGCTCATCAACTCTGAGCCGAAGTTCCTCGAGCTGCAGACACTTACTGCAGATGTGATCACTATGGATCACATACCAGCTCCCGCATGCTACAATTGCAACACCTACCCTGTCATCTTTATTATGTTTAATTTAACGAATTAGGCTTCAAGTCTGGAAATATCAGTCAACTGTTGCCAGCAGTTGTACCAATTAGTTTAATTAGCTAAGCTATAAATTTAATGCAATATGTATATCTCCCCAGTACCGGTTTAAACTACTGCCCATGTTTGGAGGGATAAAGTCTGAAAACTCACCAGCCAGTCACCTACCTGCTCACTTAACTAAAGCTGTGAACATTCACCAGCTTCTTGAAGCTGAAGGAAATGTAAAAAGCAGCACTTCCTTCCCCTCCAACTTTGCAAATTCCCAAGTTAGTACTCATACCTCATCGCGCTCAGCTCTCTCATCACAGTCTGTGCTCACACACAGTGGAGTGATTAAAATTGGGGATACTCAAGAGGCCAGAATTAGTGGAGTGCCGTAAGACTGGAGGAGATTACAGAGATAGTGAGGGGCGGGGAGGACATGGAGAGATTGGAAAACAAGGAGGAAAATTTTAAACTTCAGGCATTGCTTAACCGGGAGCCAGTGTAGGTTAGCGAGCACAGGGAAGGCGGATGATCAGGATTTGAAATGAGCTTGGACAGGGGCAGAGTTTTTAAATTACCTCAACTTTGTGGAGGTAGAACTTGAAAGGCTGGCTGGGAGTGCATTGGAATAATCAAGTCTAGAGGTAACAAAGGTGTGAAGGAAGGCTTCAGCAGATGAGCTGAGGCAGGGGTGAAGTTGGGCAATGTTATGAAGGTGGAGAAAGGTGGTTTTAGTGATAGTGTGGACACTTGATACAGTATGTCACACGCATTCTTCTTTACTTGGGAAGGCTGTGGAATAACCATTCCAGCAGATCATAACTTAAGCCAGGGGTTGGCAACCTATAGCTCCCGAGCGGCTCCCAAATGAACACATCTGTCAAAACATCAGTTACAATGAGTTTTCTGAGAACTGTACCCATCCCTACCCCCCGACCAATGCACCCACCAACCAAAAGCAAAACAAAAAATCAGCTAAAAATTCTTCTGTCAAATGCTTCACCAGGGAAAATGGCATCCTGTCCTATTACCCACCATCCAATCACATGGATCATGAGCAGGCAGGCACATAAATCAATAAAAGATCATGCTTAGATCAATCAGACATATTTAGCCTCATAATTGTGAATGGTCACTCGTTGCCAACTATGCACAATTATGCAAATTGTAGGTACAACTGCATACTGGGAAATGCAGCATTCTATGTTGCCAAGTCTGTCCAGGATACAAAAAATAAAATACTGCAGATCCTAGAAATCTGAAATAAAAACAGAAAATGCTGGAAATATTCAGCAGGTCAGGCAGATTCTGTGGAGAGAGAAACAGAGTTAACGTTTCAGGTCAATGACCTTTTATCAGGTTCTGATGATAGGTCACTGACCTGAATCGTCAACTCTGTTTTTCTCTCCACAGATGCTGTCAGACCTAGTGAGTATTTGCAGCATTTTCTGTTTCTGTTCAGGATACAGTAGCTTATTGGTTACAGTACTAGGAACCCAGAGATCATGACTTCAGATGAATTGCAAAAATCAACCTCAAAATATTTGGTTGTTTGTGGGCCAGCACCAGATAACGTCCATGAGAACTGCCATAAAAACCTAACTGAATCACCGATATCAGTGACACCTAATGCCCTCAGAAATAAGAGATGGAGCATAGATACCATTGGATTCCATTGCTCAAGTTACCAACAGCCCAAGAACTCATTATGTTTTAAGTGATGTTGATACTTCTGTAAAGCACCAGAACTCGAGCCCTGGGTTTCTGAGAGATGTGCAAACTTCAGTTTCCCAAAACTACTCCTGTATTGGTGGAGCGGGGGCGGAAGAGAGGGGTTAATCACATCCAGATAAGTATAGTATTGTAATTGTTGGGTACTTATGTCACAAACTACATTTCCAATAGTAAATCCCCCATTGGAGGAGAAAGCAAGATGGCAACCAAATTAAATGTAATTGGCTCGCCTTCTCCTTTTATGATTGGTACCTTCAGCTGACTGCCAGTTGCTGATTTGTAGTTTTCAATCGAAACTAATGGGCCTGCTTTTGACCAGTGCATTCTCTACCTGTGCAGCTGTGGTTCCTACGATTTGACTAATATGAAACTTGAGTCAATCAGGTTAATATCCATTATGACTCTATGGTAGAATGGTCAGAGGTGTATGCCAGAGCTCTCATGCCATTACTGAGTGTGACACAGAGCTTTACAACACCAGGGGTGTTGTGCCATATAACATCCATGTTTTATTATTAACACCACTGATTGATAGGGACTGATCGAGTTAAATTTTGTTTTCATTACATTTTTGCAGCAATTATGCAATTCCGTCCATTTTTCTGTGAAAACTAAATTAGTGGTCTTGACCATTAATACCCAAGTGCTCAACCTTCATCCCTTGATTTTTTTTTAAGCTGGAACTACACCAAGATAATCACTTATACCAAGTTTGAAGTAGGTGCTTGTGGATTCACAGCAACTGGGAAGGAAAGGTGAGAAAATCTTGCAAGTAGCAGTGGGAGAGATCATGGTTTGGGCGCAGCAAGGAGCAGGCAGAGCATTAATGTTCAGCTCCTCATGCAAGTCCTTGGTCCACTTTTCCCTCACATCCACCTACACCTCTCGGCCACTTGACACCATACTGCCTCCGCTGGTATCATGGGTTCCACTGCCCATCTGCACCCATTATTTCAAATGCATCGTGCCCATTCTCCGAAGCTTAATTAAATAAATAAATCCACCCGAACTAGGGTTGCCAACCCTCCAGGACTGGCCTGGAGTTTCCAGGAATTGAAGATCAATCTCCAGGACACCGCTGTGTGCAACCCCGGAGAAAAATCATCAGGGCATTAAAAAAAGGGTTTTCGCTTGTCATTTTCTTCGAACATTTCTCTTTACCAGATATAAAAATACTGAAAATGGGAAAAAAAATAGGGCTGCTTGGCTGACAATCAAGCATCATCCAACTGAGCAATGAGTCTTTTTGCTTTCCAATTGGCGTAGGAAGGCTGGATGTTTTGTCTCACTAATGGCTAGAGTGTGGGGATGGGTGGGGCCAAGTCATGAGGTGAAACCTCCAGAATACATTTAATCAGAGTTGGCAACCCTAACCTGGACCTGCCCTTTCCAAATCCTACCATGTTGGATCTCACTCATCTGTTCCTCCAGCACCCTCACTACTCCTCCCAATCACAGGATTATAGGCCTCCTAAAAAGAATGACGATAGTGTATACATTTCAGGACAATATCACTGATGGATGTACGGAAACACATCCAATCCCTGCACCTTCTCTGTGCTTCCCCTCCCCACCCTCTAACTCACTGACAATATTCCAGCAATTGTACTGAAGACTTGTGCTCCAGAACTTGCCGCACCCCTTGCCAAGATGTTCCAGTACAGCTACAACACTGGCATCTAGCTGGCAATGTGGAAAATTGCCCAGGTACGTCCTGTACACAAAAAGCAAGACAAATCCAACCTGGCCAATTACCACCCCATCAGTCTACTCTCGATCATCAGTAAAATGATGGAAGGGGTCACCAACAGTGCTACCTGGTGGCACTTGATTAGCAATAACCTGCTCACTGATGCTCAGTTTGGGTTCCACCAGGGTCACTCAGCTCCTGACCTCATTACAGCCTTGGTACAAACATGGAAAAAAGAGCTGAACTCCATATGTGAGGTGAGAGTGACTGCCCTTGACATCAAGGCAGCATTTGACCGAGTGTGGCATCAGGGAGACCTAGCAAAACTGGAGTCAATGGGAATCAGAGGAACACTCTCCGCTAGTTGGAGGCATACCTAGTGCAAAGGAAGATGGTTATGGTTGTTGGAGGTCAGTCACCTCAGCTCCAAGACATCACTACAGGAGTTCCTCAGGGTGGTGTCCTCGGCCCAACCATCTTCAACTGCTTCATCAGTGACGTTCCTTCCATCATGAGGTCAGAAGTGAGATGTTCACTGATGATTGCACAATGTTCAGCACAATTTTCGACTCCTCAGATACTGAAGCAGTCCATGTCCAAATGCAGCAAGACCTGGACAATATCCAGGCTTGGGCTGACAAGTGGCAAGGAACATTCGTGCCACACAAGTCCCAGGCAATGATCAAATCCAACGAGAGAATCTAACCATTGTCCCATGACATTCAATGGCATTACCATCACTGAATCCCTCACCATCAACATCCTGGGGGTTACCATTGGCCAGAAACTGAACTGGACTAGCCATATAAATACTGTGGCTACAAGAGCAGGTCAGAGGCTTGGAATCCTGCGAGTAACTCACCTCCTGACTCCCCAAAGCCTGTCCATCATCTACAAGGCACAAGTCAGGAGTGTGATGGAATACTCTCCACTTGATTGGATGGGTGCAGCTCCAACAACATTCAAGAAGCTTGACACCGTCCAGGACAAAGCAGTACACTTGATTGGCACCCCATCCACAAACATTCACTCCCTCCACTACTGACGAACAGTAGCAGCAGTGTGTACCACCTACAAGATGCACTGCAGAAACTCACCAAGGCTCCTTCGGCAGCACCTTCCAAACCCACGACCACTGCCACCTAGAAGGACAAGGGCAGCAGAGAAATGGGAGCACAACCATCTACAAGTTCCCCTCCAAGCCGCTCACCATCCTGACTTGGAAATATATCACCGTTCCTTCACTGTTGATGGGTTAAAATCCTGGAACTCCCTTCCTAATAGCACTGTGGGTGTATCTACACCATATGGACTGCAGCAGTTCAAGAAGGCAGCTCACCACCACTCTCTCAAGGACAATTGGGGATGGGAAATAAATGCTGGCCTAGTCAGCGATGCCCACATCCCATAAATGAATTTTAAAAACTATAAGCAATTCGATAGGCGATTATACATTATTTTGTTTCGAGAAACTCTCACAATGAACAGTGGAATGGAGACTCACCTACGTGGACCAGAGCAGTGATGGTTAGGGCTTTGGACAGGACCCTGGATCCAAAAGCTGCTCCCTCAAACTTCATCACAACCAGATGGAAAAGGAAGGCACAAGCTGCTTCAACAAAGGCCCCTTGGCTGACGGATGTCTGGATGGCTGAGCTGCAGTCTCCTGCCATCATGTTCTGGATAAGATGGAAATCAGTCAGCTCCCAGGACCAGTATAGTCTTGTGACTGTGTTGGCCAACTGCGTCCCCCCGAACTGGGCCAAGATCTTCAGTGCACTGGCC
Organism: Cetorhinus maximus; assembly: GCF_964194155.1. NCBI lineage: Eukaryota > Metazoa > Chordata > Chondrichthyes > Lamniformes > Cetorhinidae > Cetorhinus > Cetorhinus maximus. The sequence goes on from NC_135897.1 coordinate 10,515,649, forward strand.
ACCACAGGAGAGTTGGCGCGGAGCAATTCCTGAGCGGTGACCAGCGGGTTGGCTGCAGCTCCGTCAAACGTGGCTTCGTGAATCAGAAATAGGAGGAAGAGCAGGGTCATAACCACATCCATTCCAAACCCACCCCCCCAGGGACCAATAACCACCAACATCCTGAGCTCAAACCAGCAGGCAGCCAGCTGGAAGCAGGCGACCAGCTCCACCAGTAAGTTGGAATAGATCTGAAGTGGCAAAAGGTTTTTGGAAATCCGCCTGATCACCTCACAGAAAGCTATGACAGCAAAGAAATACCCAAAGGAGATATTGAGCCCAGCCATAATGTGCTCGAGGCCAGAGTCTGTGTGGCTCCAAACACCTTGTCACTAAAACAGATTATATAGTAACGTGTACATTAACATGAACTCAAGGACACTACAAATAAATACGTGTACAAAGCAGAACCAAGCAAGAGCTGGTCAATTATCAACTGAATACTTACACCTGGCCCCAAATAAGAATAATTGCATCTTACTGCAAGTGTAACAGTGTTTTCTTTCCCCCCAGAAAGTAGATTTTGTGCTTAAAAAAAAATCAAGAGCTAAAACTTTAGTAAGGTCCTATCATTTACAAATTGTATTGAAACATTCATCCAGCACCAGACAGCTGCAGGATATTAGTGGGGCCACAGTAGGTGCAACATAAGGGGACTGAGAAAGGGATCAGGGATTGAGAATCAAGGTGTCCCTGTTGCACTTGGGAACAGGAGGAAACTGTGCGACGATACAGTAACTTGCATTTATATAGCTCTTCTGATTCAGTAAAATATCTCAAGGTGTTTCAAAGGAGCACAGGAAAGAAATTCAACAGAGCCATGTATAAGGAGATTTTTTTTTTCATATTCATTCATGGGATGTGGGCTTCGCTGGCTAGGCCAGTATTTATAGCCCATCCCTAATTGCCCTTGAGAAAGTAGTGGTGAGCTGTCTTCTTGAACCTCTGCAGTCCACGTAAGTACACACTGTGTATTTAACACAGTGCTGTTAGGGAGTTCCTTGGTTTTGACTTAGTGACAATAAAGGAACAGTGATATATTTCCAAGTCAGGATGGTGAGTGGCTTGGAAGGGAAGTTGCAGGTGGTGGTGTTCCCGTGTATCTGCTGTCCTTATAAATGGTAATGGTCGATACTAATACAAAAGCAAAATTCTGCTGAAAATGTGAAATAAAAACAGAAAACACTGGAAATGTTCAGCTGGTCTGGCAGCATCTATGGAAAGAGAAAGAGAGTTAAGGATTCAGGTTAAAAAATCGTAAAAGGCCGAGAGGAGAGGGGGCAGAATGGGAGTGGGGCGATTGCTTTGTAGAATACTTCCATTCAGTCCATGTGTGACACCAAACTTCCATTTTAATGAAGTATTTTAATTCTCTGCCCCACACCCACTCTGATCTCACTGTCCTCAGCCTGCTGAACTGTTCCAATGAAACTCATCAAGCAGTTTATAGCCTTCCAGACTCAAAACTGAATTCAACAACTTAAGATCACAGCTACTGTTCTCACTTTTTCCCCCAGGCAGCTGCTGTTAATGATTCTGCTGTTACCATTTACACCTCGTCTGTTACCATTCCTTTTTGCCTGCACCATCATCCCTTTTGTCATTTAATCTCTCCTCGTCTTCCACCCGATCAGACACCTTCCCCTTTTACCCCCTCGCCCCCTTTTCCTGCCTCTGTACTTGCTTAAAATCTGTCACATTTCTAACTTTTCCAAGTTTTGCAAAAAGTCATTCTTCTGAAATGTTAACTTCATTTCTCTCCCCACAGACACTGCCTGACCTGCTGAGTATTTCCAACGTTTTCTGTTTCTATTTAAGGAGATATTAAGGCAGGTGGCCAAAAAGGTAGATTTTAAGGGGTGTCTTAAAGGAAATTAAGAGAGATAGAGCGATGAAGAGGTTTATGGAGGGTACTCCTGAGCTTAGGGTCTCAACAGCTGAAGAGTGAAGATTGTAAATTATACAATGGAATGTGTGGAGAGAGGAAAATAGCAAATATGGAGAAGCCACAGGAGCCAGTGGAAAATACTGATGCATCAGCGTGATGCAAACGATGTACAAGGGTCTGATGCAGATACCGATTTGGCATTGTGGTGTTAGTTGCTCCTATAAGGGAGTCCATACTTTTACTGGAACAGGCTAGCAGTGCCCTAGATGTACTTGCATAGCCCAGGGACATTACAGTAGCATCCCCGTGACCCAGGATGAACCTTGCATCATTGGCACAAGCGCTTCTTCATCCCCTCCAATGCTATGTCGAGCAAATAGCTGGCGAGGCTAGGCTTGATATTTATAGATTACAGGCATAAGGTACCAAATTAGTTATTGTTGCAGTCTAGGAGGGAACAATGTCACAGGCAGTTTATCAGCATCTTAATTGACCAATGACTCAGCCACACTATCTGACTTGGTAGAATACACCATGATTTTGAAACGCTTTTCACAATCCTTCCTGTGGTATGGCTGTATGTGACACAAGTAAAGAGACTGCAGCTTATTGTGAGCTCACAATCATTATGTGGATCATTTTTTGCCTCCATTGGACAAGAAACTTTGCATATGACCAATTTCAACTTAGGAAGTGGGAATCACAATAAACAAAAGCCTTTATCTGGAATCAAAGATTACATAGAATTACTTCAAATCTACAGCACAAAATGTACCCCAGCTGCTCTATGCCAGTGCTTATGTTCCATAGAAGCCTCCTCCCACTTCATCTCGCCTTTAAACATATTGTCACAATATGACATGTGCACGTGGAATATTAACCTTTAATTTCATTGGCTGGTCAAATATGTATTGAACTTCTTTAAAAGGACTTTTTAAAAACAAGTAAAAACACTGACTTAAGATGGCTGCCAAAAGTCACCTGACACATCTGGTATTACAAGTTAATCAATTTCTGGAAGTTTCCAATGTGGATTAAGTTAGAACCTACCAAGGCAAACCACCTCTGGAATTTCACATCTGCTGATGTTAAGAATTATCTCAAAGATGAACTGGCTCTCCCAACTTACATTTCTGTAAAGCTACCTTTCAGGCAGAGTCAGAAAGTCTACCAGGACAATGGCTATGTGTGTTTATATGATCCTCCCACTTCATCACAGGGAAGAATGGTCCATTCAGAAGTGATGGCTGGGACATTAAAAAAACTAAAACAAGAACAAAAATTGCTGGAAAAACCCAGCAGGTCTGACAGCATCTGTGGAACGGAAGACAGAGTTAATGTTTCGAGTCCGTATGTCTCTTCATCAGAACTAAAGAGAAACCATAACACAATAGCCAAGATCTGTCCAGACATGAGCTAAGCAATAAACACCTGTGGAACACCCAACTCCCTTTGGGAGAATAGCCATTTTTGAGGTGTCTTTTATTACAACTGTCTGGTTGTTTTTGCGTAGTCCAGAAGAAGTCTGCAACCTCTCTCTCCCAAGTTCAGGACCCTAACTCTGTCACATTTTGGAATCCACCAGAGAGATTGAGAATTTCAATTGAAAGGAACTTGAGGTACAATAGCATCAACTGTTGGAAAAGACAGGTAATGGTTTAAAAGCAACCATCTCCGGAAATTGCAGTTTGCCGAAACCTCATTGGGATTTCAAGACCAGCATGGAAAAATCTGCCTCAGTCATGAACAACAGAAAAGGACTCAAAGTGACCTTTTTTTTTTACCTTTTATCATTGAATCTTAATTTGGCCATAGAAGTTAACTTTTTCTACTGGATAATTTATAATTGTGTTTCTGTGGCTGTGTCTCCCCCTCAGGGGCTGACATAGCTTCCCTGAAATGCATCTATGATACTTGCCTCAACCACTCCTTGTGGTGGTGAGCTCCACATATCAACACACACCGGATAAAGAGGTTTCTCCTGAATTCCCTTATTAGTGACTATATTATATTTATGGCTTCTCGTTTTAATCTTTCATGAGTGAAAATATTTTCTCTGCATCAACCCTATCAAATTCTTTCATAACCTTAAAACACCTTTATCAGGTCATCCCTCAGTCTTCTCTCCTCCAAAGAAAAGAGCTCCAGCTTGTTCAGCTTTTCCTGATATAGCATCTTGGTTCTATTATTCTTATCCATCCTTTATGCGCTTTCTCCAGTGTCCTGATATCCTTTTTATATAGAACCCAGAACTATGTGCAGTGTGCCATGTGGTCCAACCAAGATTCAATACAAGTTTAACATAACTTCTGCTTTTCAGTTCTCTCCCACTTTTCAGTTCTCTCCCTCTGGAAAATAGGGTTGCCAATTCTGATTGAGCATTTCCCTGGAGATATTGTCCAATTGCCTTCCACTTCCAACTACACTGCCACCACTCTCCCATGATTGGGCAACCAACATGCCTATACTTATGACATCACCTTACCCGACCAGCCAGAAAGCAAGCAGATTTATTACCCGATTGGCTGATCCTTCATTTTCAACCAAATAGCCTTTATCCCATCTCCAAGATTTTCAATTACTAAAAACAAAATTGTGCTAATTATACTAACTAGTTAAAGATCATCAGTCAGGCTCACAATGTAGCTCACTTACATTTGCTAGTAGCTACATATATTTATATGTAGGGACTGGTCCTCTGCAGACAAAAGGAGCATGTCCAGGCATTGCACCTTTTTTGAACTGGTGCCTTCTTCATGGCAACGCTTCAACCAAAGTTGACTTGCCAACCAATCAGCACTCTTTTCTCATGCAGCATAAATTGCTGCTCCCTTTGAGATTTGGCATTCTTGCATCTGTCTTGATGCATGCAGGATGAAAAGCTTCAACACCATGTCTCTTTTCACAGCAATAAAACAAAATTGTTCAAAGAGAATTTTTAAAAAGCAATAGTTTTTATTGCCCTATGATTTTTTTTCCTCCTGAGTTTATGTTCACCAGTGTTCCAGAGGTCAATCAATTTATATCAACACACAAAAATAATGCAACCAGAAAAAAAAAGCAGAGAGTAACCATGCTGCATGGCCCTGCCACTACGAGATAACTTCCCTTTAACTTCAGGAAGTTGCGGGTGTTCCTGGTTTGAATCCTTGCAGAAGTACTTTCTCAATATGGCTTCTCCTGCTTCCAGACCAGCGCTGACTCCCTGTCCATCCTTCCACGTGCTAGAACTGCTCCAGATTTGCCATGCACACAGAGGCAAAGCGTAGCAGGGACTAAGAGCTGACTGACTGCCACACCATTCAAATAAAATAACGGGCAGCAAAAGGGAGGTCATCTCCAAAGGAACCATTCTCCCACGTTGCCAGTGGAAATGCTCAGAATACGAATTGTCTGTGTCGTGAGATGCCCGTCAAAATCATGAAACTTGGGAACCAACTGGAAGTGAACCCCAGCGTTTGGTTGACTTTTTTTTAATGACCGTATAACCCAGGGATCTCTGCTCCCCTGCCCCCATTTTGATCTTAGTAGCACGTGATCCCCTTATTCTTCCCATCAAAATCGGGAACCTCTCACTTATCTATATTTGAATTTATTTGCCAATTACACACCCATTCTGCAAGGTGCTGGTAGCCAACATAATTTTTGTTACCATCAAACCTCCCATGGCATTGCCCAGAACATGAGGATAGAGAATTTCCCACAGTGCGTTAGAGATGCTGAAGTGCCATCTAGGGATCGAAATGTGCAGCTACAGGCAGGACTATGAATGGGGAAGTCCTATCAATTATCACCAAGAGATTTAACAGAATGATGTCCAAATAAGGAAATGTAGTGTATTTATCTATAAATAGGTCCATAGTGATTTCTCTGCTGAGCTTTGCACAACGTTAGCAGTCAATCTCCTTCCTTCTAGAATTCACAATAACGCACTTCAACCAAGCACAAAAAAACGCACTAATGTAGTATATGGACAAAATTTATTGACTGCTGGGATGATCAACTCAATGCAGATCAGAGTGGCTTATGGCTTCAAATTCCATCTTTTGAGCCCTCTGTAAAACTATTGAAAACCATGTTCTTTTATACAAAATATTCTGCCTATAAAGGTAGATGTCACAGTTAGAACCTGTTCATGTGAACAGTTGTAGTTCTTTACTCCAAAGCTACTTCTGTTAAACAAGAATTCTTGACTCTACATTTCTTATCCTTTTTAAAGATCAAGCTTTATTAACCATTACCTTTCTATACTATAATAATCCCTAAGTCTATATCTACTACCTAGTCACTGAAGTCATACCTTAAATCAGCATTCTTCATTGAAGGCCCACAAGACAGTGGCAGCTCCCATCGACATTAAGTGCAGCACCCTGACCAGTGGTGCAGTGCTGCCAGAGCAGAGCTCCGGCACCTCCAACCAGGGCCCAGAGAGCAGAACGGAGTGCAAGGGTCTTGGGGAGCGGGGCCTGGCTGCGAGGTCCAGGAGTGAGCCACTGCAGAGTGGAGCCCCAGGTCGTGGGGTGCTGAGTGTGTGTGGGGTGGGGGGAGGGAAAGAGAGAGAGAGAGAAAGAGAGAAAGAGAAAAAGAGAGTGATTGAGTGAGTGAGTATGTGTGGGACTGCGAGTGCACACACATGGGAGATCTATTTGTATCCAGGAAACAGGCCCGCTCCTTCAGGAGTGAGCTGATTCTGACAGCAGCCTCCACCCAGGAAGGCACCACCTGACATTATGATGGAAGTGTTCAAGGGGCAGCTGCCATCGAAGTAAGATGTGTACAGGAGTGCGCCACCAGTTCATTGGGAGAGAAAAGCACATTCTGCAGTAAATCCCTCACCCTAGCACTGAGGTGCAGCCAAGTCAATCCACTTCAAACCTCCATTTCTCCAGAAAGGACAATGTGTTCTGCTTTTTGATTAATGTCCTTTCTTCCTTTATTATCACAAGCAGGAGCGAATCAGGCAATGGCCTCCATTATAGTGGTCAATGTGACTCTCACATTGCAGGTTTTTTGCTAAAGTGGCCCTTGCTTGAAAAATAGTGAAGATCACTACCTTAAATCATGGCTGATTCATTACTCACACTTATTTCTTTGCACCGAGTACTTTTCATCTATAACACTCAGACACTAAAAGCAGAAGAGAGGCTATGCTTTCTCCTCCTATCACTTCAAAGGGTTGGGTTTGTTGATGCACAAGACAAAGAAATTCAATTATTAATCATTAATTCCCTAAGATGGCTAAAATACCACTCTCCAGGATGTCCAAGCTGGTATCATTCAACCTCTAACTCGGAAATGACTTGTCTCAGACAGAGTACCGCTAATCACATGTCACCCCTTCTTTCCATTCCACATCTACAACACACACTGCCAACCTTAAAAAGTCCATATCAGTAATAACTAAACCATCAGGAAACCTAAATTACAGCTGTCCAGAAAGCAGACTGTTGAGGTGTTATTACAAAATGAAAGGTTCTGATGAAGGCATATTCATTCTATATAAAAAATGATGGACAGGACAAGGGCAACTGGTCCATCCAGTCTATCCTGTACTGTCAGCACTTCAGCATCTTGACCTCACCGGCAGCCATGTCAAACTCCTGGGAGTTTCTCCATGAGGGCAAAAGGCACCAGGTTGAAAACCGATGAGCCAGTATTGGTTCAGTCCCCGTGACATTGTATAATCTCATCTAAACCTATATCCTGCTCTATAGCGGAGTACAAAATTCAGTCTTATTGATGCCTTAGTGGTCAAAATATCTAATGATAAAAGCAGATTATTTAAATGGGAGAGGGACTGCAGAATTCTGTGGTAAGAGGGATCTGGGTGTCCTTGTACATGAATCATAAAATGTCAGCATGCAGTTACAGTAATTAGGAAGACAAATAGAATGTTGGCTTTTATTGCAAAGGGGATGGAGTACAGAAGTAGGGAAGTCTTGCAACATCTCTACCGGGCATTGGCGAGACCAGACCTGGAGGGCTGTGTACAGTTTTGGTCTCTTCACGGAAGGAGGGCTAAACATGTATTGGTAGCAGCACAGAGGCTGATTCTTGGGATGAGTGGTTTGTCTTATGTGTTAAGGCTCAGTAGGTCGGACCTATACTCATTGGAGTTTAGAAGAATGAGAGGTGATTTCATTGAGACGTAAGATTCTGATGCGGCTTAACAGGGTGGATCGGAGGGGATGTTTCCTCTTGTGGGGGAATCTAGATCTAGGGGGCATAGTTTCAAAATAAGGATCTCCTATTTATGACAGAGGAGGAATTTCTTCTCTCAGTGTCATTAGTGTTTGGAGTTCTCTCCCCCAGTGATCAGTGTAGGCTGCATATATATTCAAGGCTGAGGTAGATTTTTGATTGACAAGGGAAGCAAGGATTAAGGGGGGCAGGAAGGAAAGTGGAGTTAAGGCCACAATCCGATCAGCTGTGATCTTATTGAATGGCAGAGCAGCCCCAATGGGCCAAATGGCCTGCTTATTTCTTAAGATCTTGCGAGACAAGTCAAAGAACCATCATGATAACCACTGATGGCAAGATCTCGTTTACAGTTGAAAAGTCAATGCATTCTGCAGCTCTGACGAAAAGCCATCAAACTGAATGGTTAACCCTTTCTCTCACCACAGATGCTGCCTAACCTGCTGTGTATTTCCAGCATTTGCTGTATATATTTGTGACAATGGAATGTCTGGCCGTGGCAATTGTCCATTCTATATTTCCTGCAGGGCAAGGTGACGAATCCGTTCTTGAATAATAAACGGGCTCATCGCCCAAGGAGTTTATATTTCCAAAGCCAAAAGAGGTCTGGTATTTGAAAGGAATCTTAAAGCTTTAGTAATGGAGTGATCTCTGAAGCAGGTCAAGGATGGTAGCACAAATCAGCTAAACGAATGCAATGCTGATGGAAAATAGTCCGAAGAGCATGATGGCCACAAGTTTCTACCCCCACCCCCCTCCAACCCAGGCCTCAAATCAATCTTCTCATCAAAGCACTCAGTTGTGGTCAAGTGCCCACTCAGGAAGGGTCATGTACCACTAGCCACCCCAACCTTCCGTTGAAACTTGTCAAACATATGAACAAGCTTTTAATAAGATCGATATTCATGATGTGCCACTATGTCAGAAATCAGAATTATTTTGCACTCAGCTTTTGTGTTGGCAATCTTCCCATCAACATCCTGTTCACTACAATCATCATCATCAGCTGCCTTCGCCTTACTTTTAGAGCTGGATCATTGGGTAACTTAGACAGGATGAAGAATCAGTCAGACTTGGGCTTGTCCAACACAGTTGGTTGAGCTGTGGGCGTGAAGCAGAATCTTTCAGCTTTCGAGATAATTTCCATCGTTTTACTCCAGCCAGCAGTTGTAACACCCATGACGCTCAGTGAAAGGCCTAAAGAGCCAAGCTGAGCTTTCCACTATTCTCACTCATGAAGATCATACTGTCTGATCATTTTGCTCATTTTTACAAGAGTTACTCATTTTGGCAAAATGAGAGTTTGTTCATGCCAAGTCCTGAGCATGAGGCAGAACACCTTGAATGACAAATCTCAGAAAAGAGTTTACAAAGTGAGGTCACTCAATCCTCAGTCTCCCTTGGTTAGATTTACATCCCTGCTAATTGATTTCTGGGTTTGTTGCCTCACTAAAAATTCTAAATACTAAAAAGACCATCTAAAGAATCCAAGCTTGATCAGCAATGTATAAAAACAGCAACAGCAAGAAAAACAAAAAAAAACTGTTATTGGCTCATTAGTTCTTGTACAAAGTTAAAACTACAAAAAGAACTTAACAAATTAGAGGCTGTATCAGTGAGTGCAGTTTAAATTAGAATCAAAAATGAGATTAAATGAGTTATTGTTTGCTTGGTGAAAACAAACTAACAGTCATGCACTTGGATTGGATTATTGACGCTCGAACTCCTCATTGTGTTGTGGTTGGTCTGTCAGCAGCAGAGAAAACAAATTGTTACAGAGCACTTCTGTACATCTGTTTCTCTTCCCTCTCAACAATTCCAGCATCTGCCTACTCTCTCTCCTCAACTGTCTGAGGAGGATTATATATTGATGAACATCACAAACTCATTTTTAGGGAAGAAGCATTCCCATCTATTTTACCTGCAATGAAAGCCCTGGCCAAGTCTTTCAGAAAGTTAGAAGGAAACGTTGAAAACCATTCATCAGAAAGGAAAGCATTCCTAATGCTAGTGACAAAGGGACTTCACCTTTCTCATTGCAGTAATAGGCACAGCCTGTGTAGTTGCTTCCATCATTGCACTGTGCTTTCAGGTAATGTAGGAAAAGGAACAGAATTTGCCATAAAATGCATTTATGCACAGACCATTCAGCCCATCAGGCTTGTACCAGCTCATTGAAAGCCCACCTCCATTTAGTCCCACTCCCCTGCTCTTACTGCAGAGTCCTGCAATCAAGATTCTCAAAGCTATGCAGCTCTCCGCAACATACCGTGCACAACCAACATTCACGTTAAAACATGCACAGACACACCAATCTCAGAGGGACCATGCTGTGGAATAAACACGTGGTACCCAACAAAACTAAAAGGTACATTGCCTGCAATTACTTCTCCCCATCTGTTATTTCTGTCATTGATCAGTTTGAAACAGCAGGAATCAGGAATGTTGACTTGGTATATAGTGTGATGGAAGTGTGCTACAGGGTAGATGGAGAAAGCCCCAGCAATGTATTCTGGCACATCAGGCTTCTGTGTCCTGGCCAGATTATACAGGAAGCATCTGGAGTACACAAATGAGGAAGGAACCATTGTGGGCAACTGTTCAACACAAACTTCAAAAATAACCATGCAATTCAATTGCATTGTCAAGCAAAACTACCCTCTGACTTTACTAAATTCTACTCCACACTGCCAGCTTTCCCCAGATTTTGTTCATCTTTGCCAAAATTGCTCTCTATTCCAGGAACCCTGGAATGCAGATAATCCCTGGTTTCTTTACTTCACTACAAACTGTCTTAAGCCCCTCCCTCTGCCCCCTCCAACAATTGCAAGTTCATGGATGCCTTTGTTACTAAGGCTGAGTCCATCCATTCAACAGCCTCCCTTCCCCTAGCCCACTCTTCAAAGGTCACCCCTACCCTAACCTCGAACTCACATCTTTCTCTATTTCTCTCCTGCCCCTCAGGCCTCTGCCAAGCTCATCTTGTCCTGCTCCTTCAATCCTGTTCTCAAACTTTGAAGCACACAACTTCCCTTTCTGGTGCCCATTTTAGCTGATATTCTCTTACACGTCCTGTCCCTTCTCCTTCAAATTTGCCAGCACCCAGCTCCTCAAAATTTCTGAATCCCTCCAATCAGGAGTGCTGTAGCAACACATGCCACAGCACTGAAATGGCCTTAAAGTCACAAGTGATATCCTATGTGGCTGTGACCACGATAAACTATTCCTCCTCATCCGGTCTGCAGCCTTTGACATGGCTGATCACACCATCCCCATCTAACAGCTCACCTCTGTCGTCCAGCTGACTGGGGCTGCACTCACTTGGACCCATTCTGATCTATTTATTCATAACCAGAGAATCAGCTGCAATGGCGTCTCTTCCTGCTCTCTCACCTTTACATCCAGATTCCCCCACGGATCTAACCTTAACCCCCTCACTTCTCAACTACACACTATCCCTCAAAGACTTCATGCAGAAACATGGTATATGCTCCACACGAGCACTGGAAATACCCAGCTCTGCCCCTATTGATCACTCCACTGCCTCATGTGTCATGCTGCTTGCCCAACATCTAATAATGGATCAACAGAAACTTCCTTCAGTCAAATTTTGTAAGATCAAAACCATCATCAGTCCCTGCCACAAACTCTGTTCTCTTGCCACTGTAAAGCTTAACTAGATTGCTCAAAACCTTGATGTCATATCTGATCTGCAGCTCTGCTGCAACCTACTATCCTCTCCATCACCAAGACTGCTGACTCCAGCTTCACGTTAACAGTATCCAGCCCTACCTCAGCTCATCTGTTCCTGAAACCCTCACCAATGCCTTTTGTTACCTCTGGACCAGACTACTCCCAATGCCATCCTGGCAGACCTCCCACCTTGCACCCTCTGTAAAATGGAGCGCATCCAAAACTCTTCTGCCCATAGCCTAACTTGCAACAAGTCCAGTTTACACACCATCCCTGTACTAGCTGCCTACCGGGAGCCACTGTAGGTCAATGTCTTGATTTTCAAATTCTCAGCCTTGTTCTTTCTATGGCATCACCTCTCCCAGCTCTGCAACCCTCCAAGATCTCTTTCTTCAGTTCTAGCCTCTTGCAGATTCCTGATTTTCTTCACATTGGCAACCATGCCTTCAGCTGCCTAGGCCCCAAGGTCTGGAATTTCCTCCCTAAACTCTACCACTCTAGGTGAAACATCTCTCTTTGATCAAGCTTTTGCTCACCTCTCCCAGTACTTTGTGTCTCAATGCCAAGTTTTGTTTGATAACACACTTGTGAAGCATCTTAGGACATTTTATACATTAAAGACACCATATAAACACAATTTTTGTTGCAGTCCAACTTTCCTTCCATCCTTATGGACCAATCTCTTGTTCAAATCTGTGTACACCAGACTGTCAAACGTTTTTCTAACATCTAAATATATAATGCCCACTGACTTTGCCAATCTCTTCAAAGTCCTATAGATTTGACAGATGCGATCTTGCTTCCACAAAACCGTGTTCTCACCAGTGTAAATAAATATATTAAACACAAACAAAATTTGCACAGGTTTTTCTAAAAATTTTATTCTTAGTATTAATTAGAAAAAAGAGTCCAAAACCTCAAATCCCCAATTATATCAGGCTCGACTGTTAGGCACTTTCAGAAATGTGTTCAGCCTTTTGTTAGATTTTCTTCTTTTAATACTGTAGTAACAAGCACAAAATTCACCACTCATACTGCTTTGGGAACCATTTGAGAGTTGAGTACTTTCCATCTGACAGTACTGCTGTAGTCACAATGCATTGAACAGTCATGCTTGTACATCACTCCCTTGTGGTGGTTTACAGAGTTCTGAAAGGTAACAGTTCCACAAGCTCAGGTGGGAGTGCAATCTCAGTCACCTAAAGCCAGCCATCACCCCCTTGGAGACAATATCTTATTGTGGCTACTTTCACAACTCCCACACCAAGTGCTTGGACACCAGAACTTTGTGCCCCACTATCTACTAGCCACATGTACCTCAATTGCTGCACTTGAATTTTGTTTTGTCATACACAGGCACTATAGGATGTGAAAGATAATGTGATAAATGCACTGCACCTGCATGCTGTGTGGCTTGACATAATGGGGTGTAATGAAGTGGTAAATTTGCAACACGAATCTACGTCAGTTCATCTGTGGAGATTGGGTGCAGTTCAGAGTGGTGCAGGTGTGTGTGCTTGTGTGGAGGGTGCACACAGTGCTGCATGTGTAGACCTTGCATGGAGTACAGTATAGACTAATGTGGGGTATAGGTATATCAGATGCTGCACATAGTAGGTGTGGTGACTCTGGTGATTCATGCACGGAGGTTGCATTCTACAAAAACCTGAAGCATTAATGCAGTGATTCGAAGTAGATGGCAATTTTTAAACATCCACATTAACAACGTACTTGGCAATGAAAATAAATACGACTCTCGGTACTGATTGGCACAGGGGGTTGTGCCATCCTGATGTAGCACCGATGGGAAAACCGTTCCTTTATTATGCTGCCTGACAACTCTGCTCATGTACAAGCCAGTTCTTATACGAAACATTCAACCCATTTGATAAGCAGAAGCCTTACTGGGACCTGGGATTCAGTGAAGCAACTATCAATGGATCCAATGTTAGGACGGTAATGCAATGCTTTGACTACAATGCAAATATTGGGGAGCCGATGCAGAAAAGATCAGTTTATATTGCAAAAACAAATCACAAGGTTAACATAAATTAGGCCAAGTGTCTTAATGCAAGTTTGAATCCAGCAATACTCCTGGGCAATTAAGGCCATGGAGAAAAAAAAAATCAACAGGATCTTACTGCTCCTTTGAAGGCACACACCAGTCATTGAGGCAATACTCACAAAGGCTAACAACAAAAAAAGAAACCACACTGATCACAAGTGTGGAGGAGGCTGGAGTCTGTTATCCCAGAAATTGCCAGTGCAGGTAACCAGGCAGAACTCCAGATTGTTAGTACAAACAATAAAAAGTACTTTTAAAAAAGACAGCTAACCAACTTCTCTCCTGAATTCTAACAATGCAATCTGCCACTGAGATACATAATATACAAAAAAAAGAGGCATCAAGCAAAACATCCCAAAGCCCTGCTCACCCGATACAGTACATAATGTTCATAAGAAGAGATAAGCAACTGGCAGAGCAAACCGCATCCAGGGGATAGTCCAGATTCCACAGTGGAGGCATGTAGTCTGTCTTTCAATCTGCAATTCAAGTATTGAAATGTAGAGGGAGGGAAGAGGGACCACATTTTCTTGGAAAAAAAATATAAAAGCAGCATCGACCTTGCTTGCGTGGGTGGCCGGTAACAGGGGCGTGCAATTCCCCATGTGGATCTCAGCAGCTGCTCTGCCATGTCAATGCAGACCGTGATACTCAATTCTGATTCTTGGAGGGGCAAGGAGAGGAGTCAAGGGGAAAGAGGAGGAGATCCTAGCGATTACTCTTCATCGCATCCTTGGCTGCCAGAATCAGTGGCGTCAAACTAGACAAGGGCTTGGCCAGTTTCAGGAATGGATGCTGCAAGAGACAGAGTGAGAGAAGTGAGAGTGCTCAGAGATCCAAAAACTGTGGTTAACTTAAAACAGTACCAGATACAACAACAACAATACCAGCAAATACCAATATGAACTTCCATCTAGGACATTACTCCATAATACAGCAACCGGTCTCCACACTGAGGAAGAAGAGTGATGTATTCCCAATGATGGAGGGAAAAACTCTGGACTCCATTTTCCTCTGGACCAGTTTCCCCATTTTTGGGGGTATGGGAAGATAACCATGAAACCAAAACCCCGCTTCCAGTCTTTACACATGGATAGAGTTCAGAGAGATCCTCCCTGTATATCCATGAAATGCAGCATCATAGCAGGTGTGAATAAAGAGTATCTATGCACCACGAACAGACACACACAAATACATGCAAACTAGTTACAGCAAATTTATTTGGGCGCAGGCACAAATTGATCCGAATTCTTATATAAACCTAGAACAAAAACATGACCTGAAATTTCAAGTGAAGGGACAATCCATACCTGCAGTAACTCCTTTCCAGAGCCTCGTTTTTCCACATCCATCTCCAAACAGCGATTCAGAAAATCGCGAAAGATTGTGGAGAGCTTCTCTGGATTCTGCAGCTCTGGAGTGCCATTAGTGGCAATCAGATACAAGGCCTGCAATGTAGACAGATAAAATGAAGGAGCGAATGTTAACTAGAGTTGCTATAGGTCCAACCTAATAGTTTAATACAGTCTTGCCATGCCTCTTCCTAGTGTCTGCCAGGGCTCCCACTTAGTTAAGATCTAAGGCATAAAGATTCAGTGGACAGTCTGGTTCAACATCTGTCATGTAATTTGGGTAATAAGAAAACAGTCAGCCATGTGGTAAAGCTATCCTCCACAAAAAGCTTACCAAAAACAAGATTAACCAGCTCCAAGATGAGAATAGAGGGAAAATTGGAGAACTCTGGAACATAGGAAGTAGGCCATTTAGCTAACCTGATCATGACTGATTCATATCTTAATTCCAGTTGCCCACCTTGATTCTGTACCCTTAAATGCCCTTGGCTAACAAATCGATCAACCTCAGTTTTGAAATTTTCAACTAACCCTCAGCCTGAACAGATTGTTGGAGGAGAGAGCTCCACATTCAGACTAGCTCAAATTTTAGGTTATGCCCCCTTATCCTGGGCTCCACCACCAGAGGAATGAATCATCATAAACATCACAATTAGATCACCCTTGATCTTACATACTCAAGGGAATAGGAGCTGAGTTTATGCGAACTGTCTTCATAATTTAACTCTTTCAGCCTCGGTATTATTCTGGTCAATCTGCATTTCACCTCCTTCAAGGTCAGGATATCCTTATTGAGATGCGGCAACCAGAACTGAACTACTCCAGATGTGGTCTAACCAGTGCTTTATACAACTGTAAAATAACTTGCATCCCTTTTGTATTACAGTCCTTTTGAGATGAAAGCCAACATTCCGTTAGCATTCTATATTATTTCCTGTACCTATCTACTTGTTTTTAGCGATCTCTGCACTTGGACACCCAAATCTCTGTCTCTTCATAGTTCCTAGTTTCTTATCATTTAGGAAAATACTCCGATCCATCTTGCTGAGATCCAATGCAGATAACATCAGTTTTGTCCACTCAATTCATTTCAATGTCCCTTTGAAACTTCCTGTTCCCATCTACACTACAGGCTGAACATTTCTGATGCAGAAAGAGCAAAAACACCACCAAGGGTTTCCTACAGACGGTCAGGTGAGAAAAACGAATTTCACATTTGAATCAATAAGTTAAAATAGTATGGTTATATTAATGAAAGATTTCAGATTAACCTTGATGTGTTGAGACACTGATCACATCACACCCAACCATACCCCCCACCCCCCCCCCCACCCCTCCCTTATGGCACTGCCATCAGCAAGGAAGCAGAGTCTCAACGGAGATGAAATGGAGCCTCAGGTTCTTTCTAAAGAGCAGTCTCTGTACCCCCCAGCCCCCTGAATTTGATGAAAATCCCACACAGGTTCGCGTAATCTTGGCTCACACTTCAAGGGAAAGTAGAGGAGATTGCAGGAAGAGAAAGGTGCACATTCGGAGAAGATCCTACAATCCTTTGGCTTGGTCCAATAACAAACACCCATCATTTCCCTCAAATATCTTTCTCAAAACTATTTGTCTCCATTACCCCTCTGTGCAGTCTATTCCTCATATTTATTACCCTCTGATTAATACAGTTAAATCCAAACTGTCCTGGTTTCCGCAGAACCATGATTCCCTGTTTTGGAGTATGAGCAAGCTCACACATTACTTCAGAAATACCTCCAAGCCTTCTGCTCTCCAGAATAAACAATCACAGGCTTTTCAACCACTTTAGTTCAAATGCCTTCAACCTGGTATTATGCACTTCTGACTCCTGACATCTGGACTTCAGATTGCAAGGCTGTACACTCACCCTCAGCGGATTCTCATTTAGGTAAGGGGGTTCGCCTTCCACCATTTCAATGGCCATGATTCCCAGTGACCAGATGTCAACCTTGGGGCCGTATGCTTTCCTCGTCACCACCTCAGGTGCCATCCAGTAAGGTGTGCCCACCATGGTGCTGCGCTTGCTCTGCTCTGGTGTGATCTGGGCACAGAACCCAAAGTCAGCTGTACGGACACAAGATAAACAATGGCTTTAACATTAAAGCATTTGGATAGCTTCAGTAATTAATTTAGCATTAACTTGGCAGATTTTAGAAAATTGTTTGAGGCTCAGCTTGGAGTTGCTTACTTTCATAGTAATTGTGGGGGTACTCCTATTGCTACCTCTGTAGATGCAATTTCTTTTAAAGTAGCCAATTTGTGGAATGGTGAGGAACAAAACACAGGAACTGCACGGATTTACAAATGAAGCCTATAATATGCAGGAACATAGGAACAGGTGGTCGTCTTTTAGCCCCTTGAGCCTGTTCAGTCAATAAGATCAAGGCCTAACACCACAAATCTGTCTTTGACTCACATTCCTTGATACCTTTAGTTAACATAAATCTACCAATCTCAGATGTAAATTTAATAATTGATCTTACAATTGCAATTTGTGGAAGAGGTACCAAACTCCTATCATTCTTTGTGTGAATTAGTGTTTCCTAATTTCACTCATGAATTGCCCGGCTCTAATTTTTAGACTATGTCCCCTAGGCCTAGGATCCCCAACCACTGAAAATAATTTTTCTCTATCCACCCTATTTGTCCCCCTTAATAACAAACTTCGATCAAGTCACCCTTTAACCTTCTAACTTTCGGTGAAAACAGTCCCAATGTGTGCAATCAGTCCTCGTAAATTAACCCTTCAAGTCCAGGTATCATTCTAATAAATCCACACTACGTTCCATCCAAGGCCAGTATATCCTTCCTAATGTGTGGAACTGAGAAAACTGTTCAGTCGTCCAGGTGTGATCGAACAGCAGAAGCATAATTTCTACCCTCATTCTAGTCCTCAAGGGATAAAGGCAAGAATTTTGGTTATCTTCTGTACAGTGTATTTGTACGTGATATTTTAGTAATCCATGTACCTGGACCTCAAATCTCTGGGTCTGCACTGTTTCTAGCTTTTCTGTTTAGAAAGTACCCTGCTCTATTAATTTTAGGTCCAAAGTGAATGCCCTCACATTGGCCTACTTTGCAATCCATTTGCCATAACTTTGCCCACTTTATCTGTTAATATCTCTTGGTAATTTTCTTTCATCTACACTTGCTAAAGTCTTAATCTTCATTATGAATGCCAATTGTGACATCGCTGTCTCATTCATTCATGAATACGCGACACTGGAGGAGCAGCCAAACAGAGAACATCAACACTTGAAAAAAAATGAAATTACAAATTATGGTTATAATATATTTTATGGTCAGTTCTTAAGACTTCAGTTTATGAATGCTACCTCAATCTAATCACAGCACTGAGAATTTCAGCACAAGGGTGAGGATTAAACTGTCACTCACTGAGCTTCACAGATCCATCCATGCCCAGTAGCACATTATCGCTCTTGATATCTCGGTGAATGACCTGGTTTGCGTGCAGGAACTCCAATGCTTGTAGGCACTGCCAGAGGAATAACAGATTGAGCATGGCATTGCACTCAATAATTTGTAAAGGAAATATCATTTTTTCCCCTAATATTACTGTGGGATACTGAAGCAGGCTTGCGTGTCTATGTTTGTGTGTGTTTAATTTTTTCTTTTGTTAATAAATGCTTTAATTTAATCTTTAAAATTTCCAAAGGTGGTAGTGGAATCTACTTCTGACCTGAGTGTACACATTTTCTCATTATAAATACAAAATGCAAAATCATTGACAGCTTGGCTAAGTTTCCCTTTGGTATTTGGTCAGACTGGCAAATACCACCTGCTATATCATAATAAAACTGGGGGCTCTTTGCAGGATTTTAAAAATTCCTTGATTGGCTTGGAGCTGGTGAACCCGAAGGCTAAGAGTGCGAGAAGAACAGTGAATTATGAGTTGGTGTTGAGGGATTTTAAAGTGCAAATATGGCTTTAACAATTGCAAAGACTTTTCTGGGAGTGGAAGAGGTAACCCTGATTTATTTGCAAAAAGTAACTAAGGTTCAGTAAACAGAATTGGCGGATAAGTTGCAGTTAGGATTAACCGCAGGGGTGAAGAAAGCAGACAAGATTGAAGTAATAGTGCAGCATTTGAAATTGGAAGGGAAACCTGAAACTTGTGAGCACAGCTGGAGGTAGTGAGGCTTCAGTTGCAAATGAAAAAAAAACTTGGAGGCAAAAGAGAAAGAATTGGAATTGAAAAGGCTAGAGGGAAAGGAAAGAGAGAGCATTTCAAAGAGAAATGGAAATACAAAAACTTGACCTCCAGAGGGAGAAGTTAGCAATGGAGGAAAGAGAAAAGGAGGGAGAAAGATAATACCAGCTTAAAAAGCTGGGCCTTAAAAGAAAAGAGACCTTGGAGGCTGAGCAAGGTTCTGATGGTGAAACTACCACCTTCAACCCAAAACCCAGTGGGGAGATGTTTAATTTTGTGCAAGCTCTTCTAAAGTTTGAGGAAAGGGATGTAGAGGCGTTCTTTATTTCATTTGAGAAGATAACTAAGCAAATGAAATGGCCACAAGAAATCTGGACATTGCTTTCACAGTCTAGGTTGGTAGATAGAGCTCATGAGGTATATGCATCGCTGTCAGAGGTATTTGTGGACTATGATGCACTAAAAAAGACTATTCTGAGTGTATACGAGTTGGTTCCTGAGGCTTACAGGCAGAAATTTAGGAATATAATGAAACATTATATGGACAGACTTATATTAAGTTTGAGAGAGTAAAACAAAGTAATTTTGACCGGTGGATATAGGCATTAAAGGTAGAGATAACATATGCAGCTCTTAGAAAAGTAATTCTTTTAGAAGAATTTAAAGATTCACTTCCTCAGTAGTTAGAACTCATGCGGAAGAACAGAAGGTTAAAACGGCTAGGCAAACAGCGGAGATAGCTGATGATTATGAACTGGTTCATAGATCAAAACATTTTTCCGTCACCCTTTTAAATCAGAGAAGGGCAGGAAGCGGGATGATGAAAGGAAGGCAGGTAGTCAGGGAAGAGAAGGGACAGTTGGGAGTTCTCAGGAAATTTCTCCTCAGGCCTGAAAGGAAGGTGCTAAAGGTAGAATTGACACTTGAAGACTTAAATGTTACCATTGTAATAAGGTTGAGTACACAAAGTCAATGTGTTGGAGGTTACAGGGAAAACCTGTTGCAGTAATTGGAACACAGAAAAGTTCAGGAAATCAGAGTACTGTAGTTCTGAGGTTCAGAGGCAAGAAAAAGCAGTGTTTTGGTGTACAAGTGGAGCAGGAAGAATCAGTGGTAAGTAAAGAAGTGGGAATGTGTTCACAATTTACCCAAGAGAGTACTGCAGGGAAGGCTACAAAAGGTTAAAGGGAAAGGCTTTCCATGCGTACAGGGTGGAACAGGCAAAGATATCAAAATTTCAAGGGACATGGGGACTTGTCAGTCCTTAATGTTATTGGATAGTGCCATTTGTTGTCCAGAGAGGGTACTGCAGGAAAGGGTATTAATAAGTGGAATTTATGGAGATGCGAAATCTATTCTTGTGTAAGGTAAATTTAAAAGTTAAATTGAGAATAGGCGAGGTGATTGTTGGGGTAGTGGACAAACTGCCCATTGCAGGGGTTCAATTCATCCACGGTAATAAATAGCTGGGTTACAAATGTTGGTGATGCCTACTGTAGTTGAGCAGCTTGTGGCAGCACAATCAACAGAAATGTTGCAGAAAGTGCATCCTGGATTGTTTCCAGGTTGTCTAGTAACAAAATCACAAACCCACATGTTGAAACAGGAAGAGGAAGAATCCAAAAGACAGGAGAAGGCTGCTCACATCCAGTTAGCTGGATCTGTCTTTGAAAAGATTGTCCGGGAGAAGAAGGTTGACGAGGGTGGGGCTGAAGTGTTTAGCTCAGAGGAATTAGTGGAGTTACAGCAGAAAGATTTTTTGTATTTTTATTCATTCACAGGATGTGGGCTTTGCTGGCTGGGCCAACATTCATTGCCCATCCCTAATTGCCGTTAAGGTGGTTGTGAGCTGCCTTCTTGAACCACTGCAGTCTATGTGGTGTAGGTAGACCCACAGTGCTGTAGGGGAGGGAGTTCCAGGATTTTGACCCAGCGACAGTGAAGGAACGGCAACATATTTCCAAGTCAGGGTGGTGTGTGGCTTGGAGGGGAACTCCCAGGTGGTGGGGTTCCCATCTATCTGCTGTCCTTGTCCTTCTAGATGGTAGTGGTCATGGGTTTGGAAGGTGCTGTTGAAGAAGCCTTGGTGAATTCCTACAATGCATCTTGTAGATGGTGTACACAGCTGCTACCGTGCGCTGGTGGTGCAGGGAGTGAATGTTTGTGGTTGTGTGCCAATCAAGCGGGCTGCTTTGTGCTTGTAGATGGTGGACAGGCTTTGGGGAGTCAGGTGGTGGGATTCTCTCTTGTTGGAGATGATCATTGCCTGACACTTGTGTCACTTGTCAGCCTAAGTCTGGATATTGCCTAGGTCTTGCTGCATTTGGACATGGACTGCTTCAGTATCTGACGAGTCGTGAATGGTGCTGAACATTCTGCAATCATCAGTGAACATCCCTATTTCTGACCTTATGATGAAAGGAAGGTCATTGATGAAGCAGCTGAAGGTGGTTGGGCCGAGGACAGTACCCTGAGGAAATCCTGCAGTGATGTCCTGGAGTTGAGATGACTGACCTCCAACAACCACAACCATCTTCCTTTGTGCTAGATATGACTCCAACCAGTGGAGAGTTTTCCCCGGTTCCCATTGGCTCCAGTTTTGCTAGGGCTCCTTGATGCCACTCTGTCAAATGCGGCATTGATGTCAAGGGCAGTCACTCTCACCTCACCTCTGAAGTTCAGCTCTTTTGTCCGTGCTTGAACCAAGGCCAGGAGCTGAATGGCTCTGGCGGAACCCAAACTGGGTGTCAGTGAGGTTATTGCTAAGCAAGTGCTGCTTGATAGCACTGCTGATGACCCCTTCCACCATTTCACTGATGGAGAGCAGACTGATGGGCGGTAATTGACCGGGTTGGGTTTGTCCTGCTTTGTGTACAGGACATACCTGGGCAATTTTCCACAAAGCCGGGTAGATGCCAGAGTTGTAGCTGTACTGGAACAGTTTGGCTAGGGGCGTGGCAAGTTCAGGAGCACAAGTCTTCAGTACTATTGCCGGAATATTATCTTTTCCACCAGTGGAAGACCCCTCAGTAGCCCAGGCCCTTCCTCATTCCACCTTTAAAATCCACCTTTGCTCTTTCCTTTCCAACATAAAGAATCCTTTGGTATTTTCCAAGGTGTTTTACAAATGTTGTCTTTTGCAATTCACAAACGAGCTAATTTTTCAAAACAGAATGAGGACAGTGTTCAAGTCCAAAATTCAGGCAGCCTTCAGAACAGCATGAGACAGAATTTCCTCAATCTAGTAAATGTGTTCCATTCTTGCCATTAAATACAGAGAGCGGCCACAGCAGGGAGAATGGTGAAAACTTTCAACATCACAAATTTGGGTGGAAAGAAAGCTCCAACTCTAGCTAGATATACTGATGACAGTCAAGGAGGAGCCTTTCAAAGAGGGAGAGTAGATGAATGGGCATCAGTAGGTTTTACAAAACACAGGATGGGAAAACACTTCACAGGATGTCCTGCAAAGTAAAGATAGTGTTCCATGGATTTTGGCAAATGTCAATGGCAGAGATCAAGTACTACAAATATGGAAACTCGGCAATAAGAACTGAAAACTTTGGAATGACATGGGTGAGTCAGCGTCTGGCTTTCAAAATGAGGAACCAAGGAGAGAAGCTGAACGCCACGATGCAGGATTGATATAATAGTTCACCTGAACCTGCTTCAGGAGCTAACTGACCTGCCAAAAACTGGTTTTTGTAAACAAATGAAGATCAAGCAACTTTTACCATTACAGTCAACATTTCTTTTTAAGTAGGACTACAAATGAAGAATTAGTAGGAGCTGGAAGCTTCCAAGAAGGCATCTATGAAAGAATTGGAAAGGGGTTTCAATCATGCACTTACCTCCCTGCATACTGCAGCAATCTGTGCCTCATCCATACAGGTTTCTGTAACAACGTCAGTCAGTGAACCGCCAGCCAGATATTCCATCACAACACACAGCTCGTCACCCACCAGGTAGCTAGGGAAAAATAAAAGAAAGCTTTGGTAATTCACTTGCCTACAACACCAAGAGTACAATACAGGCAGGGAAAGTTCCTCATTGTACTGTCAACATTGGATACACCCGTCTTTCCTTGTGTGCACCACACTGGCAAATGGAGACACAACAGTACAGATTTACCATATACAAGGCTCTGGTTTCAGATGAGCCCATTGGACAGAGGCATCTCAGGAGTTGGTCATTTATTGATTCCAAGTGGCATGGGTGCAAAGCCCAAAGCAGATTCTGACCAGAGGTCTACACACAGCCCTGAATTCTCCTAGTTACCTGTCCAAGAAGTTGACAATGTTGCTGTTCTTCAGTTCCTTCATCACCAGAATCTCATTGATAATGAGCTCTTTCTTTGGTTGTTTCTGCAGGTTGATCTGTTTTATTGCCACCTGGTAAAGCAAACACACAACATGCAAATACTGCATCTGTCTGACTCCTCCACCGTCCCACCTCAGTCGTTACAAATACAGACACAAAAAGCATGCTCCAATTCGACAGCAGCAGACCCTCTGTTCTTTTACTATCCATTCATTAAGTGGACTGATATACAAAAAGGAATATAGCTGGTCTTTTTCAGCTTCTCATGGCTACAGCTTTCCAAAATGGATGGATGTAGACTTTGTTGGCTGACTACAGGAGGGGCAAAAGAAGAACAGTTGTGACAATTTTCTGAAAAGAACTTAATGGAAACTCTTCAAAGAACTGGTTTGTTATGATGAGGTAGTTACTGTGTCACTTAGACCTACGTGACGATAGGCTCAGACCCATTGATGAGGTCCTGCAGAACACTGTATACCCCAGCAGAACTTGTGGCTTTACAGAACTCTTCACAACACCCATAAAACAGTAATGAGCCAACTTCACTCCTGATGGGCAATGAATGACAGGTCACAAATGCAGCAGCTTCCGAGAGAACAGTGACAGACAACTTCCAAGTGAAGCACCTTTCCAGCATATGTAACGCTCAGCTCTTGAGTATGATATATCTTCGTGCTCAGTAACAAACATCCCCCAAATCTACCTTGCCCTTGGAACTGGCAGTCAAGTTTAGCTTAGCGTTCAGTATGACAGCTCCTGAGTTTAGTATCCCTAAGCAGTAACATACCTCCTGTCCTGTTGCTACGTCGATGGCTGTGAATACTGTCCCTGAAGCACTGTAAAGAAACAGATATAGCGATAAAAATCACAGATGGCTTCAATATCAATTATTGGAAAATACAAACTGGATTCTGGACTTGTCCCCAAAGGTCTGTACTAAACGGGAGCACAACTATGATCAGAAACCTTTTAAGAGAGATTGAGGTGTTCAAAGGTGCTCTACTCACCTTCGAACATTAAACTAGTACATCCAACCCGGCAATGATTCACATAGGAGGTAAAGAAACAGCACTCACCCCTGCCCGATTTTCTCAAATCTGGTGTATTTCTTCTTTGGATCTCCAACACTCACAATACTTCCTGCAACAAAGATGCACAGTGCGGTTAATGTAAAAAAAAAAATAACAGCTTCAAGTTTTCAAACAGCCCACAGATGATACTCCGTGATAGTTATGACAAATTGTTTAATCTCCTGAGAGTGTATAGCCCTCTGGTATAATCAAAGTCAATCTCCCACCCTGAAAATAGCTAGCCCACCACAGAGATTGCACCACTCGGTGTACTCAGGAATTTCTGTCCCCTCCCCTTATTATATACACCATAAATCTCCCCAACATTCTCAATTAGTCAAAATCATAGGAACAGGAGGCCAATCAGCCCCTTGAACCTGTTCCACCATTCAATTAGGTCGTGGCTGATCTGTATCATAATTCCGTTTAGCCAACTTGGGTTTATATTCTTTTATACTATTGCCTGATAAAAATCTACTCATCTTCAGTTTTTAAATTGTCAATTGATCTAGCTTCAGGAAATAATTTCTCTCTATTAACTCCTGTAAACATTTTAAGCAGCTGGATTAGGTCACACTTTATTCAAAGAAATACAAACCTAACCTTCAAAACCTCTCTCAAATTTAACCCTTTTAGCCTTGGTATCATTCCAATGATCCCCTTACAAAACCAACATGTCCTTCCTGAGGTGCAGTGACCAGAAATGAATGCCATACTCCAACGCAGTTGAACCAGAACTTTCACTGTCCCAACTCTCAGCACTCAAATTAGTCATTAGTTTGCCTTCTCCCATCTCTCAGCTTTCAAATACAATCAGAGTCAATCTTCCCAAAGCCCAGCACTCAAATTGCAGCCAGCATCAACATTGCCATCTGCACCCAAGTGCAGAGAACTCACTCACAGTCAGGGTCAATCTCCACATCTTTCCAGTAGATTAAAATCAACTACAAATCAAGAACACAAGAACAGGAGTAGACCATGTGACTCCTCGAGCCTGCTCCGCCATTCAATAAGATCATGGCTGATCATCTTGTGTTTCATATTACACATTCCCATCTACCCCCGATGAGCTTTGATTCCCTTGCCGAACAAGAATCTATCTCTGCCTTAAAAACATTCAATGACCGCGCCTCCACCACCTGAGGTGGAGAGTTTGAAAGTCTCTCAGTCCTCAGAAAACATTTCTCCTCATCTGTCCTAAAAGGGCGATCTATAATTTTAAAACAGTGCCCCCTAGTTCTGGATTCACCCACAAGAGGAAACATCCTTTCCAGGCCCAGGCCCATCTTGTCAAGATCGTTCAGGATCTTGTATACTTCAATCAAATCACCCCTCATTCTTCTAAACTCCAGTAGAAACAAGCCCAGTCTGTCCAACCTTTCCTCATAAGACAACCCACTCATTCCAGGTATCAATCTAGTAAACCTACTCTGAACCGCCTCCAATGCATTTACATCCTTCCTTAAATAAAGAGACCAAAACTGCACACAGTATTCGAGGTACGGTCTCACCAATGCCTTGTGTCAATTTTACTAAAAACGTAGACCTTGTTTGTTGCATTTGAACTAGAGTTGAGATGGTGGCTGCTAATTACAAATCATGGTGGTCCTCTGATTGTGCCGAGCTAGTATATTGAGTAAATCTTCAATAGGAATTGATGCTTGGGGATGGATTGGTGTGAGCTTTAGCATATACTCAAATTCCATTTGCATAATTCTGCATTTATATTAAACAAACCAAGTAATTAAAACAGGGCACCAGAGAAGTTTTCATAATTCTGATTAATTCGAAAAGAAAACTCAAAATCAAAAGTAAAATCTGTCAATCAGTGCTTTATCTTATATCTGAAATTCCAAAGGTCGATTGCTTCAGTTTGGTCATGTCACTTGTTTCTTCTACATCGGTCACAGTCAGTGTCGCCCTCACCCAACATTGAATTCATCTCAAGCCAGAACTACTGGATCACGTTATCTCCATTATGCTGGCTTGCTGGTCAAACTTACAGCACACTCTGCAACTTGTATAAGCTCTGTGCTAAATAGTAAGCTTTCCATGAATTCCACAAGCTGAGAAATGCCACACTGAATGGAGTGAGACCCCCCCCACCACAATCTGGCTCATACAACATCAGCACCATCAGTACCAGTTCAACATTGCTGCTAAACATCTTGCTTCATACCCACACCTGTCAACTGCAGTAACAAGACCTGATTGATGCAGAAGTTTTCATACAGTGAGTTAAACACTGAGCACTCACTTAGTTTTTCCATAATCTCATCATCTGTCATCTTTGCCTTCTTTTTTGTTTTATCCAATCCCTTGGAAGTGCCATCGCCATCAGGTTCTCTGCTAGCAGGAGGTGGGATTGGATCAATCACAGACCGCGTGTAAACCTGAGATG
Source organism: Cetorhinus maximus (assembly GCF_964194155.1). Lineage (NCBI taxonomy): Eukaryota > Metazoa > Chordata > Chondrichthyes > Lamniformes > Cetorhinidae > Cetorhinus > Cetorhinus maximus. Next base: position 10,542,870 of record NC_135897.1, read on the forward strand.
AAAATAGTGCAATGTGATGTGGATATACAGACACACAAACTGTAATATCGTGCTAATGTCCACACACGTGCGCAGTGGAACAAAGTCAGTACATGCATTTGCACATGTAGACACACACCCTCCCTTTTTGAAACCTTTATTCAACTTACTGCCCATCTCTTCTAAAGATGCTGACATGCTGGAATATAGCCTGTATGGCTCCCAACCACTCTGTACAACACCTCACCTGAGTGAGTGTTCTTTGCCTGCAATTTTAAGCAGGGACTGATGGTCAGGGTTGGGACAACATTGCAGCTAAGTCTAATGCTGCCCTCTCCTGTTGCCCAGCACGTCACTGGATAATGATCAGAAATGGCAACTGACAGAATTGTTGCCCCCTTAGATCAGGGCACTGAGGCCAAATGCAGTGTCTCTCCAGTTGCCTTAGTTAGAAGGTTAACTAATTTGGGGATTGAACCTGGGGCCTCCGTGGTCCATGTAGGTCAGTCGTTTACCTAGGATAACTGACATCTGTTCCTTATGCACGTGATAGCAATGATTCCAAAACTCATCCACAGCCTTAATGGACAGCAGTCAGATACTGATAACCAAGTCACATCATAGTTTCATGGAGTCACCAAAACTCCATTCACAATACTCAGTCACGGCTACCCTTGAACACCTCGCCCTTTCATTCGTTCTTGTGACCAATGAAATAAAACAGAAAAATCTGATGTTAATAATTAACATAGAATATGCAGGATAGAAATTCAGAAGGTTACATCATAACCAGTCTTTTCTCTTTATACTGCTCTGTTGTGCCATTTGTTGTTCCCCCCCCCTCCACCACCACCCCACTCCACTCCACTATCTGGACTGCAGCCCTGACAACCACTACTTTGACTCACCAATACCCCTTTTAAAGTAAACCAAAACAGAAAATGCTGGAAAAACTCAGCAGGTCTAACAGCATCTGTGGAGAGAAAAACAGTTAACGTTTCGAGTCCATATGACTCTTCTTCAGAGGCTCTGAAGAGTCATACGGACTCGAAACATTAACTCTGTTTTTCTCTCCACAGATACTGTTAGACCTGCTGTGTTTTTCCAGCATTTTCTGTTTTTGTTTCAGATTTCCAGCATCCACAGTATTTTGCTTTCCCCTTTTAAAGTACTAGCCCTGACACGGTCGCTGCTAATAATAATAAAATAATAATAATAATAATACAACTCTCCAGCTATCAGACACAACGTGGCCTCCTCAGCTCATTTTTCCATGCCTCACAATCTTATCCTTCCCTCTTCAGTTGCTTGCAGGAATCTTCCTTTTTTAATTTCAATTTGTCTAATATCATTCGCTTTCTCCCTCTTAGTCTACATCCCTCTAACCTTCCTTCAATCACCTCCTGCAGCAAGTTCTCATGCCTCAGAATATGGCCAATCCAACCATGTTGCCTTTTCTTGATATTCACCAAGAATCTTTCCAACTCCACCATCTGTCGTGGCTCATGCTCTCTCCAACTGACATGTTCGACGTCCCACTATTATTTTCTGCAATATTCAAAGCTTTCATCTTTAATATTAATTTTCATTCTGTAAGCTTTCAATACTTCATTCGTTCTATCCATTAGTATCTGTAGATCTTCTGCTGTTCTAGTCACAAGGGCCTATTCATCTGCAAATCTCTCTCCCTTCACCAACTGACCGCCTATTTTTACTTCATCTAGTGCTTCTTTTATCATGGCTTCTATATAGATTTTAAACAGCAATGCTGATATTAGACAGTCTTGTCTCACCGCACGTCCTATCAGATATTACTGAGGCATTACCTAGGTTTCAGTTGGAGTACAAAGAAACAGCAGCAAATATATCATTCAGATCAAGTTTCTGCAGATTGACTTAAGAAACAAGAATTCTGCAGGAATAACAGGTGCCCTTTATGGACTGCTAGGCAGTGGGAAAAAAAATAAAGGATGAAATCTGAAAGCAAGTCGAAGGGGCTTCTGTAAGCAACAGGGCTGTAATAATGGAAGCTTCACCCTGAGACATCCTGGGATAACACTATTAATTGTGATCGAAATGGGAGAGAGGCTCCTAGATAGCCTTCAAGACTCTTTACTAAATTGCTTTGTTATATGCCAAATAAGGCAAGTTACACAGGGTATGCAATGCAGTTCAATGTAAATAAACTCAAATAGTACATTGTGGGGAAGAGATGAAAAATATACCCAAAACAGCAAAATACTGAAAGAAATGGAGGAAGATTGATTAAAGAAAGTCTTGCATTTATACTGTGCTTTTCATGACCAAATGTCTCAAAATCCTTTACAGCCAGTGAAGTATTTTCAAAGTGTAGTCACTATTATAACTTAAGCAAGGCAGCAGGCAATTTGCATACAGCAAACTCCCACAAGCAGCAATGTGATAGTGAAAAGATAATTTTTTTCATGATACTAACTGAAGGATAAATATTGGCCAGGACACCGGGGATAACTCTCTTGTTCTTCTTTGAAGTGCCATGAACTCTTTTATGTCCACCCAAACTGGGAAATGGGGCCTTGGCTTAACACCTCATCCAAAAGATGGCACCTCTGACAGTGCAGCCTCCCCTTTAGTACTGTACTGGAGTGTCAACGTAGTGTCATGTTCTAGTATATTATGAACTTTCAGTCAATACTTTAAAAAGTTTGAACATAGTATTAAAATGACCCCTGCAAATCATGTGACCTTTGGCTTTGAGCTTTAGGCAGACCCGAATTTCAAGCAAATACCTAATAAAATATGGACATTCAATGCCATCCGGGAATTCACACGTCCCTTTGTTTAAGGATGGATCAACAAAAGAACTATAGCTTTCCAGCTGGCTCACTTTTCTGTTTCACCACGGACAAAAGAAACATCAAATTCAACATGCATTAGAAGAATCAACCTTCCATTGCATTATGGTGGCCCCTCATCCAAAACTAGACTAGGTGAATTTTGAAGTGTCAAACAACAACACAGGATGCATAATCAACACATCACCCTTTTTGGAATAAAGACTTGGAACTTGTATAAGTCAAATGGTGAGGAAGCCATTTTGTGGTCTGCTTTTAAAAATAACAGCAAGTTTGTTAGCAGAGTTCCATCAGAAAGCCATCAAACTGGCTGCAGGTAAACTAAGCAGCCAAGGTAATAAGCAGCAATACCTTTAAAGTAGGAGAAGGACTCTCCCCAACCTGTTCCAACTTCAAGTTCACCTAAGAACCAGCCTCCTGGAAATTCAATTACAAAAAGCTTTGCAGCTTACTGAAAATCCTCTGCTTTACATGACCTTCACTTCAACTCAAAGAAACTATAGGCCTGCTATGAAAGGGACTGAAACAATGATACATTTTAAGTGTATTGCTTTTTCTTCACCTGTATCTCATCTTTGTGTGTGCGATAGTGAGAGTGTCGAGCAAGTGAGACGTCACATTTTAAACTTCTGAGGCTAGTGTGATAATAAATAACCTCTATCTTAAAACTCACAAAAAGCTTGCTGCTGGGAATTATTCAAATTGGGACAATCACTCAAAGGATAAGAAAACAACCACCCCTCACATACAAAACACTCTGATCACAGGCAGTAAGAAAACACAAATTCTATACATGACAATAGATTTTTGTGCTTAAGCCCTGGGGTGGGGCTTGAACCTAGAACCTCAGAGGCAGCTGAGCCATGATTGATGTATAAAGAATGTGAACATTAGATTGAATAGGTGGATGAAGGAAGAGGCATTTTATGCAGTTTTGACCATCCCTTTATGAAAGGATGTCAGATCCACTGAAGTGATACAGCATCACTACCAAGATTCCAGGGATGAAGCAACACGGTTATAATGAACTGATCAAAAATCTAGCATTGCTTTCACTGGAGATGAGGTGGTTAAAGGGGGTTCTAACAGAAGTGTCTGAGAGAGTAAATAGTGAAGAATCATTTCCACCAGGTTGAAGAATCAGTAATGGAGGGGATATAAAATTTGGGATTAGTGTGAGAAACAATGAAGGTGGTCAGCAGATACATTTTCCTCCAATGGGTTGACATAGAATTGAATGCATTCTTATTAATAACTAGTCAGTCAAGCATGATAGTTAGGACAGAATCAAACAAAATAAAATGGAAAAAGCTGTGAAGCAGGATAAGACCATAAGACGTAGGAGCAGAAGTAGGCCATTTGACCCATCGAGTCTGCTCCACCATTCAATGAGATCATGGCTGATCTGATGATTCTCAATTCCACTTTCCTGTCTTTTCCCCATAACCCTTGATTCCCTTACTCATTAAAAATCTATCTCCGCCTTGAATATACTTAATGATCCCGGCTCTACAGCCCTCTGCGGTAAAGAATTCCAGAGATTCACTACCCTCAGGAGAAATTTCTCCTCGTCTCTGCCTTAAATGGGCAACCCCTTACTCTGAGATTATGCTCTCTGGTCCTAGACTCTCCCACAAGGGGAAACAACCTCTCAGCATCTACCCTGTCAAGCCCCCTAAGAATCTTATATCTTTCAATAAGGTCGCCTCTCATTCTTCTAAGCTCCAATGAGTACAGGCCCAACTGACTCAACCTCTCCTTATAAGAAAATCCCTCCATTCCCAGGATCAACCTAGTGAACCTTCTCTGGACTGCCTCCAATGCCAGTATATCTTTTCTTAGGTAAGGGGACCAAAACTGTTCACAGTATTCTAGGTGTGTTCTAACTAGTGCCTTGTATAGTTTTAGCAAGACTTCCCTATTTTTATATTCCATTCCCTTTGAAATAAAGGCCAACATTCCATTGCCTTCCCTATTACCTGTTGAACTTGATGTTAGCTTTTTGTGATTCATGCATGAGGACCCCCAAATACCTCTCCACTGCAGCTTTCTAGTCTTTCTCCACTTAAATAATATTCAGCTCCTCTATTCTTCTTGCCAAAGTGCATAACCTCATATTTCCCCCACATATTCCATTTGCCAAGTTTTTGCCCACTCATTTAACCTGTCTATATCCCTCTGTCGACTCTGTCATCCTCACCACTTGCCCCTCCATCTATTTTTGTGTTAAGATTAGGTGGACAGCCCCTAAAGGGAGCTCTCACTGGCACAGGGACAGTAATCCTGCAATGCTGCAACTCCTGGTTCAACAATACTCACAGACTTGGTGCATTCTGGCCGTGGTGCAATGGCTGGAGGTGGGGCCTCATCATCGTCATCCTCCTCCAGGACAGTTGGCACACTTGATGGCTCTGTGCCCTTTGTACTGTGCTAAAGGCAAGGAATGACATTTTATAACATTCTCATACAAACTACATTGCATTCCTCTCCATCATATCTGTCATGTATATACATCAGTCCCTCCAACCTCTACACATGAAGTGCCCTTCCACCACATAAAAGTTATACAGCATCTCACTCATTATTCCATAAGTCCACCCTGCCAGTACACAACTTCTGCATCACCAAGACCCCTATGGTAACTAGGCAGTCCATGCCCCTCAGCTGAACGGCAGGCGACATCGGAGGCCTCCAGATAGGTGATATACAAGCCCACTGGTGTGTGGACACATCCTGGCGTCTATCACCCAGGTCTTAGCTATGGGTCAAACAGTACCCATTGCCTCGAGGGTCCGGCTTGGGAGAGTCAAAGGCACTGGAATGGAGTCCTCTAGGCAGCTCATGATCCCTTTAAGCAAGCATCATCTGGCAACTCTTACAATCGAGTAGACTCCAGACGTGGGGGCTCCCTCTTTTCCTCTGGATTCACTCTATAAGCTTGAGAGGGAGATGCAGATGCTGGGCAAGCCTGTCTCTCCAAATCCTAACCAGGCAACCAATATTTACAATCGAAATTCCATGCAGTGTTCCCTCATTTAATCAATGCAAGGCCCTGTATTCTGTTTCTACAACATATACAGCACTTCTCTCTTAAATGAACCATAATACCTGATCTTTTGAGTCAATGATCTTTCACATACTGGACCAACAAGTAGTCCATAATGTGCAGGAGCCTGCTGAAAATATGCAGGCGGAGGTAGCTAGGTGCGACATAATGCAAGAACAATGTACTACAAATACAAGATTGCTCACCGCAGGTGTGACTGCAGGAAACCCATCTGGTTGTTCTGTTTGAAAGAAAGAAAAGGAACAAGTTTAAACCGAAGGCCCAATGTTGTCCACATGGATTATTTTGGTCTGAACAATCAAGACCTCGGGGAGGCAACCCTTTTGGTCTCTGCTCTGTTGCCTTACCTGTGAAGCTCAGATACTTCTGTTTCACCTTATCTTTGGAATCATAGAATTTGAGCACATCAAGCACTGCCTGAGGGTTTTTCTTCTGTTCCAGTTTAGTGATGTTGGATGTCTGTAATAGTCGAGCCCACTGTTCGGGCATCCCCTGTAAAACACCACCACACCAACTTCAAATAAAGCTCTATCTGTGGGGACTGGAATACGGAAAGATTGCACTATGCCCAGGAATGAACCCAACTCTGTTCAGTGAATACACAAAAAGGTCACGCTGCCCAATATGTGCTGGGGGTGCTGTTCACACATTTGCTCCTCCATTCTGTGGCCAGATACTTTTTACAGCCAGGGAGCTAGCGTTCAACCAGCTCCTGAGCTTCTGCCAATGGAATGCTTCAGTTGGCTATAAAGAAATTTGTGCATAAGAATAACATGCCAAGAACTCTCTCACCAAATCCCCCACCATGAAGAGCTCATGCTTGGTCTCCACTCACACATTTGCTAAAAGTGTCTCAATATAGTTTTGGGAAACAGAAGTGGTGTTTGTCAAATTTACTGGGGTTCTTTGAGGATGTATCAAGCAGGGTGGACAAAGGGGAACTTGTAAATGTAGTGCATTTGGATTTCCAAAAGGCATATGATAAGGTGCCAGATAAAAAGACTACTGCTCAAGATAAGCGCTCATGCTGTTGGGGGTGATATGTAGGAATGGATAGAGGGTTGGTTAATAGGATAAGTGAGCCATTTTCAGGTTGGCAAGCTGTAACTAGTGGAGTGCCGTAGGCATTAGTGCTGGGGCCTCAGCCATTTATGATATTTATTAATGATTTGGAAAAAGGAGCCAACTGTATTGCAGCCAGATTTGATGATACAAAGAGAGGTATGAAAGTAAGTTACAAGGAGGATACAAAGAGCCTGAAAAATGATATAGATAGGTTAAATGAGTGAACAAAAATTTGGCAAATAGTGTACCATGTGGGAAAATGTGAGGTTGTTTGCTTTGGCAGGAAGAATAGAAAAACATAATTTATTTAAATGGAGAGAGACTGCAGAATGCTGCGGTACAGAGGGATCTGGGTGTCCTTGTACATGAATCACAAAGTTAGCATGAAGGTACAGCAAATAATTAGGAAGGCAAACAGAATGATGGCCTTTATTGCAAGGCGGATGGAGTATAAAAGTAGGGAAGTCTTGCCACAACTGTATAGGGTATTGGTGAAACCACACCTACATTACGATGTACAGTTTTGGTCTCCTTACTTAAGGGTGTACTTGCAAAGGATCATTGGCTGATTCCTGGGATGAGGTGGTTATCTTTTGAGGAAACATTGAGCAGGTTGGGCCTATACTCATCAGAATTTAGAAGAATGAGAGGTGATCTTATTGAAACATAAGATTCTGAAGGGGCTCAACGGGGTAGATGATGAGAGGATGTTTACCTCATGAGGGAATCTAGACCTGGGGCCATAGTTTAAAAATAAGGCGTCTCCTTTTTAAGATAGGGACAAGAAGGAATTTCTTCTCAGGGGATTGTTAGTCTTTGGAATTCTCTTGCTCAGAGCAGTGGAGGCTGGGTCATTGAATATATTTAAGGCTGAGTTACAGTTTTTTGATCTGCAAGGGGAGTCAAGGGTTATGGGGGACAGGCAGGAAAGTGGAGTTAAGGCCACAATTGGATCAGCCATGGTCTTATTGAATGGCAGAGCAGGCTCAACTGGCTGAATAGCCTACTCATGCTCCTAAATCTCATGATCTTACGATCATTCGACACCTACCCACTGCAAAATAGGGTCAAAGAGGATGTGAATCTTGACTGAAAATTTCTATTTGCCTCTTTCAGGAGATAAATTTGAATGGTTACACTGACATAAGTATATCACTCAAAAGTGCTAATGGAATGTCAGTCTTTATCTCAGGGGCTAGAATACAAAGGGGAGGAAGTAATGCTTCAGTTTTATAGAACTTTGTTCAGACCCCATCTGGAGCACTGCCTTCTGTACTAAACACTGCACTTCAGAAGGACATATTGGCCTCAGGTGGGGTGCAGTTTAAAATAACCAGAATGATACGAGGTTATGAGGACAGGTTCCTTAAGCTTGAGTTGTATTCCACTGTGCTTGGATTGTTGAGGGGTAATCTAACCAAGGTGGCTAAAAGAGCTTTATTTATCAAAGGAAATCCATTTACTATTTGCTCTGGTGGAGAATGGAAATATAGAAAAATTATGGTATGGGAGTTGGCCATTCGTTTTAAATGTGATTAGAGTTTCTCCCTCGAACCCCCCCTCCCCCAAATCAAGCAGTGAATTCCAGATCCCATTGGGTGAACAGATTTCTCAATTTTCCTCTAATCCTTCTACCAAATACTTCAAATCCATGCCCACTGGTCATTAATCTTTCTGCTAATAGAGAGAGTGGATAGGAAGGATGTATCTAGGCCCCTCAATTTTATACTCAATTAAATCTTCCCTCAGCTTCCTCCATTCCAAAGAAAACAACTCCAACCTATCCACTCTTTCCTCATAGCTAAAATTCCCCATTTCTGGCAACATCTTCGTAAATCTCCTCGGTACCTTCTTTAGTGCAATCATATCCAGAACCAAGGGTTATAATTTGTCAAAAGGTATGAGGAACATCTGAGAATGCTCAATGGCAATCTGTGAGCCATGCTGCAGCAAGCTGGGAACCAGCTTGGCAGGACAAAAGCACTTGGTGGCTGTTACCACAAGCTTCCCAAGGCTATAAGCAGAGGACTAATGTGGCCTTCACACAGATTGATGCAATAGGAGGCGGCTGCCAGCACAATCATTGGAATAGGGCCAATTCCAAGTTGTTTGACAGTCAAGTCAAAATTATCACAATGAAATAATTCATTGTAAGTCTCATTATGTACTTACCGTGAACTCCCCTGTCACAGCATCGAACCCAACATGAATCGTGTGCTCAAAGTCAGACGGAGGAGATATTTCTGGCCGTTCCTTTTCTCTCTTCTTATTCCCTAAACAAACAACACAAGCCTTGAGCACTTGTCAATCAACCAAATTAACACACAGGCGGAACCAATTCAAAAGAAAAAGAATTCTGAATGATGATAGGTGGATGGACAAATTCCCTCTGATCCAACCGATGGAACACAACTCAGTCACTCACATTCCATATGGAGGTCATCCCAGTACACAACACAGCAGAACAGACATGGTGGTGGTGTAGTGGTTATGATCTTGAACTAGGGGCAAAGAGGTGAGAGTTCAGACACCATGTCCCGCATAGCGAGTTGTGAAGCAGAGTCATTTGTGAGCTGGCACCAGGGGGAAAAATTGTTGAAAAGCCATTGTAATTGCTGTAACACTCACCCAGCTCATCATCATTCAGGGTAGTTGATGCAACATCCCACCCCAGTCTGGTCTACAGCTGACTTCAGTATCACATTACATGGTTGATTCTCAATGCTTTCTTTGCAGGACAAAATGTGCGCACCACAAAAATAAAATTTAAAAAACAGGGTGCATGGCAAACATCACATACAGGTCATACTGAATCATAAAATTGTCGGCAACATAGAGCTTGTGATGGGCTTTATCAATTCCTCAGTCTCCCCTGGAGGTCTCACTACTAGTTATTAGGCTGTGACTCAAATATTTACACTCGGATCACACTCAATCTCAAGCCATAAGGGGCTACTAGCATATCACTGCAGAGGTTTCATTAAAGCTTGAGAAGAATAAAGCAGAGGAACAGCACACACAGTTCATTGTCCTAAAATCATGGGATAAGATTCCAGAATCATGGAAAAAACCAATAATTGGCTGTTTGGGTGGTGTAGATGGAGACACTGCCTGAGCTGTCTGCTACTGAAAGTTCATCTTCCCTTCTTCCCCACCCCCTCACTAAAGCAAGATCACAATAAAAGCCAGGGCACTGAATACCAACACTGTCGGTATTCGCTAACACTGTTTGTGAGTCCCTTACCGGACATTATCGCACAGGGGCGCACCATTTGTTACATTTAATCCAGCAATGCCATTTTCAAATGCACAATCACCAAACAGAAAGGCTTTAGCCACTCACAGGTCAAGCCAACACCACAATCGTTATTCAGGCCATAGGAGAAGAAAACAAATCTCAGCACTGCCCTTTTCCAGAGAAATTCCGACAGCTATTGGCTTATGTTGAAAACTGGGGATTAAGACTTGGATAAAGTGCATCGTGATGCAAGGGTTTTGAAGACAGAGTTGCCTGTTGCACCATACAGTTCTAGGCCCCTAAAGCCATGGTAACTGCATGCAATAAACGGCCACCCGCTCTGTCCACCACCTCTGCCCCTTATCACACACAGTACAACTGCCTCCTCCATGTATCTGCTGCATGCCCAAACACATTACCATTCATTGCATACACATTTCATTCCTCAACTCCCGTGCCATATGACATATTGTTATATCCTACATCCATTTTGCACATTCCACACTGTATCCTTGCTCACAATGACTACACGCCCACCACATCAGCCCCCAGCATAACCCCCACCCCCTTGTTGCCCCATTGCTGGATTCCTTGCTGTACCTTTTTCTCCAGTGTTTGAGAAAATAGACTTGAGTTTTGTCCGCTTCTGCTTCTCTTCAGGTACAGATGGCAGTGGCTTGGCATTGTGGTTGGTCAACAGGGCATCCTTACTGCCCATAGGGAAGCTAGTGCTACTCACACGTACTGGGGGTGCAGGTGGTTTGTCCTCCAATTCTCCGTTATTGGACATACTTTCAGGTTATGCAATCCTAGGAAAAGGAGACAATAGTTAGCACTGATAGGCAACTCCAAAGTAGAAGAGCAAGGGACTTGTGAAAATAAGACAGTATTACTGGCCCTGGACAGTTACAACAGGTCCAAACATCCCTGCTGTAGAGCTTTAAATAAAAAGCAAAGATCACAATATTAGGTGGTTCAGCAAGCCAAGTTTTTAATATTCTTTCATGGGATGTAGGCATTGCCAGCAATTATTGTTCATTCCTAATTATAGCTCACCACCACCTTCTCAAAGGAAATTAGGGATGGGCAATAAGTGCTGGCCTAGCCAGTGACGCCCACATTCCACGGAAGAATAAAAGAAAGCTGCTCTGTTGCTCTCTGGTGGCAGTTAGGCAATACTGCATCATCAGCAGGAACTAATTCACACACTGGCAACAACAACTCGTCATTGCAGGCCAACAGTGAGGTGTAGCAAGTCAGACAGCTTAGGGGAGGTAACATTCTTAAACATACATATTCAAAAACAAATTAATTTTAGAACTGTGCTGGAGGAAGTCCTTTTCATTTTGTAACTTGTCAACACAGTTGCTCCATTTTTTTTGTCCAAGTCATCCATTTCTGATACGAAATACCACAGAGGCATTGGGTCACACAGAAAAGATGTCAGAAGGCTGGAAAAGTAGATGGGGCAGTAAGCGACAAAGAGGAGCACCATCAGCTGTCTGAGTGTCATCCTCCTATACAAATTCCAGGCTGACATCCCATCCCTAGTCTTCTGAACTTAGCAAGGGGCTGCTGCCAATTCTCTCTAGCAGGCTTCAACATTATTCCCTGATATCAAACACCCGGAGTGAATCTAAGTGCAGCTCAATCCATTCTAATTGACTTATTAAGCGTGGCGGTTGGCCCCATTTTGTTAATGCTTCTTCTGAATCTCTCTCCCTCCACCTTCCTCCCATCATAAAGTCAGAGCTGGGGATGTTCACGCTGATGATTGCGCAATATTCAGCACCATTCATAACTCCTCAGATACTGAAGCAGTCCATGTCCAAATGCAGCAAGGCCTGGACAATATCCAGGCTGGATCTGACAAGTGACAAGTAACATTTGAGCCACACAAGTGCCAGGCAATGACCATCACCAACAAGAGAGAATCCAACCATCACCCATTGATGTTCAATGACATTGCTGAATCCCCCACAATCAACATCCTGGGGGTTACTACTGACCAGAAATTGAACGGGACCAGCCATATAAATACTGTGGCTACAAGAGCAGATCAGAGGCTAGGAATGCTGCAGCGAGTAACTCACCTCCTGACTCCACAAAGCCTGTCCACCATCTACAAGGCACAAGTCAGGAGTGTGATGGAATACTCCCCACTTGCCTGGATGAGTGCAGCTCCCACAACACTCAAGAAGCTTCATACTATCCAGGACAAAACAGCCCGCTTAGTTGGCACCCCATCCACAAACATTCACTCCCTCCACCAAAGAGTGGCAGCAGTGTGTATCATCTACAAAATGCCCTGCAGCAACTCACCAAGGTGCCTTAGGCAGCACCTTCCAAAACCATGACCACTGCCATCTAGAAGGACAAGGGCAGCAGACACATGGGAACACCACCACTTGGCAATTCCCCTCCAATCCACTCACCATCCTGACTTGGAAATATATCAGCATTCTTTCACTGTCACTGGGTCAAAATCCTGGAACTCCCTCCCAAACAGCACTACACCACATGGACTGCAGCAGTTTAAGGCAGCAGCTCACTACCACCTTCTCAAGGGCAATTAGGGATGGACAACAAATGGTGGCCAAGCCAGCAATGCCCATGAATGAATTAAAAAAACAGTCAGCTATATACAAGCTCCTTCAGATTCATAAAACAGTGAGAAACCTGTCCCAGCCCTGCACTTCATACTTCGTCTGTCTGACAAGCTTCAAGGTACTGTTATAACACAAACTAGTGCGGAAGTCTCTGCAATAATCTGCATCATTTGGGAATCTTAAACATTCATCGCAGTCTTGCTCTACAAACAAGGTCACACGGCAGCTGAACAAATACAGTTTTCAGAGAGATTACTGAACTAAAAAGTAAGCAAGATTTAAACCCTCTCTGCTGTTCCTGCTGGAACGCTTATGACCCTTTAACTCAACTTTGGGATCAGATGTTCTCTTTGGACTGGTCACATTTTTGAGTTTGCACCAGAGATATCTTCAGATTCAGCATCAACTGCAAGCAGACCCTACATTCCCTGCAATACAGAGTAGACCTCTGTAGTAAGTGGACCCGATATTTCCTATAGAGTGCACTTATCCGTGTACAACATCTAAAAAAAAACAGGCAACACCCATGAATTATAGAGGCCCCTTATTCTGTAATATATCAGGTGCTGCCCCAAGAAGCCCATGGTGAACTGAATAAACACCCTAACTCATATTTAGGCTTTGAATCAATGAGTGGTTTTATTTACACCAGATAAACATTTAGTGACCTTTCCCCACACACTGCACAAAACAAAGACACAGCTTGCCTTCTCTCTAAATTTGAACCTTGAACATAGGAATGGGAGTAGGCCATTCAGCTCCTGAAGCCTGTTGTTTCATCATTCAGTTAGATCCTGGCCTATCTGCACCTTAACACCATTAACCTAGCTTGGTTCCAAATGCCTCATTGCTGTTGCCAACAAAATCCAATCAATCATGTTCCAAGTTTTCACTACCCTGTGAGAGAAGAAGCACTTCACCCCTGAGCAGCCTGGCTCTATTTTGAGGTCATGCCCCCTTGCCCTGTGCAGAGAAATGAACATCCACTTAGTAGAAACAAACATTAGCCGAGCTCCCTAGGTCAGCATGGCTCTAGGCACACAGCCTTATAAGTGGCTGCAAGTTTGAAAGCCGAATGCCCTGTAAAGGCGGCCTGTCCTAAGACAGCATTGAGAGAGCACGACGCTGACCTCATTATTGCAGATGATACCAGGTAACAATGTCTTTCTCTCTCAATAAGTACCACACATGGCTGTCAAATTCATAATCCCAGGTTGGGATCTATGGTTTGAACTGTGGGGCTTCTCATACTCATGTGGTGTGCCAGATTGGATGCAGATACCTTTAACAGAAATGCTTCTAAAAATGTGGGCCAATTTTGGCAATAGGAATAAGGCAATAATGGTCCCCTACCAGCTTCATTAACCAATTCACACTGCAATGCATAATTGTGAGCACCAAAAAAACATACACCTGGGACAAAAAAAATTAAGCAAGTTGTCCAGCTTGAGCTGATGGCAAGAAATGACTTAAACACTTCAGCCTGTATTAATGAATTGTCCCCAGCCTCCCTCAGTTTTGGGGAAGACAGGAACACCACACATCATTCAACAGCCTTGGCCAACTTTTGCACAAACAGTGACTATCAGGATTCAAAAGGAGATCATACTATCATGTCCCTGCTTCACAATCACATGTATCCACACACCAGATGATATAACTGCAGTTCCAACAAGTGCCCAGGATGTGCAGGAGCATTACAGAATAGGAAATGGCTCAGGGAGTTAACCTTCTTTCATAGCTTAGGAGAGCCTTCAATCAGCATGCAATGCGGGAATTGTTGGGTATAGTACTGAATTCCATTACCCAATCTTGCGCTCCACACATCTCAGGCCCGATACTGCATCCAGTCTTCACAACCACAGTCTTTCCCCCAACACACGCAAAAGTTCTGTTGCATAACACCTCAGAACATATGGAGCTCAGAGTGATCATCTCACCAGTGACATGTCAACTTTTGACAAACATGGATTATACTCCAGTGTGTGTGGAGAAAACACCAACTGGCACATAGTCACCATTTGGCCTGCAGCCAAAAAACCCTTACTTGGAGGGAGAATTGCTAAGTTTAACTGTATGATTGGCCAATTGGAAAATACTTGGGGGGGAAGCTGCTACCTCTAGCCAGCACCCACCTACTAAAAGATTCACTGAACTGTGAAGTCTGAGCTCCAAGGCCATCAACCTACGGCCCTGGAAACATTAGATGTAATCAAAATTTGACCACCAATGAATCCCATATTATTAAAGACTGAATTTCACATTCAGTTGGTGTAAGTCAAAGACCCCAATTACAGTCACAGATCACAATTACAGAATCAGAGAATTGTTACAGTACAGACCATTTAAAACCATTAAAAGCCTTGATTGACCCTGCTTCCACCACTCTCTCGGGCAGTGCATTCCAGATCCTAACCATTCACTGCGTGAAAAAGATTTTCATGTTGCCATTGATTCTTTTGCCAGTTAGCTTAAATCTGTGTCCTCTTGTTCTCGATACTTCCACCAATGGGAAGATACTGATCTACTCTGTCCAGACCAATCATGATTTTGAATACCTCTGTTAAGTTCCCTTTCAACCTCCTCTTCTCCAAGAGAAACAGTCCCAACTTCTCCAATTCTTTGAGCAAAAATCCTGGATATCAATTTGACTCTTTAGCCATCCTGCTCATATCAAATAGCACCACACCGTATCAATGTAGCTAACCCACTGGCAACTACCCAGATTCAGTTAAAAAAAAGACATCCTGCAACATGAGCCAAGTCTACCTACTCCATTTGTTAATGGGGCCAGAGGGTGGGGAGGTCAAGATGACACTGAACCATATCAGTGTACCAACTTGACAAGACCCAGTCATCAGTATACCAGAAGCACAAAAGAGGGGATCTAACTGCACCATATGGTATCCTCAGTCAGGATCTACAGATCAGTAGAAGGCAAGACAAGTGCTTCAGTTTGTGTGGCACCTTCTCACAGCATGCATTTATATGGCGCCTTTCATGTTGTAAAATATCTAAAAGCACTTCACAGGAACAGTATCAAACAAAATCTGCAGACGAACCACATAAGGAGATATTAAGGCAAGTGTCCAAAAGCTTAGTCAAAAAGGCAGGTTTTAAGGAGCTTCTTAAAAGGAGAAAAGAGATGCACATACACTTCAAAGCGCTCGACAATAAATTATTTTCCGCGTGTAGCGACTATTATTGTGTAGGCAAACGCAACATCTAAAAAAAAAGGGAAGACGATCAAGACTGCTTCCAACATTGGGTGCAATGCCACCACCACCACTCTGTTCCAGAGAACACTGGCACAGCTCACACCGCTACAGACAAGGGGGTTTCCATTCAGATTTAAAAGGAAAATCACCCGAAATCCAAATTCTGTATCTAGAGCATAGTAACACATCTGAGCCAAAACAAGATCAACCATAAGAAAGTTGAACGTCTCTTCCAATCCTGGATTAACAACTGACCCAAATGGCACTGTGCAACTGAGCACCGGGCAGAAAACAGTTGCTTCCTTGGCTTATCCATTTTATATGCCTGGTTAACTGGTACTGGCTGCGGACAGAGTCTCAAACATTGCACCTGTCCAGAAGAGGTCAACGCAACACCCCAAAGGGGCAGCCTGCGGCAGCTTTCAAAGTAATGGCTCCATTTCTAGACCAATCTGTGCTAGGCACAAAGTTAGAGAAACATTTTGAGAACATTTACCAAGGCCTAGCACTTCAGCCTTGTTGAGAAGCTGGTTTCTTCTGGTAGATATGTTATTTGGATCCAATGTTGATGACCACTCCTTCAAGCAGATTATATAAATCAGAGCATGTCTTCAACTATCCAATATCTAGGCAAAAGTAATGAGGACCCAGATCAAACAAAGCACATGTTGTAGTATTCTGACTTGCTGGAATACATCGCATGATGTGACAATCTCATATTTGTCACATTAATTAATATACATTCCAATTATTAAATTTGCCTATTGGTTTCTGAACTGATAATTGACTAGCACTGTAAAGTCCAGACAGCAAAGAGACTACTTAACTGATTGAGACGAACAACTCTGCAAAGCAGAAAATTTAACCCCTCTTTTCAATAACAAACTCCCTTTAGATACAGATGCATTTTTAATGCTTTTAAAACAGCCAACTATAATATATTCCTGTATCTTGCTGAAACAGTCCACAAAGCTGTATTAGCATTGTGGCCAATAATAAATAAGCCAATTTTAAAGACAGCCAAATTACTTCATTTTTGTCACACTTGGGGTATATTAGCACAATTTTCTTACTGCAAGGAAAATTGATCACAAACACCTAGGCTGGGGTTTAAGGTACTGATAGTTGTTCTGTTTAACCTTCAATGAATTAATGTCAAAGACGACACTCCCTTTGCTGCTAACAGCACCTATTGGAGGATTACAGGCAGCCTGAACACCAAACTCACTATTGGCAGATGGTTTAATCAGACCCTGTGGAGAGAATACCAAACCATTAACTAAGGCAGATGTTCCATGATGTTACCCATTCATCTCCATGATACAAAACCAGCAAGTGCTGGACAAACATTCTGCTCTCTGGTTTGGAATTTCTATCCAATAACACCCGAGGTAAATAAATAGCGAGGGTTGCTTTCAACCAAAGAACAGTGGGTATCCCTGAAGAAAACTCAGTCCTTGTACTCACCGTCACACTCTCTGGTGGTACACAAAGACAAGTTCTGCTCATTACATAATATCGTTACTGCTGAGGTAACCCATTTCATGCTTCGAGCCAATTAGATGAAGATGGATTAGGGTGCATTGCACTACACATTTAGTGAAGGTGTTCGTCTTTGCACAGATACTAGACTTGTACAGTGTAAAGTCCCAAGCTGACACTAAAACGGAATGAGACACACACACACTCTCCTGCAGGGAATCTAACTCTACTTTGCTTCAGTTTCAGGATACCATTCACATCACTGTTATAAGGTAGTTCTACCTTTACTCTTCATCAGAATGTGCACTCTACCTCTCTGGTGAAGGGTGGCTGGGCTGCAAGCTGCATTCAGCATGGCCAAAGCAGTGCCATTTAATCCATGTTATGCCAAGAATATGCACACATTCTCCGCAAATCCATAAGTACGGAATACCAATGATCAACATGCCACTTGACCCTGTGGAATTCCCTATAGGAAAATTGGATTTGGCCATGGCTACTGGATCCAAAACAACTCTCAACCTACACCATTACCCCTCTGCCTCCCCAACCTTGCCCAAGTCTTTCACTGCTCTTTGTCACCAGGCTCAAATTCATGGAATAAGAGTGGTTACAACAGCTGTCACTGGCCCTATAAGCTAACAATAGCAGGGTCAGGCAGAGAATGAATAAGCTATACCAATCTAGAGCAATTGTTTCCAAAGTAAACAAACTACAGTTGATGTCGAAACATGTATGAGGAAATTGATCATGCCTACAGTCAGTTGATGAATGGTGCAGTTATACAGACAGTTTCCACTATAAGTGCAGGCACAGGAATTTATCAAAAGGACCTGCATTTCTATAGTGCCTTTTACAAAACCAGGATATTTAAAGCCAATGAAATACCTTTAAAGTATAGACATGTTATAATGTTAATTTGCACACTGCAAGCTCCCACAAACAAACAAACAGTCATGAGATAATAACCAGATAATATGCTTCGAGATGTTGGTTGAGGGCTAAATATTGGCCAGGACAGCAGGTAGAAATTCCCCGTTCTTTGAAGTAATGCCATAGGGTCTTCTACAACCAAACAGGCAGATGTGGCCTCATTTTAAGTTCTCAACTGAAAGTTTGCACCTCTGACAGAGCAGTACTCCCTCAGAACTGCACGAGTGTTTCCACTGGATAGGAAGGAGTGGAAAGGCAAACAGTTTACCACGTACTAAACACAGGTTATTTTTGCATGAATCCCCACTGAACCTGAAACTCAAACCTAACCTTTGTCAAGCCTGCTTGCACCTGTTTTATAAGTATTCGCACTACATCATCTGGTGACAGTTGTACATTCTACTCAAACTGCATACACAGAATTCATACCACATCCTTCAATTGCAAAATCTCAAAGAATCAGTTGGCTTCTTTAACTCACCAGAAAGTTAAGAGATAGAAAGGAAATAAGATCACAGCCAGATAAGTATCTAGGACAGCTGAAACTCTGACGCTGTATAACATAAGAAATAGGAGCAAGAGTAGGCCACACGAGGCTACGCCATTATTCAAGATCATGGCTGAACTTCGAAACCTCCACTTTCCCACCTTATCCCCATATCTCTCGGTTCCCTTCATGCCCAAAAATTTATTGGTTTCAGACTTCAATATACTCAACAATATAGCATCAACAGCTCTCTCAGGTTGAGAATTTCAAATATTTACAACCCTCTCAAGAAATTTCTCATCTTAGTCCTAAATTGCTGACCCCTTCTTCGGAGACTGACCCCAAGTTCAACATTCTCCAGCCAAGGACACAGCCTCAGCATCTACCTTTGTCAAGCCCTCTCAAATATTTCCATGAGATCACCTCGCATTCTTCTAAACTCCAGGGAATATAGGCCATTCTACTCAATCTCTTCTCAGGGGGCAATCCCCTCATCCCAGGAATCAATCCAGTTAACTTCTGTCCCCCCACCGTCCCCCCTGCCCCCCCCAACCCAACCTGCCCCCAACCCACCATGGCTCCCCCCAACCACCTCTAAAGCTTAGCATCTCCTCCCTTAGGTGTAAAGACCAAACTGTACACAATAATCCAGTGTGGTTGCACCAAAGCCCTATATACTTGCAGGGCAGCCTTACTCTTATTCACTGAGCCCCTTGCAACAAAGGCTTATATGTAATTTGCCTAACTGCTTACTGTATCTTGAACAGTCTGATTAGTAGACGAGGACACCCAAATGAGTCTGAATACCAACATTTATTTCTGTCTCATCTTGTAAAATATATTCTGCTTTTCCATTTTCCTACTAAAGTGGCTAATTTCACATTTCTTCACATTATATTACATCTACCACTTTCGTGTGCACTCACTTAACCTTTTTTCTAGCCTTTTTACATCCTCCTCACAGCTTACTTTCCGACCTACCTTTGTATCAGCAGCAAACTTGGATGCATTCATCAGAGTCATTGACAAAGCCCAATGACCAATCTTTGTTCTCCCCTTTACAGTTGCAACATACCAACCCACCAACCCAAAAATGACCCATTTATTCCCATTGTTTTCCATCTGCCAACCCATCTCCAATCCAAGCTAATATATTACCCCAATCCTGTGAGCCTTAATCTTGTCTAACAACCGCCTGTGTGACACCTTACTGAAAGCTTTTTGAAGACTGTGACAAGGGGGGGCAGTGGCATATTGTGACTGGACTGGTAATCGAGACCCAGGGTAATGCTCTGGGGACCTGGGATTGAATCCCACCATGGCAGATGTTGGAATTTGAATTCAATAAAAATCTGGAATTAAAAGTTTAATAATGACCATGAAACCATTGTCGATTGTCGTAAAAACCCATCTGGTTCACTCGGCCGTCCTCACCTGGTCTGGCCTACATGTGACTCCAGATCCGCAGTAATGTGGTCGACTCTTAAATGCCCTCTGAAATGGCCTAGCAAGCAACTCAGTTGTATCGTACTGCTACAAAATCAACAATAAGGAAAGAAACCAGACAGACCACCCAGCATCGACCTAGGCACCGGAAACAACAATGGCAAACTCAGCCCTGTCGACCCTGCAAAGTTCTCCTTACTAACATCTGGGGGTTGGTGCCAAAATTGGGAGAGCTGTCTCACAGACTAGTCAATCAACAGCCTGAAAGTCATACTAACAAAATCATACCTGACAGATCACATCCCAGATACCACTGTCACCATCCCTGGATATGTCTTGTCTCAACAGCAGCTCAGACCCAGCAGAGGTGGTGGCACAGTGGTATACAGTCAGGAGGGAGTTGCCCTTGGAATCCTTAACATTGACTCCGGCCCCCATGAAGTCCCATGGCATCAGGTCAAACATGGCCAAGGTAATCTCCTGACTAATCAGCTGATGAATCAGTACTCCTCCATGTTGAACACCATTTGGAGGAAGCACTGAGGGTGGCAAGGGCGCAGATTGTACTCTGGGTGGGGGACTTCAATGTCCATCACCAAGAGTGGCTCGGTAGCACGAGCTGAATGAGCTGGCTGAGTCCTAAATGACATAGCTGCTGGACTGGGTCTGCAGCAGGTGGTGAGGGAACCAACAAGAGGGAAAAACACTCAACCTCATCCTCACCAACCTGCCTGCCGCAGATGTGTCTGTCCATGACAGTATCGGTAGGAGTGACCGCACAGTCCTTGTGGAGTCGAAGTCCCGCCTTCACATGGAGGATACCCTGTATCACGTTGTGTGGCACTACCACCTTGCTAAATGGGATAGATTTTGAACAGGTCTCACAGTTCAAGACTGGGCATCCATGAGACGCTGTGGGCCATCAGCAACAGAATTGTACTCAACCACAACCTGTAACCTCATGGCCCAGCATATCCCCCACTCTACCATTACCATCAAGCCATGGGATTAATCCTGGTTCAGTGAAGAATGCAGGAGGGCATGCCAGGAGCAGCACCAGACATACCTAAAAATGAGATGTCAACCTGAAGAAGCTACAACACAGAACTATTTGTGTGCCAAACAGCATAAGCAGCAAATGATAGACAGAGCGAAGCGATCCCACAACCAACGGAGCAGATCTGAGCTCTGCAGTCCTGCCACATTCAGTCATGAATGGTGGTAGGCAATTAAACAACTCATTGGAGGAGGAGGTTCCACAAGTATCGCCATCCTCAATGATGGAGAAGTCCAGCACATCAGTGCAAAAGATAAGGCTGAGGCATTTGCAACAATCTTCAGCCAGAAATGCCAAATAGATGATCCATCTCTGCCTCCTCCAGAGGTCCCCAGCATCACAGATGCCAGTCTTCAATTCGATTCACTCCATGTAATATCAAGAAATGGCTGAAGGCGCTGGATAGTGCAAAGGCTATGGGCCCTGACAATATTCCAGCAATAGTACTGAAGACTTGTGCTCCAGAACTTGCTGTGCCCCTAGCTAAGCTGTTCCAGTTCTGTTACAACACAGGCATCTACCCAGCAATGTGGAAAATTGCTCAGGTATGTCCTGTACACAAAAAGGACAAATCCAACCCAGCCAGTTACCACCCCATCAGTCCACTCTCCATCATCAGTAAAGCGATGGAAGGGGTCATCAATGGTGCTATCAAGCTGCATTTGCTTAGCAAAAACCTGCTTACTGACGCTCAGTTTGGGTTCCGCCAGGGTCACTCAGCTCCTGACCTCATTATAACCTTGGTTCAAACATAGATAAAAGAGCTGAACTCCAGAGGTGAGGTGAGAGTGATTGCCCTTGACATCAACGTAGCATTTGACCATATATCAGGAAGCCTTAGCAAAACTGGAGTCAATGGGAATCAGGGGGAAAACTCTCCGCTGACCTCATCCTCACCAACCTGCCTGCCGCAGATGCATCCGTCCATGACAGGAGTGACCACCCCACCGCATAGTCCTTGTGGAGATGAAATCTCGCCCTCACATTGAGGATGTCCTCCATCGTGCTGTGTGGCACTACCAATGCTAAATGGGATAGATTTTGAATAGGGAGAAAACATACCAAGCACAAAGGAAGACAGTTATGGTTGTTAGAGGTCAATCATCTCAGTTCCAGGACATTGCTGTAGGAGTTCCTCAGGGTAGGCCCAACCATCTTCAGCTACTTCATCAATGACCTTCCTCCCCTCATAAGGTCAGAAGCAAGGAGGTTCACTGATGATTGCACATTATTCAGCACCATTCGCGACTCCTCAGATACTGGAGCAGTCCATGCCCAAATTCAGCAAGACCTGGACAACATCCAGGCTTGGGCTGACAAGTGGCAAGAAACATTCACGCCACACAAGTGCCAGGCAATGACCATCACCAACAAGAGAGAAACTAACCATCGCCCATGACATTCAATGGCATTATCATAGCTGAATCCCCCACCATCAACATCCTGGGCGTTACCATTGGCCAGAAACTGAAATGAACTAGCCATATAAATACTCTGGCTACAAGAGCAGGTCTGAGGCTTGGAATCCTGCAGCAAGTAGCTCATCTCCCAACTCCCAAAACCTGTCCACCAAGGCACAAGTTAGGAATGTGATGGAATACACTCCATTTGCCTGGATGACTGCAGCTCCAACAATACCCAAGAAGCTTGACACCTTCCAGGACAAAGCAGCCTGCTTGATTGGCACCACATCCACAAACATTCACTCCCTCCACCAAACAGTAGCAGCAGTGTGTACCATCTACAAGATGCACTGCAAATTCTCACCAAGGCTCCTTCGGCAGCACCTTCCAAACCCATGACCACTACCATCTAGAAGGACAAGGGCAGCAGATAGGTGGGAACACCACCATCTGGAAGTTCCCCTCCAAGTCACTCACCATCCTGACTTGGAAATATATTGCCATTCCTTTACTGTCACTGGGTCAAAATCCTGGAACTCTCTCCTTAACAACACTGTGGGTGTACCTACACCACAGAGACTGCAGCAGTTCAAGGCGGCAGCTCACCACCACCTTCTCAAGAGTAGTTAGGGATGGACAATAAATGCTGGCCCAGCCAGCGGTGCCCACATCCCGTAAATGAATTTTTAAAAATCTAACCTTAGTTGCCTCAAAATGATGGTGTTGGTGATGGGCCAGA
Source organism: Cetorhinus maximus (assembly GCF_964194155.1). Lineage (NCBI taxonomy): Eukaryota > Metazoa > Chordata > Chondrichthyes > Lamniformes > Cetorhinidae > Cetorhinus > Cetorhinus maximus. The sequence continues at coordinate 10,566,427 of NC_135897.1, forward strand.
TTCTTGAAATGCTATCAATCTTGAGGTTGGTAGTCCCTTGATGTTTTACATGGGGATTTCCAAGACTTTGTAACAACGAAACATCAGCAACATATGTCCAAGCCAGGGTGGTTTGACCTTGGAGGCATCATTGCTTCCATGACATTATGGCTCTAATCTGCCTCAGATCAAGACACATGATTGAATATCTTGATGAAAGCAAAATACTTTGGGTGCAGAGCCATACAGACTCGAAGCTTTAACTCTTTTTCTCTCCACAGATGCTGCTAGATTTGAGACTTTCCAGAATTTTTCGTTTTTATTTCTGCTGAATATCTTGGTCAGGTTCCGGGGTGGGGTGGGGGGGGGGGGGGGGGGGGGGGGGGGGGGGGGGTCGAGAAAAGAGAATGATGTACAACAGCCAGCATTCAAATCCGTCTTCCCAATCCCCCTCAAAAGTCTAGGTAGAAGGATACCACCCTCCTCTGCCATCACAGGCAACACCAGCCACATAAATCTATGTGCGACCTATACTTGGCATATATTCACAGCTGATGGGTGCATATAGTAAATGGCCAATCATAGCACCAGAAATGCATGGGTATAGATATCGGCAAAGGATTGACAGGCTGTGGCTCTTCTGAAAAAAGATCAAGGGGTGACCCAATGGAGATCTTTAAAATTATGAAAGGTTTTGATAGAGTGGTTAGAAAGAATGCTTCCTTTCATGGGCAAGAGGCCATCGGTATTAGATAGCCACCAAAAAATCCAATAGAGAATCAAGAAACTTCTTTACCCAAAGAATGTGGAAAGGAGTGGTTCAAGTGAACATTATCGATGCATTCAAGGGGAAGCTTGTGAGGGACAAGGAAATAGAATAGAGGATTAGGATAGCAGATTTAGATGAAGTTTGGAGGAAGTTCGAGTGGAGCATATACACTGGCTTGGACTGGTTAGGCCAAATGGCCTGGATATCCTTTTTAAACAGGACAACAATGGAATCTCAAGTCACTGAGAGTCATCAAAATACACAGCTGATTTTAGAATGGTCTGTAGTAAGGTGTACTGTGTGCAACATTCAAATTTCTTTAAAAAGACTTTTAAAAACCCAAACACAGTGAAATGTCTGCTCAATACCAATAGATAACTACCTTTCACTATCCCTATTCCTAAGGATGGGCAATGAATGTCGACCATGTCAACAATGATCACACTGAACGAATTTTAAAAAGTCACATTCCATAACACCATTGGTATGCATCACACAACTACTGTGATTCCTCTTCAATCAAGGGGTGGCTACCCATTTCCAATTCATTAAAACAAGTTTACTACAAAAGCTTGTTCTATGGTGTAAGCCAGGAAATCACAGGGATGCTGATCACGCTGCATTTACACAGCTTGGAGATTCAAATGGACTGAACACTCTTGCTATATGGAGTTAATCATTGCTTAGTGCCCCCCACATGAAGATTACTCTTCAACTTGCGTCAACGCTAGAAATTGGTGCTTCTAGGAATGCACCTCTGTCATGAAACAATGTATATAATATTTTGGAAAACATTTTTCTTTTTAAAATAGAGGTTGAGTCTGTGAGCCTGTCTTAATTGGATTAAAGCCAGCTAGTCTGGGTGCTTTGAGGGGTATTAGTTTTGATATGGGAGATAGCATGTGTTTGCATTTTTTGAATAGAGCATTCAAGAATTGGGGTGAAAACTTGACGCCTTTCCAGCAGCTGCCAAGAAATATGTTTATATTACTAATAAAATTGGTACAATGAATGGGGTTTCATTGTTAAAAGGTGAATCAAAGAGGTTGTTGATAAGATGAGAATTAACATTCAATGGGGCTGGTAGGTATAACTTCAGTAGTTTTCGGGTGTGCAGGCAGAGGCAGTGTACGATCAAAAGGCAACTGCAAGCCTCCAACTGGCTCCACAGTGAAAAGATCCTCATCCTGAATTCGTAAGGTGAAAATGCTTTGCCTGGTGTTTGGTTAAGTCTATGTTGCTGTTACCTTAATGGGGGTTAGTTCAGGAATTTGTTAAAAGTTATGATAATAGTAATTTGTAGCCATGTGTATATATAGCTTAACCTGTGTAAATTAATAGATGTTTCATTTAGTTTAATGTAAAGCCTCGAGAACTAGTGGTCTGATTCCTGAGTTTAAAGTCGCATCTCAAACATAACACTTAAAATTATTGGTTATGACAGTTGTTTAAAGTTTCCCTCTGGGATTTTTTTTTAAATAGCTCCGCTTTTTACCACCTGCATCGGTCATAACAACCTCATTGACGCTATCCCCAATATCCAGTAATGTTAGGGAACGTCTTCCGTTGACAGTATCCCAAATATCCAGTAGTGACAGGAAAATCCTCTCTGCACCACTGTCCCTGATGCTAGGGAGTGTGCTTCCTTGACATGGTCCTGAATTTTAGTTGGTAACGTAACAGAAACTTTCAAAACTCTGGCAGTTCAAGCGCACAAGCATTCTGATGTTTATTACATTTGTGATGTGTGCCTCTCATCAGACCGCATGGAAATAAACTTGGCCAGTACAGAACTCATGGGAGAAGGGGCCATGAGAGGACACAATCCAAGTAAATACATGTTTTAAAACACATAACTCCGCCATGCCAAAAAAAACAAATACAGCCCGAGGCATCTTCCCCATTCTGTCTACCATCATCCAACTAGGCCTGGGTAAGGGATACAAAGGGTCGATTACTACCAAAAACCCCAACAGATCCACCACACATGCAAAGTCTCCCTTCAATATTCAGAGGACTACACCACACCCAAGAGAATGGAAGTGGGAATTATAGTATGAGCCACACTTGTACACAGAACAGAGCTGTTCAACAAAGTAGTCATAAAATCTACATTACAATGTGAATTGTGATTACAGTATATTATACAGGATGAAGTACACACAAGATGCAAGAGGCAGTGCTATGTAAATGTGCCTCTGCCAGCAGTGGGAAATGCCATCTTTTACTTTCATTCAATCTACAAAATGGACAGGGTCAGATCGGTGCATTCAAATTGCTTGGAATGCAGATCACACTGTGCAAATACTGGCTCCTTATAAAGGGAAAAGTCACAATCACTAGGACTCTCACGTGATTGCCACCTTGCCTCTATAAAGCGCTAGTTTATCATACTCAGAGGTGCGCTATTATGCCATTGTCTTATGGCAGTGAGTAACAGCACAAGATTAAACGTGATGGATCTGTCTATGCAGACAATCAACAATTGCAGCCCTGTCACTGGACCCATCACAGGGTAACATTTGGCTACCAGTAGCTTGTCAACAGCAGCAGACATTGACTACAAAGACAGCCAAAGAAAGTGGATATGTTCAAGTTACAAAAGGACTGGGTTTTAATACTGATTAACCTCTTCACTCTCAACGTTACCACTGTTGCATCAAGATTCCACACTACCACGACAGCCAGTACTACAGCAACAGGTATTAGGCTCGCAATACAGAAATGACCAAGTACTCCAGAACCTGTTGATTGAGAAAGCAGATGCTCATGTATGATAAAACCCCCTTTCCCCCATTGTGATCAATTCACATTTATAGGGTGACACTTATCTGGCATGTCATCTTGCAATGAAGCTGGTTAAAGAACCCCCTCAAGGGTCCATTGAATATATCCTTTTCTGAGCTCTTAGTGCACAAACCTACCTCAAAAAGCTAGATATCCAGCAGCTCCATAACTGATCTGCCATATCCCTGTAATTACAGTTCAATCAGAAGCCATGTCCTCAGAATAAAGAATGGTGTGATGCATCTTCTCCACACTATATATTTTTAAAGCATAAGCTGCTATCTCACAGGAAAGCAGATTCCAATTCACTTCCTCCCATGTGGAAAATTCCCTATCTAAGCCAGGGAGGTGAGGAGCAGATCAGCCAGTTGGGCTGGGTCCAGGTGTTCCTCATTTCTCAAGGAGCCGCAGTGAGTCATTCTCTGGGTGCACTTGATAACCAGTCAAACTTCAATGGGAGCAAAGGCAGATCCAGAAGAACATAGCTGCCTCAACTTTCTACATAGCTGCATAAAGACAAGAATTGCTTTTTTTGGGGAGGGGGCAGGGTGGAGAAAAGAGTGCTGTCAAATTTGTATCTGCTCAAACACATTCAGGTTTCAATTTCTCTCAGTCACTGAATTTTATATGCATATCCCATGGTATTCTGGGTTGTAAAATTTCTCAAAATCTCCAGCTTTAATGCACCTTTCCTGTCAGACACAGCATCTGGTGTTGGAACTTTAATCGTCCTCATCTGCTCTCCTCACTAGGGCACTCACATGAGCTTTTTAAAAAAATATTCTTTCATGGGATGTGGGCATTTGTTGCCCATCCCTAATTGCCCTTGAACCGAGGGGCTTGCTAGGCCATTTCAGAGGACAATTAAGAGTCAACCACATTGCCCAGATCAGGTAAGGATGGCAGGTTGAACCAGGTGGGTTTTCACATCAATGATAGCTGTCATGGTCACCTTTACTGAAACTAGCTTTATAATTCCAGATTTATTAATTGAATTTATAATTCCACCAACTGCCGTGGTGGGGTTTGAACCCATGTCCCCAGAGCATTAGCCTGGGCCTTTGGATTACTAGTCCAGTGACATAAGCACTACACCACCATCTCCATCTCCCCAAGAGATGAAAAATGATCATATCTTCCTGAATGGCTCAAAGTTGCTCATAGCCATGATTGATATTCATGGTCTCCACAAACTGCTCCCCTATCCTGTAACCACTGAGCAATACCTGGGGAGATCCACTATAAATAAATGTTTACATTTGCTCGAAAGTTACTTTAAGACAGACAGTAATCTCAAATGTTCTTAAATATTTTAAGTACAAGTCTAGACAAGTAGTGTATAAAACCTTAGGAAACAGGAACACTAAAAAAAAACCTAAAAATTAGCTCCATGGGGGGGGTGCTTCAAAATGTTAACTATGGCCAGGTACTTTATAAATTTAAGTACTGTACTAATAATCAAGACAATTAAAATATCAAGTCAGATTAGTTAAAAAGTGCAAAAATGACCCATCTCAACAGCGCGAGAATGGGTCCTGTTTCCAAGTATTCCACACACTGCTGATGTTGTTGTCACTAAATGTTAGTCAAGTGTGTGCTACCCACAAAGGCCTAACCACATCTGAAGACTGCTTTTCCTGTACAGTCGCTGAACAAGAACACAGAGGAGGCAGCCAATTGGGGTTTCACTGAAGTGTACCCATCTCAGCCTACTCTCCAAACCAGCCTTTTTTGGTACTGACAGCAAGCTAACAGAATAGTGGCATCTGTCCCACTGCATCAACCAGACATGCACATTCCAGCAAGCTGCAAAGTGATTGGCTATGTTAGGATTGCTTCTGTGCAGGTACCACAGCATACTAGTTATGCTATTGCTCTAGTAACCTGTACCAAACAGAGGAAGCAGTACGAGAGACAGTGTTAAGAGGTCTCGCAACCAACAGATCAAGTCAAAGCTCTGCAGTTATGCCACATCCAACTGCAATTGGTAGCAGACAAAATAGCTAATGGGAAGAGCAGGCTTAATGAACATCCTCAATGACAGAGTGCGAAGCAAGTACAAAAGACAAGGCTGAACAGCCTGCAATTGTCTTCAGGCAGATGTAGTGGATGATCCTGGTCAGCCATGGCACCGTTGGTAACACACTCACCTGAGTAAAAAGGTTGTGGGTTCAAGTCTCACTCCAGAGACATGAACTCAGAATCTAGGTTTACACTCCCATGCAATAGCAATAAAGAAGTGCTACACTGTCAGAGATGCTATCTCTCAGATGAAAGATGAAACCAAGGCCTTATCTGCCCTCAAGAGAACTTGAAAGATCCAGGGCATGATTTCAAATATCAGAGGGAGTTCATTGCAGTATTCTGGCCAATATTTATCCCTCAAGGCCTCAACCATATAACTAAAAAGGAATTCTAATCATTACAGAACATACGAACATATGAAATAGGAGAAGTAGACCACACAACCCCTCGAGCCAGCTCTGCCATTCGATAAGATCATGGTTGATCTGTTTGTATTTTGAATTCCACATTCCCATCTACCTCCGATAATCTTTGATTCCCTTGCCTAACGAGAATCTATCTACCTCTGCCTTAAAAATAATCAGTGACCCGGCTTCCACTGCCTTCTGAGGCAGAGAATTCCAAAGTCACACAACCCTCAGAAAAAAAATTCTCATCTCTGCCCTAAAGCGTAACCCTTAATTTTAAAACAGTGCCCCCAGTTCTGGACTCAACCACAAGAGGAAACATCCTTTCCACATCAACCTTGTCAATACCATTCAGGATCTTGTATACTTCAATCAAGTCACCCCTCATTCTTCTAAACTCCAGTGGAAACAAGCCCAGTCTGTCGAACCCTTCCTCATAAGACAACCCACTCATTCCAGGTATCAATCTAGTAAACCTCTTCTGAACTGCCTCCAACGCATTTACATCCTTCCTTAAATAAGGACACAAAAACTGCACACAGTATTTGATATCTGGTCTCACTAATGCCCTGTATAACTGAAGCATAACATCCTTACTTTTATGTTCAATTCCTCTCAGAATAAAATTCCATTAGCCTTCTTAATTACTTGCTGTACCTGCATACTAACATTTTGTGACTCATGCATTAGAACACCTCTGCACCTCTCAATTCTGCAACTCTTCTCTGCTTTTTTTTATTCTTCCTGCCAACTTCACATTTTCCCACATTATACTCTATCTGACAGATTTTTGGCCACCCAATCAACATATCTATATCCTTCTGCAATCTCGTATCCTCTTCACAACATAATTTTCTACCTATCTTTGTGTCATCTGCAAATTTAGCTAACATGCCTTCACTCCCCTCATCTAAGTCATTGATATAAATTACAAAAAGTTGAGGCCCCAGCACAGGCCCCTACGAGACTCCACTCGTCACATCCTGCCAATCAGAAAAAGACTGAATTACGCATACTCTGCTTTCTGCCAGCTAACCAATCTTCTATCCATGCTAATATGTTACGCCCTACACCATGAGCTTTTATTTTCCGCAGTAACCTTTGACACTGCACCTTATCAAATGTCTTCTGGAAATCCAAGTACTGTACGTCTACATGCTCCCCTTTATCCACAGCGCATGTGACTCCTTCAAAGAATTCCAATAAATTGGTTAAACACAGTTCCCTTTCACAAAACCATGCTGTCTCTTCCCGATTACCTTGAGCTTCTCAAAGTGCCCAGCTATAGCCTCCTTAATGATCGATTCTAACACCTTCTCCATAACAGATATCAATCCAACTGGCCTCTCGTTTCCTACTTTCTGCCTCCCTCCCTTCTTGAAGAGGGGGGTTATATTTGCTACTTTCACAGTCTGATGGAACCTTTCCAAAATCTAGTGAATTTTGGAAAATTAACACCAACGCATCTGCTACCTCATTAGCCACTTCTTTTAAGACCCAGGGTGAAGTCTAACAGGACCCGGAGACTTGTCAGCCTGCAGCTCCATCAGTTTGCTCAGTACTGCTTCCCTAGTGATTGTTATTTCACCAAGTTCCTCATTCCCTTCCACCTCCTGATTTACAGCTATTACTGGAATGTTTTTTGTATCCTCTATAGTGAAGGCAGAAGCAAAATATTTGTTTGTTTCATCCACAATTTCCTTATTATTTACTATTAACTCCCCATTCTCACTCTCCAGGGGACCAACACTCACTTTACCTACACTTTTCCTGTTTAAATACCTGTAGAAACTCTTGCTACCCATTTTAACATTTCTATCTAGCTTTCTCTCATACTCTAATTTCTTTCTCTTGCTGCATGCAAATTGGCTGTCATGTTTCCTGCAGTGCAGCAGTGACTACAATTTAAAAAGTACTTAATTAGCTTGAAACACAATGGGATGTCCTGAGGCCGTGAAATGCATTACATAAATAAACACGCCATCATTCTTTTCTTGGCCTCCTCTCACCATCACAGATGCCAGTCACCAGCCGTCTAGGTTTACTCCACATACCAACTTAGAAATGGCTAGGCACACTGGATAAGCAAATGATATAGGCCCTGATAACATCCCAGCTGTAGTGAAGGCCTGAGCTCCAGATTTAGCCAAACCATTCCAATACAGCTACAACACTGGTACTTACCTGATGTGGAAAATTGTCCAGGTCTGTCTTGCCCTCACAAAGCGGGGCAAATCCAACCCAGCCAATACCATCCTATCATGCCATTCTCCATCATCAGGAAGGAGTCATCGACAGTGCCATCAAGCAGCACTTGCTCAACAATTACCTGCTTAATGTTAGTCAGTTTGGGTTATGTAAAATATATAGCACAGAAACAGGCCACTTCGCCCAGCCAATTCATGCTGGCATTCCAAGCTACACTCAAGCGTTCTCCCACCCTTCCCCATCTGACTATCAGCATCAACCTCAATTCCTTTCTCCTTGCATACTGAACAGAACAAAGTGTGGTGAGAGTGGTGCCCTCAACATCTAAGTGTGGCACCAAGGAGCCAGAGTCAAAATGATGAAAAAATGTACACAGTGCAGCACTGCCTGAAAAGGCAGTGGAAGCAGTGTCAACAACAACTTTAGAAAGAGAATTGGATAAATACTTGAAGGGGAAAAATTGATAGGGCTATAGGGAAAGACCAGGGAGTGGGACAAAGTGGATCACTGTATCTGAGCCAGCACAAGCGCAATCGGCTGAATGAACTCCTTCTGTGCTGTATTATTCTAAGATTCTAATAAAACTCAAGTCAATGGGGATCAGGTAGAAAACTCTCCAGTGAAGTTACACCTGGCACAAAGAAAGATTGTTTGTTTGTTGGTGGCCAAACATCTCAGCTGAGGTCACTGCTGCCAGAGTTACTTGGGGTAGTGTCCTTCCAGCTGCTCCAGTGACCTTCCCTCCAACATAAGGTCACAGGTATGGCAGCTCACTAATGATTGCAATGTCCAGCTCCATCTGCAATTCTTTAAATAACGAAGCAGCCCATGGGTGCACAGAACAAAACTTGGACAATGTCCAGACTTTTGCTGATTATTGCGGCCTAAACGTCACTTCCCAAAAGCGTCAGTGACCATATTCAACACGTGGGACCCCAACCACCTCCCCATGGCATTCAACGACAATACAATCACCAAATTCACCAACATCCTGGGGTCCCCAACGAGCAGAAAGGCAACTGGACCAAGCACATAAATGTCGTGGCTATTATAAGATGTCAGAGGTTGCGGTATTTTAAGTTGAGTTGCTCACCTCCTGACTTCCCAAAGCCACTCCACTACCAACAAAGCACAGGTCACGATTGTGATAGAATAATCTGCACTTGCCTGGATGAGTGCTGCTTCAACAACTTGAGCTCAACCATCCAGACAAAGCCGCCTGCGTGATCAGCAACCTATCCAAATCAATAAACATTCACTCCCTCCACTGCTGGCACACAATAACAGTGTGTACCATCTACAAGACGCACTGCTGCAACTCAATGGCTTCTTCCCCAACACCCATGAGCACAATACCTAAAAGGACAAGGGCGGTGGGTGCCTGGGATCAGCATCAGCTCAGTGTCCCCTCCATGTCACACGTTATCCTGAATTGTACTGATTATAACCCTGGCTGTAATTGACCCTTTCCTTTAAAGCCCATGAGCCAGAGCCCTCACCGCAGGCCCATGGCCCTTTGAGCCAGAGCCTTTGCCCCAGGCCCATGGCCCCTTCAGCCAGAGCCCTCACAAGGCCCATGGCCTCAGAGAATCAGAGCCCTCTCCAACGTATGCATTTTTTTGCCTCCCCCATCATCTCCCTTTGTTTCCTGAAGAAGGTGTTATCTCTTTGCTGGGATTGAGTGCTGACCACAGGCAATCTGCCATGCAGAGACACACTGGCTGTCTAGTAATCTCAGAGGCAACTGTCTTCTCAAGTCCAATTACAAGCGTGTATGAAGAATCAGCCCACGTTCTAAGTCAAATGGTTGTGTTCAAGCCCCACTTCATGGTTTCAGCTCATAACCCAATATAGTGATGAGCGCACTGAGCTGCCATTCTTCAGGTGAAATTTTAACTCATGGCTCCAAACAGGTTTACAAGTTCAGGTACATATTAAAGGCCCAAAAAGCACAGCAAAATTGATCTAAGGCCAAAGCTTTCCAACACTTCCAATGATTCTGAGAGAAGAGACCAACGATCTACGTTTGACCTTAGTTTGTGCTGAGCCGGCTGTGGTCAGAATGCCACAACTGGCTTCAGTACCTCGAGACAGAGAGGGGAAATCCAGTGACACCCGCTGGGATAGGGTCAAACTTAACTCTGAGGTCTTTCATGGTCAATAACCTCAACGCTCAGCACAACTTCAAAAGATGGGGGTAACAACAAATTTGGGTGAGAGCTCTCACAGGAGGCGGCAAAGTACAATAAGACAATAATAAATTTTGCAGAATGGCGTGCAATTGGCAGATTAATTTTTGTGGTATGTTAGATGGTGCATTTTTGTAGAAAAAATAAAGACGCCATATACTATTTGGATAGTAACTGCCAAAATAGGATAGAGGAACAAAAGGATCTGGGGGTACACATCGACAAATCATTAAAAGTAGTGACGCAAGTAAATAAGGCCGTGGAAAAGACAAACCAAGCACTGGAGTTGATGCCTAGAGGGAGAAAATTGAAAAACACGGGAGTTACGTTAAACATGCCTGAATCTTAGTTAAGCTACATTTGAAGTATTGTGCATATTTCTGGCCCCCATCTTATAGGTGCAAAAAAAGGATGATCCCATAACTGCGAGAATATACTTATGGAAAGGCCAGGCTCTTTTCTCTTGAAAAGAGAAAGCCGAGGGGTGGTCAAAGAGGTCCATTAGATTCTGAAGAGGTTCAGCAGAGTAGACGGAGATAATGTTTACACTTGTGGGGGAATCCAACCTACAAATGTTAAATCCAGGGGAGTCACTAATAAATCCAATGGGAAATTCAGAAGAAACGTCCTCACTCAAAGTGGTTAGAATGTAGAACATGCTACTATATGGAGTAGTTGTGACAAGTAGCATAGGTGCATTTAATGGAAAGTAATGGATCAGTACAACAGGGTAAAAGAGATAGGTGGGAGAAAGCTCACCTGGCGCATGGATACTGGCACAAATTAGTGAAGCCAAATGGCTTGCTTCTGCACTGTAGACTTGACCTAATGCTCATAATCCAGGTATACATAGCCACTTGGCCCAGACACTGGCAGTTGCCAATATCTGCAGAACCAGATTTCAACAGGAGTCAGTGCCTTCAGAGATGGGAGAAAACCAGCAGAGCTCCTTCACCCACTGGATTCCTCCAATTGCACAGCAGTTTGAAAGAACATTCCAACATTCCTGCCAGGCATGTAATTATGTGGGATGTAAAGCTTCACCAAACAGGAAGCAACTGAACAAGACACATCATGTCTGACCAAACAGCTCACAGCTATCATACCGAGGGAGGTGAATACTTCTTCCCCACACCCAAAGTTGTGTACAGACAGGCAGGCACCCATCCAGCACTAGGCTCTGGTGCGTCAGGCTGCAGCTGTCTCACATGTCGAAGCTTATCTGCTGACAGGGTTAAACATATCCCTCACAGTCTCCACTTTCCTTACTGTCGACTGCACTCCATGTCCTCAAAGTAATTCCTCAGTACTCAAGGAATCTGTACAATCTGCTTTAAGCTAGAACTGATCCAGAATTTACAATTTTAAGAGTTTCTTAGTATAATCTACTCTGGATATACGATTTCTTTGTAGCCAGCTGCAATTTATTTCTATATATTATAGCTGAAATATAAACTCCTTTAAATGCCATGTGACTATTCTGCCACCCTCACACTAACCTCTATCTCACCCTCCTTTCATAACTATCTCTCTCTGCCCTGATCAAGTAGTCATGGGTTTAGTCCTTTGCAGACCAAAATCTTGTTTCAGAGGAGATGACGGCTGTAGGTCAGGCACATGCCTCCATGGCAGAAAGGATTGAGGGGGCAGTGGTTATATCATATAGCAATTTGTAGTTTACAGCCTCTAATCAGAGAACATCAGATGCTCGGGACAGGTTGCTTGTGGTAAACAGGAGTAAACAAGACACTTAAATCAGGGCCAGGTGAGTCATCTCAACATATGGCGCTGAGCAACAATATTTAATCCTGGCTGTAATCTATCCCTTCATTTAAAATCAGACTACCAAGAGCTAAGTAACCAGGTTATTGAAAAGTAAATTTAAGTGGCAAACGATTTTCTCCAAGAGCTCAATGTCATTTGCCATTGGACCCCAGGGTCCCCATGATCCAGAGCGTGCCTTTACCTGCACTATATATATTTGTAAACCTAGTGAGACTCAAGAGACAAACTGAAAACCTTTATCAATGCTTTGGTGAGACCACACCTGGAATACTGAGAGCAGTTTTGGTCCTCATATGTGAGGAAGGGTATATGTACATTTGAGCCAGGAGAGCAAATGTTCACTAGATTGGTTTCTGGAAAAGAAGGTCGTCCTATGATGACAGGCTGAGTAAATTGGGTCTGTATTCTCTGGAGTTTAGAAGAATGAGAGGTGATCTCTTTGAAACCTACAAGATTCTGAAGGGGCTTGAGAGGGTAGAGACAGAGGTTATTTCCCTTGGCTGGGAAATCTGAAACAAGGGGGCACAGTCTCAGGATAAGGGACAGGTCATTTAAGACTGAGATGAGGAGAAATTTCTTCACTCAAAGGGGTTGTGTATCTTTGGAATTCTCTACCCCAGAGGGTTACGGATGCTCCATCACTTCGTAAATTCAAGGTTGGGATAGACAGATTTTGGTCTCTCAGGGGATTTAGGGATATGGGGCATGGGCAGGAAAATGGAGTTGAAGCCCACGATCAGCCATGATCATATTGAATGGTGGAGCAGGCTCGATGGGCCATGTGGTCTACTCCTGCTCCTATTTCTTGCGTTATATTCATTGCACTCAAGGTTATTGGTTTATATCATATTTTATGACACAATATCACCTACATTAGAACTAACCCTACAGCTCAAGCTATAAACTAGCAGAATCGTTAACTTAACATTGAAAACTTAGATAAGCAATACATTTTGAATAATTGCAAGCTTCTACACAAAGGTCAATCCAATATTAAAAACAAGATACATGTCTTGCACCAACTCTTGATCTAACACTAATCAGGGAAACATGGCTGTTTATTTATTAACTACTTGCTACCTTGGTTTGTACTCCTGATAGCATCAGGATGACAAGCAAACTGGATGCATGTAACCCAATGCAAGTTCATACAAGGTAGCCCCAGGCTACCTAGAGCAGCCCATCAAAAAAATGGCAAAGAATTGTGGCTCTGCCCCTTTGACAAACATAAGTTTTCATCGGTTATAATGGTCAATAAAAACATTACTTTAAAAAAAGATAAAAACAGAAAATACTGGAAACACTCAGCAGGTCAGGCAGCATCTGTGGAGCAAGAAACAGTTAACATTTCACTTCGATGGTCTTTCGACAAAACTAGAATATTAATTCTGCTCCTCTCTCCCCACAGATGCTGCCAGGTGTGCTAAATATTACCAGCATTATGCTTTTATTTCACATTTCCAGCATCTGCAGTGTTTTAAAAGGATGTCAATCACACCAACTGTTACACCTAAAACATGAATTAGTTTGCTCTCTCCACAGACACTGAGTTGCGCATTTACACGTTTTCTATTTACATTTCAGATTATCAGCATTTGCACAATGTGCCATTTGAACTGAACAGCATGGGTTGACTCATTGACCACTTAACACTTCTAATGAATGCAGGTTCACAAACGAGAGCAGCAAACAGTCCACACCTAGCAAGGCCTTGCCCTGAGATGTGTTCAATTAGCCCAGACTCGAGCGCAACATACTTTGCAGTTTCCAACCCCAGCTAACAGCACCCGACTTCAACCTGACATGTGTCTTGATCAGCAAGAAAGAATTCAGTTTCAGGAGACAGTCACACCTCTCAAATTTGCTACCTTAAATTCGGCCAGTGGTCAGGGACAGGAGGGTGTGACTATGAGTGAGGCAGGTAGAGGGATTGAGGAAGTAGCACTGCAGGAGCCTCAGCCCTTACCCTTATCCAACAGGTTCGAGATTCTTGCTCCCTGTGTGGACGAGAGCGGGGACTATAAGGAGGATGAGCAAACTGACCATGGTACAGGGAGCCATTTAAGTGGGGGGAGGAAAGAGAAATGTAGTTGTAATCAGGGATAGTATAGGTAGGGGAATAGATACTGTTCTCTGTAGCCAGGATCGAGGGTCCCGAAGGCTGTGTTGCCTACCTGGTGCCAGGGTTAAGGATATCTCATCTGGGCTGCAGAGGAATTTGGAACGGGAGGGGAAAGATCCAGTTGTCATGGTCCACGTAGGTACCAACGATATAGATGGAACGAGGAAAGAGGTTCTGCTGAGGGAATACGAGCAGCTAAGGACTAAATTAAAAAGCAGAACCAAAAAGGTAATAATCTCCGGATTACTACCTGAGCCACAAGCTAATTGGCACAGGGTCAATAAGATTAAAGAGGTAAATGCGTAGCTCAAAGATTGGTGTGGGAGAAATGGGTTTGAATTCATGGGACATTGGCACCAGTACTGGGGAAAGAGGGAGCTATTCCGTTCGGACGGGTTCGACTTGAATCATGCTGGGACCAGTGTGCTGGCGAATTGCATAACTAGGGTCGTAGATAGGGCTTTAAACTAAATAGTTGCGGTGGGGGGGGCGAGAATTCAGTTGCATGGAAATATAAAAAAAATCAAAGTTTGAGAGAGTAAGAGTGCAGGTTAGTGACGAGGCTGATTGTTACCAAAGATTGAAAGGAAGGGACAGAGTGTGTGAACGCTATATTGCACCAAAGAATCATATAAGAATAGGGAAAACTGACAACAGGCCAAACTTAAAGGCTTTGTATCTGAATGTGCGTAGCATTCGGAATAAAACAAATGAGTTAACAGCGCAAATAGAGATAAATAGGTATGATTTGGTGGCGATTACTGAGACGTGGTTACAGGGAGAACAGGTTTGGGAGTTGAATATCCAAGGGTACTCAGTGGAAGATATTTGAGATATTCAATTCCTCCCAAGTAAAATATATTCCAAAAGAGGAAGAAAGATGGTAAGAGGTGGGAAAAAGCATCCATGGCTAAGCAAAGAAGTTAAAGATAACATAGGCAAAAACTAAGGCATACTAAAGACAAAAGGTCAGTGGCAGGCTGAAAGATTGGGAAACTTTTAAAGATCAACTAAGGGTGACTAAAAAAAAATAAAAAGAGCAAAGGTAAATTATGAAAGAAAACTAGCGCAAAATGTAAAAACTGATAGCAAAAGCTTCTATAAGTATATAAAAGGAAAGAGAGTAGCTAAAGTGAATGTTGGTCCCTTGGAGGACGAGACTGGGGAGTTAATAGTGGGGAATGCAGAAATGGCAGAGACGCTTAATCTATATTTTGCCTCAGTTTTCATTGTGGAGGACACTAGAACCACCCCAATAGTAACAGGTGGTGCAGAGGGTATAGAGAAGGAGTAACTTAGAACAATTACCATCACCAGAGAGAAAGTACTGAGCAAACTATTGGTATTAAAGGGTGACAAGTCCCCAGGATCTGATGGCCTATGTCCCAGGGTCTTAAAGGAAGTGGCAGCGGAGATAGTGGATGCATTGGCTATAATATTCCAAAATTCCCTGGATTGTGGAAAGGTTTCAGTGGATTGGAAAACTCTAATATAACGCCCTTATTCAAAAAAAAGGGGGGGTGGTGGCAGAAAGTAGGAAACTATAGACCAGTTAGTTTAACGTCTGTCATTAGGAAATTGTTGGCATCCATTATTGAGGAAGTAGTAATGGGGCATTTGGAAAGTCAAAATGCAATCCATCAGAGTCAGCACGGTTTTATGAAGAGTAAATCATGTTCGACTAATTTGCTAAAGTTCTTTGAAGATGTTACAAGCAAAGTGGATAATGGGGATCCTGTAGATGTAGTATATCTGGACTTCCAGAAGACCTTTGATAAGGTGCCGCACAAAAGATTAATACACAAGACCACACGGAGTTAGGGGTAATATATTGTCTTGGATAGAGGATCGGCTAACCAACAGAAAGCACAGAGTGCAGTGGATGCCAGGACGCTGAATAAATTTGAGGAGATAGACAGGTTTTTTATTAGCAACGGGTTGAAAGGTTATGGGGAGAGGACGGGAAATTGGAGTTGAGGCCGAAATGAGATCAGCCATGATCATATTGAATGGCAGGGCAGGGCTCGAGGGGCTGAATTGCCTACTCCTGCTCCTAGTTCTTATGTTCTTATAATCCCTTGCAGATAAAAGAGCTTCAGTTTCAGCACAACCATGGCCAGCATTGTTAACACACTCACTGAGCAAGCTGAAGTGTGTTTCAAGAAGAGAGGAACTAGGTGACAGAAATCAACTCCCTCAATAGACCAGTGGGTAAATACAATGTATTACAGTGCTGAGGTCCTAGGTTCAGTATGCAGACTGAGCTCAGCAGCAGCTGGTATGTTACCATTGACTTCAGCACTCCAGGGGTAGGAAGACGAGGTGTCTGTTCCCCAAACTCTGCTGGAATATGCTCGCAGCCAGTAGACGAGTACAGGATTGGGCTCGACCATGAGTGCCACAGGTTCGGCTCCCAAATTAAAAACGACTGAGTGAAGCACAAATGGGGCTGCTGGCCCTCGTGGAACTTGATCCAAACAAGGGTCAACATCTTCAGGGAGCAAGATGAAAAGGCTTCCCAATACAGGGATCAGACAGAGAGCAAGCACAAGACTCGGTCAAAAGTGCTTGTTCTTTAGGGAATGCAACTTTGCAGTTTTAGCAGGTTGAATACATACTTTACTCGATTTTAAATATACTTCTTGTAAAAGTGCAACAGTAAGTCACAGGCAGAGAGGTACACAAGAAATAGGAGGAGTAGGCCATATGGCCCAATTGAGCCTGCTCCACCATTTATAATGAACATGGTCTTCAACTCCACTTTCCCACCCACCCCACCACTGCTCCCCAAATCCCTCGATTCCCGGAGACACCAAAAATCTGCCCATCCCAGCCTTAAATGTATCCAACAATAAAACATCCACAACTCTCTGGGGTAGAGAACTGCAAAAATTCACAACTGTTAATGAGTTTTCTCCTCATCTCAGTCCTAAATAATCAGCCCCTTATCCTGAGACCATGCCTGTGTTTTAGATTCTCTGACCAGTGGAAACAATATCCTATCAAGCCCCTTCTGAATTTTGTCAGCTTCAATTAAGATTGTCTCTCATTCTTCTAAACCCCAGAGAATATAACCCCAATTTACTCAGCCTATCATAGGAGAACCCCTCATCCCTAGGACTAAATTAGTGAACTTTCACTGTACTGCCTCCAATGCAAGTCTATACTGTTAAACATGGAGTCTAAAACTGCACAGTATTCCAGATACGGTCTCACCTAAACCCTGTGCAACTGTAGCAAAATTTCTTTATTTGTGTACTCCAGCCCCCTTGCAATAAAGACCAATGTGCCATTTGCTTTCCTAATTGCTTGCAGCACCTACATGCTAACTTTGTTTTCCTTGTACAAGCACACCCAGGTCTCTTTGAACATCAACACTTATGAGTTTCTCACCTTTTAAAAATATTCTGCTTTTTTATTCTTCTGACCAAAGTGAATAACTTCACAATTCCCGATATTATACTTCAATTACCATCTTGTTGCCCACTTACTTAAGATGTCTATATCTCTTTGCAGCCTGCGTCCTTCCCACAGATTACCTTTCCACCAAATTAGCAAAATTTGATACATTACTCTCTCTTTATCCAAATCATCTTGTAGATGGCACACACACTTCTGTCACTTTGCTTTGGTGGTGGATGGGGTGCCAGTCAAGCAGGCTGCTTTGTCCTGGATGGTGTCGAGTTTCTTGAGTGATGGAGCTGCACTCATCCAGGCAAGTGGAGAGTATTCCATCACACTCCTGACTTGTGCCTTGTAGATGCTATTTTGGTAAAAACCAATAGAATAAGGGGACAAATCAACAAATTAAAAGATCAAATGAACAAATAAATGGGGAAGCCCCTTAAAGGGGGCGGCAACAAAAGACAAAACAAAAAGGAAACTTACAAAGATCAAACCAAAATGTGATTGTGGGGGCCAATAATGTACCCCAGTCCCCGCGGTGCCCACTGGTCACGGAAGGCAGATACCGCATGCTCCCTCTCCAAGGACACCCAGCTGCGAACATAGCCGCGGGAGAGAGGTAGACAGTTGGACGACTCCCTCGATCGCCCACTGCCTGGACCTGTTAATGGCCAATTTGGTCAGGCCCAGGCCCACCAAGGGGGTCCTCCTTCTTCCACGCCCCGCTCCGCACTGGGTGCCCAAAGATTAGGTGTGTGCGGCTGAAGTGCAACCAAAAATTAAATAACAAATTTTAAAAATAACTGAAAAGGGAGTGCAGCCTACATATACACGTGGTCCACGAACTCCGCAAGGCCGCAAAAGATACAGGTTTCTTGGGAGTCTGTGAACTGATAGTTGTATGGGACAGCTGCATGCAACGCCCTCCACTCCAGGTCCCTGATGTTAAGTAGGAGCACTCCTGCTCGGAAAGCCCTCCAATGGGGACCTCTGCCACCAGACAGCAACAGGGAACACGAAGGCATGTTCGGGCAGCAGGCGACGGGTGTGCAGCAGCAGCCCATACAGGAAACCCCTCCGCGCCAAGCTAAAAGGTATGGAAGGCATTTCCGCAAGGCAGCTCACATTGTGGGGCTCCTGCTCCTGAGGGAGGGTTTCAGTGCTTGGGGTCAGTGTGGAATTCCTTCAGAGCAGGAGTTTGCTCAGATGGGAGCCCATCACACACCCGAGCCACCGAGGCCTCGTGTGACATCAGGCTGAGCATGCCCATTCCAAGGTCATGGATGGCATTGGCAGCAAGCCGGATGCCCACCGATGCACAATGTACCAGGCCTTATAGATAGTGAGTTACTCCCTGCAGAATTCCTAGCCTCTGATCAGTTCTTGTAGCCACAGTATTTATACGGCTAGTCCAATTTAGTTTCTGGTCAATGGTGACCCCCGGGACAGGATGTTGATAGTGGGGGATTCAGTGATGGTAATACCATTGAATGTCAAGGTGAGGTGGCTTGATTCTCTCTTGTTGGAGATGGTCATTGTCTGGCATGAATGTTACTTGCCACTTATCAGCCCAAGCCTGGGTATTGTCCCGGTCTTGCTGCACATGGGCACAGACTGCTTCAGAATCTGAGTTGTGAATGGTGCTGAGCATTGTGCAATCATCAGTGAACATTCCCACTTCTGATCCCATGATGGAAGAAAAATCATTATTGAAGCAGCTGGAGATGGTTGGGCTGAGGACACTACCCTGTGGAAATCCTGCAGTGATGTCCTGGAACTGCATTTGACCTCCAACTACCATAACCATCTTCCTTTGTGCTAGGTATGACTCCAATCAACAGAGTTTTCTCCCAAATTCCCATTGACTCAACTTTTGCTAGGGCTCCTCGATGCCACGCTCTGTCAAATGTGACCTTGATGGCAAGGGCAGTCATTCGACCTTCACCTCGAGTTCAGCTCTTTTGTTCATAGAGTCAGAGGTCTACAGCACAGAAAAAGGCCCTTCAGCCCATCGAGTCTGCGCTGGTCAAACAAGTACCTAACTATTCTAATCTAATTTTCCAGCACTCGGCCCATAGCCATGTATGCCATGGCATCGCAAATGCACATCCAAATACTTCTTAAATGTTATGAGGGTTTCTGCATGTTTGGAACAAGGCTGTAATGAGGTCAAGAGCCGATTGGCCCTGGCGGAACCCAAACTAAGTGTCAGTGAACAGGTTGTTTCTGAGAAAGTGCCGCTTTATAGCATTGTCCATGATCCCTTCCATCACTTTGCTGATGATCGAGAGTGGACTGATGAAGCCGTAATTGGCTGGATTGGATTTGTCCTGCTTTTTGTGAACAGGACACGCTTGAGCAATTTTCCAGGTAGATGCCAGTATTGTAGTGGTGCTGGAACAGCTTGGCTAAGGACTCAGTTAGTCCTGGAGCACAAGCCTTCAGTACTGCTGCTGGGATGTTGTCAAGGCGCATTGTCTTTGCAGCAACTAATGTTAAGCCAACTGGCCTATAGTTCACCCTTTTCACCCAACCTCCTTTGTTGAAAAGTGATGCAACATGTGCCAACTTCCAATCTAATGGGACCATTCCCGAATCCAAGGTATATCTAAGATCTACGGTATAATGCATGCAGCAGTCTCTCCCTCAAAGTGGAGGCAAGTTCTAACTCCAGAAGTGTCAATCTACCAGTCCCTCACCTGGAAGGAACAAAAAAAGGGACAGACAGCTCAAAGGCAAGGAATCCAGTGAGCAGAGAACCAGCTGGTTAAAGTGTAGAAAAGTTAAACAAACAGCAGCAAAGCTATCCAAGAAAGTTACCGGCGTCGGTCGGGCAAGTGCATCCCATACTCAGCAAGCCCCATTACATGATGATTCTATAAGAGCCAAACTCTAAGACTGACCCTGAGTTTTGCTTGTGGGGCTTATGGCACCATTGGCTCAGTTGGCAGCACTCTTGCCTCTGATTCACAAGGTTCTGGGTTCAAGTCCTACTCTAGGGCTTGAGCACAAAAATCAAGGCTGTCACTCCAGTGCTGAGGGAGTGCTGCACTGTCAGAGTTGCTGTCGTTCAGATGAGGCATTAAACCAAGGCCCCATCTGCCTGCTTGGGTGGATGTAAAGGATCAGCTGGCTTGATTTTGAAGATAGGCAAGCTGTGTACTGGCCAATATTAATCCCTCAATCAATACCACAAAAAACATATAATTTGGCCGTTAGCATGTTGCTGCTTATGGGAGCTAGAGTGCAAATTGTCTGCTGCATTTCCTATATTACAACAGAGAGCACATTTCAAAAGTACTGGCTGTAAAGCACTTTGAGGCATCTGGTGGTTTCTACTGAAAATCCCAAATTCCAGGCTATATCTATAATTACACTGTTTTGCTGCATCACAAATTTCTTTGAAGCACAATGATTGTTGCTGTATAAACAAAAAAACATCCTACAAAAAACGAAGAACTTTTGGTGCTGCAGGTGAGGGGGAATTGTTCTGCAGGGTCATCAAAGCAGATAACTGGGGCCTTGCTTTTAAGATCTTATCAAACAAACAGCACCACCACTACAGCAGCATTCCCTCAGTACTCAGCAAGAAACATGAGCCTACTTTGAGCTCAAAACCCTGGCACACTCCAATCCCCAGTTTTCTGAAAGAGCAAGAGTTCTACCAACTGAACTAAGCTGCCACATTTGCCATCTCATGCTAAGATATTTATTACACCAGGCATAACCCACCTGGGCCCCTCGATTAGATTCCAGACAGAAACTCACTCCTAGGTTTCCATTCCTGCGTGCGTAAAGTAGCCAAAGTGATACCTCAAAAGGAAAAGCTGAACTTCCAGGGAAACCCAAATAAATCAAGTCTCACCCATTATAAACATACAGAGCACCACATGTGGACTCGATCACTGAACAACAAAAAAACATAGGGCTGATGTTACAAGTTCTCAGGATCACTTCAGGGGAGTTTCACCACATCTGAACTGCACGTGGCAGATGACTCAGCTCAGTCATCTATGGGATCCCTCGGTCTCTCTTCATCAGCTATAATGCCACATATCTAGCACCTCGCTTCTGCCACATTTACACATCTTGGTAGCAGATAATAACAGGATTCTTTCAGAGGACTTAGAAGGTAAATGTTCAATTCATTGGGTTCAGGTGACATCAACACAAGAACAAAGCTCATATGCCTTAAGCTAACAGACTAAAATGTACCACCCCCAAATCAACGTCTGACTTTAAAAAATACTGCCGAATTCAATATTGGAGTAAAGAAATATTACTGCCTTATTCAAGGAGTAAAAAAATACCACTGCTTAATTTAAAACAATTGAAATCAGAAAATATCTCAATATTTACAAGTAGGTTAAATGGACAGTTGAAACAAAAGGGGAATTAAAGGGAGGTAGGGTTAGGACTACTGCTCAAATGAATAAACACAGACATGGGCTGGTTGGGTGGCAAAGCCCATTTCTGTGCTGCAATCTCCCAGTAATTCTCTGCAAGTCCTGGTGTGGCGTTCAAACCCATTACTTTCTGACTCAGAGGCAAATGGAGTACCAGCCTAAGGAAACAAGAGTTTTAACAACAAAATACAGGTGCAAATCACAGCTTGAGAACACTACAGAACAGCAGCAACAAAATGTCTCTCAAAGCAATTTTCAGCCACCTTCAATATACTGGAACAAACTATAACAATCAGTAAGCAATTAGCTTGTTGCTGACAGGATATGGGCCTAACTGATGTTAGACAGTCCTTCTCTTTCAAACATTGCCTGAAAACTGTTGTTAGAAAATACTGACCTTTGGCAAGGAGAATAGTTTGACTCAAAATATGTATTAGCAGGTTCCTAAAGACAAGAGGAAGTTGTTCACTCAAACAGAGCTAGGAATAGAGGAGGTTCGGCAGTCAAGCAAGCAAGTTACGCATGTCGTTTTGAACTGCACAAAGTCCAAGGGGAGTTTCTGTCGTTCAGACTTCCTCTGGCTGCCTCCAGGTAAACGATCAACATTTCTTCTGAACTTCACTTCCTACTCTCAAAAACTCTCCACTTGTGCAAGGGAGGCCAAAGAGGAAGCTGTGTGAGTACACAACAGCACAGAGAGCCGTCAGTTCCTGTTAATGACATCCTGCCCAGGCACAGCAACAAAACTGCATTAGGTACAGCAGAGAGACTGCAATCAACGGCACAACACTTTTGGCACCCTCACAAGCCATGTGCT
The DNA here is from genome assembly GCF_964194155.1 of Cetorhinus maximus. Taxonomy (NCBI): domain Eukaryota; kingdom Metazoa; phylum Chordata; class Chondrichthyes; order Lamniformes; family Cetorhinidae; genus Cetorhinus; species Cetorhinus maximus. The sequence continues at coordinate 10,589,326 of NC_135897.1, forward strand.
GAGGCTGATTCACACCTTCCATTCCCAGTAATAAATCAAACCAGCACCCGAACCAGCATCATCCCTTCGTTACCTCTAGACTCGACCATTCCAACACACTCCTGGATGGTCTCCCACATTCAACCCTCCGTAAACTTGAGGTCACCCAAAACTCTGCTGCTTGTGTCTTAACTCATAACAAGTCCTGCTCCCCAACTACCCCTGGGCTCACTGGCCTACGTTGACTCCCGGTCAAGCAACGCCTTGATTTTAAACTTCTCATCCTTGTTTTCAATTCCCTCCATGGCCTTGCCTCTTCCTATCTCTACTCTCTGCCAGCCCCACAACCCTCTGAGATATCTACATTCCTTTAATTCTGGCCTCTTGTACATTCCCAATCATGATTACTCCACCATCGGTGGCCGTGCCTTCAATTGCATGGGCCCAAGCCCTGAAGTTCTGTCTATACACTCTCTCTATCTTACTTTCCTCCTTCAAGACTCTTTCTAAAACCTACCTCTTTGACCAAGATTTTGGTCATCTGACCTAATATCTCCTTATGTGACACAGCGCCATACTTTGCTTTTTATAACACTCCAGTGAAGCCCATTGAGATATTTCATTATGTTAAAGGTGCTATACAAGCTATTGTTGAATGACCCTGAACTCTGCCCACTCAAAGTTCCAGCACATTCTGCAAACACTGCCTTGGTATTTGTCAGGAAGAAATAATAATTAACAATAAATTCCAATCGCATTATGACAAGTAGCGTGATAGTGGGGTCTGTGTCTATGTCTGTGTGTGTGTGAGATTTAATTGAATTGAAGGCAGCTGATCTGAAGGCTTTGATGTGATAGAGGGAGGCGATGGCATAATGGTATTGTCACTAGACTAGTAATCCAGAGACCCAGGGTAATGCACTGGGGACCCGGGCGCGAATCCTGCCACAGCAGATGGTGGAATTCAATAGAAATCTGGAATTAAAAGTCTAATGATGACCATGAAGCCATTGTCAATGTGACTCCAGATCCACAACAATGTGATTGACTCTCAGTTGTAATAAACCACTACAAAGTCCAAGGAATGAAGTCCAATAAAAAAGGAATGAAACCAGATATAAACCAGTAACGATAACAGCAATCACAGCCCTGTCGACCATGCAAAGTCCTCTGGGGGTTACTGTCAAAAGTGGGAGAGCTGTCCCACAGACTAGTCATCCTCACGAAATCATGCCTTACAGATAATGTCCCAGACACCACCATCCCTGGGTATGCCCCACAGACCCAGCAGGGTTGGAGGTACAGTGGTATAGTCAGGAGGGAGTTGCCCTGGGAGTCCTCAACATCGACTCCAAACCCCATGGCATCAGGTCAAACCTCCTGATTACCACGTACCACCCTCCCTCAGCTGATGAATCAGTGCTCCTCCATGTTGAACATTCCTTGGAGGAAGCACTAAGGGTGCAGAATGTACTCTGGGTGGGGGACCACTACTGATCGAGCTGGCCGAGTCCTCAAGGGCATAGCTGCTGGACTGGGTCTGCGGCAGGTGGTGAGGGAACCAACAAAAGGGAAAAACATACCTGACCTCACCAACCTGCCTGCCGCAGATGTATCTGTCCATGAAACCAGTATCGATAGGAGTGGTCATTGCACAAAGTCATTGTGAAGACGAAATCCCATCTTCATATTAAGGATACCCTCCATTGTGTTGTGTGGCACTACCACCGTGCTAAATGTGATAGATTTCGAACAGATCTAGCAACTCAAGACTGGGCCATGACATCCATGAGGCGCTGTGGGCCATCAACAGCAGGATTGCACTCGAACACAATCTGTAACCTCATGATCCGGCATATCCCCCACTCTACCATTACTATCAAGCCAGGGGATCAACCCTGGTTCAATGAAGAGTGCAGGAGGGCATGCCAGGAGCAGCACCAGGCATACCTAAAAATGAGATATCAACCTGAAGAAGCTACAACACAGGACTACTTGCATGTCAAACAGCATAAGCAGCAAGTGATAGACAGAGCTAAGTGATCCCACAACCAACGGATCAGATCCAAGCTCTGCAGTCCTGCCACATCCAGTCATGAATGGTGGTGGATAATTAAACAACTCACTGGAAGGAGGCGGCTCCACAAATATCCCCATCCTCAATGATGGGGGAGCCCAGCACATCATGCAAAAGATAAGGCTGAAGGAATTGCAACAATCTTCAGCCAGAAGTGTTGAGTGGATGATCCATCTCGACTTCCTCCAGAGGTCCCCAGCATCACAGATGCCAATCTTCAGCCAATTAGATTCACTCCACATGATGTCAAGAAATGGCTGAAGGCACTAGATAATGCAAAGGCTGTGGGCCCTGACAATATTCCGGCAATAGTATTGAAGACTTGTGCTCCAGAACTTGGTGCACTCCTTGTGAAGCTGTTCGAGTACAGCTACATCACTGGCATCTACCTGGCTATGTGGAAAATTGCACAGGTATGTCTTGTACGCTAAAAGCAGGACAAATCCAACCCAGCCAATTACTGCCCCAGTCTACTCTCCATCATCAGTAATGGAAGGGGTCATCAACAGTGTTAACAAGTGGCAGTTGCTTACAATAACCTGCTGATTGACGCTCAGTTTGGGTTCTGCCAGGGCCACTCGGTTCCTGGCCTCGTTATAGCCTTGGTTCAAACATGGACGAAAGAGCTGAGCTCCCGAGGTGAGGCAAGAGTGACTGCCCTTGACATCAAGGCCGCATTTGACCGAGTGTGGCATCAAGGAGCCCTAGCAAAACTGGAGTCAATGGGAATCAGGAGGAAAACTCTCCACTGGTTGGAATCATAACTAGCACTTAGAAGATGGTTATGGTTGTTGGAGGTCAATCATCTTAGCTCCAGGACATCACTGCAGGGGTTCCTCAGCGCAACCATCTTCAGCTGCTTCATCAATGAACTTCCTTCCATCATAAGGTCAGAAATGGGGATGTTCGTTAATGATTGCACAATGTTCAGCACCATTTGAGACTCCTCAGATACTGAAGCAGTCCATGTCCAAATGCAGCAAGACCTGAACAATATCCAGGCTTGGGCTGACAAATGGCAAGTAACATTCGCGCCACACAAGTGTCAGGCAATGACCATCTCCAACAAGAGAGAATCCAACCATCGCCCCTTGATGTTCAATGGCATTACCGTCACTGAATCCCTCGCTAGCAACATCCTGGGAGTTACCATTGACCAGAAACTGAACAGGATGAGCCATATAAATACTGTGCCTACAAGAGGTCAGAGGCTAGGAATCGTGCAACGAGTAACTCACCTCTTGACTCCCCAAAGCCTGTCCACCACCTACAAGCACAAGTCAGGAGCATGATGGAATACTTCCCACTTGCCTGGATGAGTGCAGCTTCCACAACACTCAAGAAGCTTGACACCATCCAGGACAAAGCAGCCCGCTTGATTGGCGCCCCATCCACAAACATTCACTCCCTCCACCACCGACGCACAGTAGTAGCAGCAGTGTATACCATCTACGAAATGCACTACAGGAGTTCACCAAGGCTCCTTCGGCAGCGCCTTCCAAACCCACGACCATTACCATCTAGAAGGACAAGGGCAGCAGATAGATGGGAACACCACCACTTGCAAGCTCCCCAAGTCACTCACCATCCTGACTTGAAAATATATTGCCGTTCCTTCACTGTCGCTGGGTCAAAATCCTGGAACTCCCTAACAGCACTGTGGGTGTACCCTACACCACATGGACTGCAGTGGTTCAAGAAGGCAGCCCACCACCACCTCCTCAAGGGCAACTAGGGATGGGCAATAAATGCTGGCCCAGCCAGTGAAGCCCTCATCCTGTGAATGGTTTTAAAAAAAGATAAGCTAGGTTTGAAATGTTAAGTAGGTGGACACAGGTGTAAAAGGAACATTTACATTTTTAAATAAACCAGACTAAATTGTTTTCAAAGGAGGGGTGAAATGTGTCACCTAGCCAGGTGAAGTCCTGAAACTGTGTTTATTTTTCCCAAAGATTACTGGTAACATTAGTAGGATGAGATTTTTATTATCAGAGAAGTAAAGTTCAAAGACACAGTGAAACAATGGGAATTTGCATTCAAAGGGGAAAATATGTATACAGGAGCAAAGGCTGTGTGTAAGGTTAGGCTTTCTAAGATCTAAACAAGTGTGAAAAGTCCAGCATCTAAGCCTCAAGAAATGTCTGCAATGTTCATTGATTGTATTGAAGCACCTCATGATCTATGTGGAAAACTTGAATACGATTGCACATTTTGTGATGGCCATTTTGAAATGTTTTGTAATGTTCTTTCAGCTATTTTTTGAATAAAGTATATTTTTCAAAAAAAAAGGCATCTGCGCCTCAAGCTGCTGTTTACAAAGAACTCACTTAAGAAAACTCACTTTGAATTTGACTGGTTCAGGGTGTTGCGTGTCACCTTGCCTGGGCCTTTTAAAATCTGTGCGCCTTACTGTTGCATCAACAAAAGTGTAATTGGGAGTTAGATTGATTAGGGGATTTTAGAAGTTATCATCGTAGTAATTTGTAGATCTATGTATTTAAAATCATTTATTTTATTAATAAAGGTTTAATTTAGTTTTGTAAGAAACCTATGAGGCTTGGTGGTCTTATTACTACTGAATTCAAGGCACGGATCTCGAAATTTATACAAATTGTAAAACAAGTTGAGGCAGTTGTTGCAAGTTTCCCTCAGGGATTTGAGCAGCGCAGCATTTACTATCGGCTGTGTCATTACAGTATTTACTTCCAGGCATCTGCATCAAACTGCAACACCTCAGACCAAACTGAAACATGCTCAGCACCGGTTCCATGGCCCCATGCTTCTGCCAAATTCCATCAGCTGGCATCATCACTATCTGGAATGTAACCAAAACCCCAATGAGCCTGCTCGTCACAAACAGTCCTTAGTACCTGATTACCACAGTCAGTCCCCCCGTACCCTGGTGCTGTAAGCAGTGATCTCAACATTACCACAATCGTCAAGAACATAAGATCATAGGAAATAGAATCTTGAGGCAGCCAGTCGGCCCCTCCAGCCTGCTCTGCCAGTCAATAATACCTTGGTTGATCCGATGAGGTCCACTTTCCTGTCTGTCCCCTATAACCCTGGACTCCCTTGTCAATAAAAAAATCTGTTTAACTTGGCCTTGAATATATTCAATGATCCAGCCTCCAAAGCGCTCTGGGAAGAGAATTCCTCAGACTAGTGGCCCTCAGAAAATAAATCCTTCCTCATCTCCATCTTGAATGGGAGATTCCTTATTTTGAAACTGTGCCTCCTGGTTCTAGGTTCCCCCACAAGAGGAAACATTCTCTCAGATCCAACCTTTTAAGCCCCATCAGAACCTTAGATGTTTCAATAAGATCACCTCTAATTCTTCTAAACTCCAATGAGTATAGGCCCAACCTGCTAAGCCTTTCCTCATCTCACCCCTTCATCGCAGAATTCAACCAGTGAACCTTTGTTGACTAACCACAGTTGGCCATAAGGAATGGAACAGCACATTGTTTTATCATGCTATTGGATGGGCAGGAGGAAATAGAGGCTTAAATGCTAATTCCTGCAAGGGTAGCACTGCCCCAAAGCACTCCTCTTGCATTAGGAAAAAACACTTGCATTTATATAGTATCTTTCACAACTTCAGGGCATTCCCAAAGCGTTTTGTAGCCACTGGAAAACTTCTGAACTGTAATCACTGTTGTAATAAAGGAAATGACAGAAATAAAGCAGGATTCAACCATCTGGACTAACTAGCTCATGATACCAAGCATTGACAGTCCAGTGCCCATGCTTGGGTTATGTGGTGGGATCTCTACTGTCGGCGTCCTTTCAGACTGTCCCACACAGCTAGGTGCTTCCCTTCAATCTGTAGAACATTAGGCGCATTTTTTATGACATCCCCAGTCCCAACTGGGCAAAAACCTGGATGCTTTCTCCAGGCCTCTCTGGTTTTAGACGTAGCAACTTTCTCAACTGCACCCCTTCCCCCATCCCCAACTTCTGATGGAAGGACTCATGCTGGGACACATCACTGCAGGTGCCCTACCTAAATACAAGTCCACTGAGTGATGGCAGGCGTTTTGATCACAGGGAGCATGAGAATTAGATATTTGTTTGAAAAGGAGACTCTTGCAGGTCAATGAAAGAGCAGAGGAATGGGAATACATTTGCAGGTCTTTCAAAGAGCCAGCATAAACATAAAGGGCCAAATGGCCTCTTGCCGTGCTCCATGATTGCAGAAGTCATAATAAATCCACTCCAGTCCTTAGGCAATGCTGATCCCTCACACCCCACCCTGCCAACACACACATGCAGACACAGTGGCAGAGGTCATGCACCTTTGGTGTTGAAGGCTGGACTGAGCAGAATCTTTACATGTTGTACTTCAAAAGGCCGCCAGAGCTCATGTGAAATGTAGCAGCCACCTTTCCCAAGAATAACAGCGCACACTGTCAGAAAATTCTTACCTTCCCAGGCAACAATAAATGTTGCTGGGACCAAAGGTACCTCGAGTTCACAGGAGTGGAGAAAAATAGAGAACTTCAATTGAGAGAAGACTTTTGATGTCTGCTTTGCAATTTTAAAAAGTGGGTTGTCCAGAACATTTTTTTAAAAAAGGAGTTTTGGATCAAAGCCAGATAAACATCAACCACGATGGACATTCTCCCTTCGCACCCAGCTCATGAATACTCAGGCTAATCATAGCAAACCTACCTCTGCCTTTTTGAGAACACACAACTTAAGGCAGACCAAGATTGGGCCTTGCAAACATAGTGCGCTCACTAACTGAGGCACAAGACCAGGTATCAAACTAAAGCCTTCAAAACACACCGTTGAACAACTCAAGGACAGATTAACACAAGGATAAAGGTGATGAGACAGGAAGTAAAATTATTGAAAAATTTGCAGAGGTACAGGAAAAAAGCAGGGCAGTGGCACTAGGTGAATTGCTCCTTCAGATGGCTAACACAAGCAGGGTCAGGGATGTCATGGAGTGGTTGCAGGTCATTCTTCTGGGGAGGATGATCAGCCAGAGGTCATGGTCCACATTGGTGCCAATGACTTAGGCAAGAAAGGGGATGACGTCCTGAAAGCAGATTTTAGGAAGCTAGGAAGGAGATTGAAAAGCACGGCTTCTAAAGCAGTAATCTCAGGATTACTCCCAGTCCCACGTGTAATTGAGCGATCAAACACATGGCTGGAAAGCTGGAGTAGGAGGAAGGACATCAGATTTCTGAGGCATTGGGACCGGCTCTGGGGAAGCTGGGACCTGTACAAGCAGGACAGACTACACCTGAACAGGACTTGGACAAATATCCCTGCAAGGGTGTTTGATAGTGCTGTTGGGGGGAGGGGGGGTGGGGCAGTTTAAACTAGATTGGCAGGAGGGTGGGAACCTGAGGGCAAATTCAGAGCAGGAAACAGGAGATGGAGTATTAGTGAGTGACTCTGAAAGACAGAAGCAGCACAGGTTAAAAAGTGGACAGCACAGGATCTTGGACGTGTTAAAAGGTATATATGTAAATGCAAGGAGTGTAGCAAATAAAGTTGACGAGCTGAGGGCACGGATAGATACATGGCAGCATGATATCATCGTTATAAAGAAAACTTGGCTTAAAGAGGGGCAAAAACGGGAGCTCAACATCCCTGGATATAGTTTTCAGGCAGGATAGAGAGAGGGATGAAAAAAGGTGGATATGTAGCATTGTTGCTTAAATAATCAATTACAGCTGTGAGGAGGAGTGATCTACTAAATGAGGCCTCAAATAAGGCCATATGGGTTGAACTCAGAAATAAAAAAGGGGCTAGGAGTGTACTATAGACCCCCAAAAGGTGGAAGGAGTTAGAACAGCAAAATATGTCGGCAAATTTCTGAGTGTAAAAACAAGAGGGCAGTAATAATTGGGGACTTCAACTACTCTAATATCAATTGGTTACGAACAGTGTGAAGGGCACAGAGGGCACAAAGTTCTTGAACTGCACTCAAGAGAACTTTTTTAGCCAGCACAGAAACCCAATGAGAGGGGGTGCAATTCTAGATTTAATCTTAGGAAATGAAGCTGGGCAAGTGGATGAAGTAGCAGTGGGGGACCATTTTGGAAAGAGTGGCCATAATATAGTTAGATTTAGCATTGTTATGGAAAAGGACCAAGATAGAACAGGAGTAAAATTCTAAAATGGGGGAAGACAAATTTTACAAAGCCTAGAGGTGAGCTGGCGAGAGTGGACTGGGTACAGCTAATAGAAGAGAGAACAGTGTCAAATCAGTGGGAGGCATTCAAAAGCAAGATTCTACGGTGTAGATATGTCCCCACAAAAAAAAGGAGTGATACTGCCAAATCACGAGCCCCCTGGTTATCCAGAGGCGGACAGGGCAAGATAAAGCAGAAAAAGAAAGCTTATGATAGTCACAAAAAGTTTAATGCTATAGAAAGCCTAGAGGAGTATAGAAAGTACAGGGGTGAAATAAAAAAGGAAATCAGGAGAGCAAAGAGGATACAAAAAAATTTTAGCAAGTAAAATCAAAGGAAACATGAAGATGTTTTACATTAAGAGCAAGTGAATAATTAAGGAAAGGGAAGAGCCTATCAGAGATGGACATGATAACGTGCTCTGATAAAGATGTGGGCAGGGTTCTCAATGAGTACTTTGTTTCCATCTTCACTAAGTAGAGAGATGATGCAGACATTCTAGTTAAAGAGGAGGAGTGTGAAATATTAGATACAATAAGCATAGTGAGAGAGAAAGTACTGGAGGGACTGACATCTTTGAAGGTGGATAACTCACCAGGGCCAGATGGATTGTATCCCAAGCTGTTAAATGAAGCCAGGGAGGAAACAGTGGATGCTCTGAGGATCATTTTCCAATCCTCACTAGATACAGGCGAGGTGCCAGGGGATTGGAGGTCTGCAAACATTGTAACAACATTTTAAAAAGGTGTGAGGGATAGGCCAGAAAATTATAGGCCGGTCAGTCTGACTTCAGTGGCGGGCAAATTATTGGAAACAATTCTGAGACACAGGGTAAACTGTCACTTAGAAAGGCACGATTGACCAGGGACAGTCAGCATTGTTTGGGGAATATCGTGACTTATGAGCTTAATAGAATTTTTTGAGGAAGCAACAAGGAGGATTGATAAGGGTAGCTCAGTGAATGTTGTCTACATGGATTTTAGTAAGGCATTTGACAAGGTCCCAAATGGCAAACTGGTCAGAAAGGTGAAAGCCCATGGGATAGAGAGGAAGATGGCAAGTTGGATCCAAAATTGGCTCAGTGACAGGAAAAGGGTAACGGTCGATGGATTTTTTGCGAATGGAAAGCGGTTTCCAGTAGCGTTCCACAGGGCTCAGTGTTGGGGTCCTTCCTGTTTGTTGTATACATTAATGATTTGGGCATAAATGTGCAAGATATAATTGGGAAATTTGCAGATGACACAAAAATTGTCCGTGCAGTTGATAGTGAAGAGGATAGCTCAGGTTTCCAGAATGATATCAATGGTTTGGTTGAGTGGGGGGAAAAGTGGCAAATGGAATTCAATCTGGGAAAGTGAAGTAATGCATTTGGGGAGGGCAAACAAAGCAAGGGAATACTCAGAATCAGACAGTGCAGAAGAGGCCCTTCGGCCCATCGGGTCTGCACAGACACGTGAGAAACACCTGACCTACCTACCTAATCCCATTTAACAGCACTTGGCCCATAGCCTTGAATGTTATGACGTGCCAAGTGCTCATCCAGGTGCTTTTTAAAGGATGTGAGGTAACCCGCCTCCACAACCCTCCCAGGCAGTGCATTCCAGACCGTCACCACCCTCTGGGTAAAAAAGATTTTCCTCACATTCCCCCTAAACCTCCTGCCCCTCACCTTGAACTTGTGTCCCCTCGTGACTGACCCTTCAATTAAGGGGAACAGCTGCTCCCTATCCACCCTGTCCATGCCCCTCATAATCTTGTACACCTTGATCAGGTCGCCCTCAGTTTTCTCTGCTCCAACGAAAACAACCCAAGTCTATCCAACCTCTCTTCATAATTTAAATGTTTCATCCCAGGCAACATCCTGGTGAATCTCCTCTGCACCCCCTCCAGTGCAATCACATCCTTCCTATAATGTGGTGACCAGAACTGCACACAGTACTCCAGTTGTGGCCTCACCGAGGTTCTATACAACTCCAACATGACCTCCCTACTTTTGTAATCTATGCCTTGATTGATAAAGGCAAGTGTCTCATATGCCTTTTTCACCACCCCACTAACATGCCCCTCTACCTTTAGAGATCTATGGACACACACGCCAAGGTCCCTTTGTTCCTCAGAACTTCCTAGTGTCAATAAATGGGAGGATATTGAGAGGGATTGAAGAAGTAAGGAGTGCATGTCCACAGGTCCCTGAAGGTGGCAGGACAGGTGGATAAGGTGGTAAAGAAAACATGGAATGCTTCCCTTTGTTGGATGAGATAGTGAATACAAAAGCAGGGATGTAATGATGGAACAGTAGCTGTGGCTGGTTAGGCCACAGCAGGAATTGTGTACACATTTCTGGTCACATTTCAGGAAGGACATAGCTGCCCAGGAGACAGTACAGAGGAGATTTACAAGAACGTTGCCAGGGCTTGAAAATTGGAGCGGTGAGGAAAGATGGGATAGGTTCAGATTTCTTCCTGAGAACAGAGGACACTGAGGGGTGACCTAATTTAGGGGCCTAGACAGGAAAGACTTGTTTCCCCTAGCTGAGGGGTCAGTTACCAGGGGGACATAGATTTAATGTGATTGGCAGAAGGATTAGAGGGGACACGGGGAAAAAGATTTTTCACCCGTGTGTAGTGGGCATCTGGAATTCACTGCCTAAATTGGTGGTCGAGGCTGAAATGCTCAACTCATTTAAAAAGGTACCTGGATCTGCACCTTAAGTACTGTAACCTGCAAGGCTATGGACCAGCTGCTGGAAAGTGGGATTAAAAATGAGTGGCTGGTTTCTTTTTTTTTGGCCGGCACAGGCACAATGCGCTGAATGGCCTCTTTCTGCACTGTAACTTTTCTATGGTTCTATGGACATGATGGGCCAAATGGCCTCCTTCTGTGCTGTAACCATTTTATGATCTTATAACACCAGCTTGGCTCAGTCTGCACCACTTGCAGAGTCAGGAAGCTACAATCCAAGCCTCACTATAAGCAAATAAGCACACCATCAAGACTAGCACCTCACTACAGTACTGAGAGGTTGCTGCACTGTCAGAGGTGCCTTTTTTCCAGTGAGATGTTAAACTGAGGCCCCATCTGCCTGGTCAGGTGGATATTAATGACCCCATTTCATTATTAAAGTTGTCCTGGAGAACATTACTCTCTTAACCAACAGCACTGAAGAAAACATGAACTGTCAATGATCTCACTGTTGTCTGTAGGACCTCAGTACAACATTTATAAAAGCAGCGCATTAAAATTCTTCATTGGGACCAGGAGGATGCAAAAGGCCTTGTATATAAACATTTGTTCTTTCAATGCATCAATACACTTTCTAATCCAAGTCAATAAACAGTCACAGTTTACACTAAAATGAGTAGAAATGGGGGATTTCAGCCCCTTCATTTTCACATCTTTGTATTCTGAAGAGAAGTTGCCCATGAAAATTTGAGGAACTAACTCAAAGAGAGCAGGTTCAGGCCTGTATGGCTTGGCTGGAATTTACCAAATATTAGAGTCTTGACTGAACATGAAACCTCTGCTTTGCTCCATGCCTAACACCAGTACCTGCTGCCACAAATTATAGTCCTGCTTATCAGCTCAAGCACTCACGCCCAAGAGCTGGTGCATACATGATGGGCCGAATAGCCTCCTTCTGTGCCGTTAAGATTCTGTGATTAATGAGCAAGGTGTCAGTCACCACGTACTTTCTGCCTATGACTAGCAGGCTGAAGGGAGACAGTCAGCCTTCAAGGAATGCTTTTACATGTACAGTATTGGCAAATCCTGAACTTCCCCTGGTCAGACTGCTACTCCCAGCTTCAGCTTTCAATCAAAATCACATTTCTTGATAAAACTAGCACATGCTCAAATCATATCAACCCTTCAAAGTGAATGTTTCAGATAGCGTAACTACAAACACTAACAATCAGACCAAATAAATTTATGGCATCCCAGTTAAACACTACGAATCTTTCATATCTATTACATACACAGCACTGAATAATATATTAACCACTTCCTTTAGAAGAATTCTAGTCACTTGCCACAATTTTCAGCACAAGTTTCAAAAGCTGCATCTCCTCATATTCAGAAAGAAACAGCTACTCAGCTCTATTGCACTTCCGCTCAAAGTTTCCCAGTGCTGTAGTCAGGAAATTGTAGACACTGATTCTATGCAGTTTGCAGGTACAAATACCTGAATTTCAAAATTGTTTCTCAAGACCGGAGCAGAGATAGCGGTTTCTCTAATCTCTCCCTAACTTGTCCCTAACCAACTCACTCCCTCTCAACAGGAGATACCTTATCAGTTTACTCCTAATTCTGAGACACCCCCCACTTCGCTCCTCCTACATAAAACCCACCAGAACATCATCACTGATTGAAAGACACCCTCCCCAAACCCAAGATCGATACACAATCTTCCCCCCCACCAAAGAAAACAAGCTCTCCCTAGCCCAAATATGCCCCACATCACGACCAAGAGAGTCTGTTTGCCCTCTTCCCAACCTCAAGAACTCCTCAAACCGCCACAATCAGGACCAACTCATGACCACACCCCTTTGACCCCTTCACTTCATCTCCTTCCCCAAACCCCACCTCACATCCTCCTGTCCCATCCTTTGTCCCTCCTGCCCTCACACACGCCACCTGGCCCAAGCATCACAACTAACGCACCCCCCCCCACCCAATCCCCCCCCCCCCCACCGCAGACACACCCACAATCCTACCACCCCCGCAGAGCCTCACCCCAACACCCGAACCCCCCCCGCAACCTCATCCCAACACCCGACCTCCCCGCAGAGCCTCACCCCAACACCCGACCTCCCCGCAGAGCCTCACCCCAATACCCGACCTCTCCGCAGAGCCTCATCCCAACACCCGACCTCCCCGCAGAGCCTCACCCCAACACCCGACCTCCCCGCAGAGCCTCACCCCAATACCCGACCTCCCCGCAGAGCCTCACCCCAACACCCGACCTCCCCGCAGAGCCTCACCCCAACACCCGACCTCCCCGCAGAGCCTCACCCCAACACCCGACCTCCCCGCAGAGCCTCACCCCAACACCCGACCTCCCCGCAGAGCCTCACCCCAACACCCGACCCCCCCTCTCGCAGCCTCACCCCGACACCCGCTCTCCCCACCCCCCCGCGACCTCACCCCAACACCCAGCCCCCCCTCGCAGCCTCACCCCAACACCCGACCCCCCTCGCAGCCTCACACCACCACCCGCCCTCCCGCTGCAGCCTCAGCCCAACACCCGCGCTCCCGCCCCAGCCTCGGCCCAACACCCGCACTCCCCCCCAGCCTCAGCCCAACACCCGCGCTCCCCCCCAGCCTCAGCCCAATACCCGCGCTCCCCCCCCAGCCTCAGCCCAATACCCACTCACTCTCCACCCAGCCTCCCCCAACATCCACTCCCGCCACCTCAGCCCAACACCCGCTCTCTCCCCCCCCCAGCCTCAGCCCAATACCCGCTCTCTCCCCCCCAGCCTCAGCCCAACACCCACGCTCCCCCCCAGCCTCAGCCCAACACCCACGCTCCCCCCCAGCCTCAGCCGAATACCCACTCTCTCCCCACCCCCGAGCCTCAGCCCAATACCCGCTCTCCCCCCCCAGCCTCACCCCAACACCCGCTCCCACCACCTCAGCCCAACACCCGCTCTTCCCCCCCAGCCTCACCCCAACACCCGCTCTCCCCCACCTCAGCCCAATACCCGCTCTCTCCCCCACCAGCCTCACCCCAACACCTGCTCTCTCCCCACCCAGCCTCACCCCAATACCCGCTCTCCCCACCCAGCCTCAGCCCAACACCTGCGCTCCCCCCACCAGCCTCAGCCCAATACCCACTCACTCCCCACCCAGCTTCACCCCAACACCCACTCCCACCACCTCAGCCCAACACCCGCTCTCTCCCCCCCCAGCCTCACCCCAACACCCGCTCTACCCACCCCCCCCCAAGCCTCACCCCAACACCCGCTCTACCCCACCCCCCCCAAGCCTCACCCCAACACCCGCTCTACCACCGCCCCCCCGCCAAGCCTCACCCCAACACCCGCTCTACCCCACCCCCCCCAAGCCTCACTCCGACACCCGCTCTCCCCACCCCCCCGCGACCTCACCCCAACACCCAGCCCCCCCTCGCAGCCTCACCCCAACACCCGACCCCCCTCGCAGCCTCACACCACCACCCGCCCTCCCGCTGCAGCCTCAGCCCAACACCCGCGCTCCCGCCCCAGCCTCGGCCCAACACCCGCACTCCCCCCCAGCCTCAGCCCAACACCCGCGCTCCCCCCCAGCCTCAGCCCAATACCCGCGCTCCCCCCCCAGCCTCAGCCCAATACCCACTCACTCTCCACCCAGCCTCCCCCAACACCCACTCCCGCCACCTCAGCCCAACACCCGCTCTCTCCCCCCCCCAGCCTCAGCCCAATACCCGCTCTCTCCCCCCCAGCCTCAGCCCAACACCCACGCTCCCCCCCAGCCTCAGCCCAACACCCACGCTCCCCCCCAGCCTCAGCCGAATACCCACTCTCTCCCCACCCCCGAGCCTCAGCCCAATACCCGCTCTCTCCCCCCCCAGCCTCACCCCAACACCCGCTCCCACCACCTCAGCCCAACACCCGCTCTTCCCCCCCAGCCTCACCCCAACACCCGCTCTCCCCCACCTCAGCCCAATACCCGCTCTCTCCCCCACCAGCCTCACCCCAACACCTGCTCTCTCCCCACCCAGCCTCACCCCAATACCCGCTCTCCCCACCCAGCCTCAGCCCAACACCTGCGCTCCCCCCACCAGCCTCAGCCCAATACCCACTCACTCCCCACCCAGCTTCACCCCAACACCCACTCCCACCACCTCAGCCCAACACCCGCTCTCTCCCCCCCCAGCCTCACCCCAACACCCGCTCTACCCACCCCCCCCCAAGCCTCACCCCAACACCCGCTCTACCCACCCCCCCCCCAAGCCTCACCCCAACACCCGCTCTACCCACCGCCCCCCAAGCCTCACCCCAACACCCGCTCTACCCACCCCCCCCCAAGCCTCACCCCAACACCCGCTCTACCCACCCCCCCCCAAGCCTCACCCCAACACCCGCTCTACCCACCCCCCCCCAAGCCTCACCCCAACACCCGCTCTACCACCGCCCCCCCGCCAAGCCTCACCCCAACACCCGCTCTACCCCACCCCCCCCAAGCCTCACCCCAACACCCGCTCTCCCCCCACACCCGCACCCTCACATGGCCTCCAGGGACCGGTCCCTCCAATTTCCGCCAGGGCGCCGGGTTTTCCTCTCCCCTCCCTCCCTGACCCGCGGGCTCTTTCACACCAGTGGGGCAGGTGCCGGTAAATGAGGTGCCCCTCAGCGGGCGGAGGCCCAAACTCACCCAAACTGCAGGGCTGTGTCTCCGGCTGTAGGGGCTGTGTAGCCTTGGGACTCCCCTGAAGCGGGCGGACAGGGACACACAGGGCAAGCAGCAGCCGAATGGCGGAGGGAGGGAAGCGGAAGTGAAGCCGAGGCTCGGCCTGGCGCTGACTACAAGCTGCCGGGGTCGGGGGAAGGCTGGGGAGAGGAGTGGGCAGGACCAGGAGGGGCTAAGCCCAGTCACCAGCTCCTCCTTCACCCGCCACGGGCTGTGGGACAAGCTCCGCTCCGTGCCTAGCTCCACTTCGACGAACTCTCGGCTCATGCCGGGATTTGTAGTCCTGAGCTCGGGTTCTCGCCGCCCGGCCTTAGGAAAATGGGGGCCAGAGTGGACTACAACTCCCAGCATGCGCAGCGGCAGACTTCTGCGCTGCATTGTGGGATAGTAACCCCGGCCTCCTGTCTGGAGGAGGACTATATCTCCCAGTAAGCACCGCGGCCGGCTGCTTACCGGAAACTGATGCTGCACCTGTTGCTATGGAAACGCAGAGTTGCCTCTGGCCTGACCCTCCCTCACTTTCCCAAACTGAGGGAATCCCAGTACAGGGATCAGAATAGCTGTAAGAAACTATGTTTGGAAAGGTTAGTGAAGGAATTGGACGAAAGACTGACCCCTGGTTCTCTGCCTCTTCTCTGGAGGTGATGCTATAGGCAATGAAGATCAGAAGGGTGATGCTCTTTCATCTGGATGGGAGGAAGAGACCAGCCACCCAAACTAAACCAGCGTGGCTGCAAGCTGAGAGACTGCCAGTAACAAGAGTGTGGTGTCCAGGACCTGAATACAGTGTTGGAAAAGGCTTAATGACCTCCTCAGGCCAGGAAAGGTGAGTGTCATCCATCGCTATCTGCCTTTTCCAACATTCTCCTGTCCAGCACTCTTCTGACCGACACACCATGCAGTTCCACACACTCCTTTCTCTCCAGATACCTCCTCAAATTTCCATCTGAAGAGCCAACACTCAGACTCACCATTAACCCATTGTCCTCTCACACCCATCCCTCTACAGTTGCCAGCCATATCAAATGTATTCCTGCAGGTTTCATCTTATAACTTGTCCCCACATTCCAGCCATTAGTTAGCCAACACATTCATCCTTGTGAAGGACTGCCTTCCTACGCCAATTGGAAAGCAAAAAGACTCATTACCCAATTGGATGACGCTTGACTGTCAGTCAACAGCCTTTTCCCCTCATTTTCAATGTTTTTATATCTGGTAAAGAGAAATGTTCCAAGAAAATGACAAAAAAACCCAATCATCTTTGAATGTCCTGATGATTTTTCTCCAGAGTTGCACAGAGCAGTATCCTGGAGATTGATCTTCCATTCCTGGAGAATCCAGGCCAATCCTGAAGGGTTGGCAACACCACCTCCCTCACAGTCTGCCTCCACAAATGTTCTCATTCTATCCTTATCACAAATTCCACTTCTCACACTCATTAATCTTGACTTTGGGGGGGGTCAAAATTGTTTTTTTTTTTAACGCTCTTTTTGAGATTTTATCAAGGTATACTTTTTGGTTTTCAGGGCCTCCTTTTTCATTCTCACTAATTCTTTTATTAGGTGATGCAGTCACTTAGAAACATTACCTTCTGGATTTGTGTTGATTATTTTATAGTTTCCTTTAGATGGATAAGATTATATAATTATTAAATCTTTTATTCCTCATGCACTCGAAGCAGATTCAATAGAAATCTTCAAAAGGGTATGGGATAAATATTTTTAAATGGGAAATGAATTAAAAAACACCAGAAAGCAGCAGAGGTCTAGAACTCATTGGATAACTCCTTCATGGAGTTGGCATAGACATGATGGGCTAAATGGCCTCCTCCTGTGCTGTAGAATTCTATGAAATGGTTACATCTGGTCCAGTTTAGTGTTTCTTTAAAGTTTATGACTTATGAAGTGTAACCAATTCAGAGGTCCTTTTCAGCCGTGCAACATCACCTCGTATCAACTTTTATCTTTGGCTATGTCAGTGGGATTCAGCCAACAGGTGTATGGGCATACATTTACACACTAACCTTAATGGCAGAACATCAATTTCCTGTAAAATCAATAACCTTCCACACAACCTTTTTCATCATAAAGGAGGGCTTGGACCAAGTTCTAACAGCAAGGCAATTTTGGAAGTGCATCATGTGGGGCCAGGGGGCTCATTAACAATCATTGTTTTTATTTTAAATTGTAGTCTCCACAGAAAAAGAGGGTCAGAGACCAATCGTAGTGGTGGATCTGGACAATGTCTCAGTGTCTAAGGTCATGACCCACTCCCTCGAACTCGCTGGGAAACAGACAGGACCTATGAATCATTTCTCATCGAATATGGGGTCTAGGGTTCCTAGTATGTGAGAAGCCTCAAGGTGACCGGTGATCATCTATCCACCATCATCACAGGCCTGAGGCCTACCACAGCCTACAGGCTCTATTTCCACAGTGTCAGTGTGCTCGTTTTAACGTGCACAGTTCCAATGGGAATCACTTTGCATATTTTAGCCCTCTGTTGCCATAGATACAGGCCTCTCCCAGAATGATAGCCTAATGTTGGTTTTAAAAACAAATTAAAATGAGATGTAACTTCTCTCCACTGGCTGCTGCCCATGGAAAGCATCTTGGTATAAGTGGCTCTCCCGGTCCTGCGCCTGGCCTCTTTACATCCCCCCCCTCTTTGTTTCTTTTGCTGCTTCTCCTTGCAGCTGACAGTCTCCTGCATGGTGGCAGTGGGATCAGCCAGGTTAATTGCTCCTCAAGCTCCAATCACAGGTTACCTCCCTCCTGACCTTGCAGCTCCTATAATCTTAGATTCTGTCTCTGGAGGAGCACCAAGAGCAGGAGGGAGTAAACCTGTGATTGGATGAACTGGAGCAGCAAGCATGGGAGAGACAGAATCTGTGATTGGAAGAGCAGCTCTTCACAGATTCCGTCTCTTCCACATACGTGGATGCATTTCTCTAATTGGTCCTCCCCGTGATTGCATTTTCCCAAGCTTTTTGGGGGCTTTCGAGGGCAAATTCGCCGCTGGTCCTGTGTATTTTGAACCCTTCTCGGCTTTCTCTCATTGCAAGAGAGCTCACAACTGCAGGAAGAGGTAGAGGATCGGGGTGAGGTGGGGGGCGGTGACCCTGCAGCCTTAGCCATTGTGACCACATTGGAGGAGAGCACCTTGATGGAGAGATGTGAGTGGACTAGAGACCTGGTGACAGCAGTAGCTATTTCAATGCCTCTTGGCACTTAACAGGCACTTGTGTAGAATTCATGTCACTACTAACTGAAATGTCATGATATGCACTATGTCGAGTTGGAAACCTTTCCCCATGTCATCACTAACTCCTGGCTGGGTGTTCCATGGTTTCATGGTTCCAGGCTCCATGGTTTCTCTTCCTGCTCCTGTACCATTACCTTAGGTATCCCCCAAGGATCTATTCTTGGCCCCTCTTATTTCAAATCTCAGCGATATCGTCCAGAATCACAGTCTTAGTTTCCACATGTTCGCTGATGACATCCAGCTTTACCTCATCACCATCTCTCTCGACTCTTCCATTGTTGCTAAATTATCAGAGTGCTTGTGCGACATCCAGTACTGGATAAGCAGAAATTTCCTTGAGTTAAATATTGGGAAGACAAAAGCCATTGGCCTAGATTTTCCCGTCAGTTGCAATGTTGGGCACATTGCCATCTCCTGCAAAGCTTTTACTGACCCGATGATACTGCCCATTTCATCTGAGATTTTCTGATGCTGCATGAAGCAGAAATAGGCAGTGCAGTGTCTCCCGCGTAAGTCCAGTGAGCATAGTAGAGTCAGGAAGAAGAAGAGACAGTAGCTGCCATATTCTGGTAAGTTTATAAAGGTCCAAATCTTTTAATGAATAAGTGTGGGTCAGTGAATGGGTGAGTGAGCTGGTGGATAAGGTGGGTAGGAGGGTGATGTAGTCTGGTTGGGGGGTGGGGGGTGGGCACAGGCGGGCGGTGGGTGTGGTAGTCAAGTGGGTTGCTGGGTGCTCAAGGGGGTAGTCGAGTCGTGAGGGTAGTTGAGTCGGGTTGGGGAGTAGTCGAGTAGTCGGGGGGTTGTTGGATAGGACCGAGGGAGGGGTAGTCAGGTCAGGTCAGGAGGGAGGTTGGGTTGGGTGGGTATTCGAGGTGGTTGGGGGGGTCATCAGATGATGTTGGGGGATAGTCGGGTCATGTTGAGGGGTAGTCAGGTCAGGTGGAGGGGGGCAGTCGGATTAGGTCGGGGGTTCACTGGGTGGTTGAGGGGTCGTTGGATCATGTCAGGGGTCTTCGGGTGTCGGGGGTGATTGGGGTTGGGGAGGTCGGTCGTGAAGTTACACAACTGTTAGACCAGGTATTAAACTGCCTAACATTTCCAGGGTAAGAACACAGCTAAGTCCCACACACCTAGCCCAAGTCTCAACCCTGAGTTTAGGGTCAGAGACATTCGCGGAGGGTCCCGGCCAGCAGAGAATTAGCCCATCGGAGGTTAAACTTCCTGGACAATTCTCATATATGTCTAACTCTGATGCCCATCTTCTGACGTTCATCCCATCTCCAAATATCCAGAGACAGGAAGATTCGGGCCATAGTTTTCTGTCTCCACTCCAAACTCTGTTCCCTCGCTACCACCTTTGGCAACAGTCTAAGGCTAAAGTAGCCTATTCACAACCTTGGTGTCATATTTTACCTCGAGATAAGCTGCTAACCACATGTTTGTGAAACCATTAAAATAGCCAATTTCCAACCTCTGTAACATTGCCAGATTTCACCCCATGTCTCAGCTGATCTGATACTGAAATCCTCATTCATGCCTTTGTGCACTCCGCACTTGACTATTCCAATGCACTCCTGGTTTGTCTCTCACATTCTATTTTCCATGAACTTGTAGATATCCAAAATTCTGCTGCCCATGTCTTGACTCATACCAAGTCCCATTCAGCTATTGTCCTGCTACTCGCTAACCTTCTTTGGCTCCCAGTCAAGCAAAGCCTTAATTTTAAAAATTCTTATCCTTGATTTTGATTCCCTCCATGACCTCACCCCTCCCTATCTCTTCATCCCTCCACCTCCAAGACCACCCAAGATTTTCGTGCTTATCTAATTCTGGCCTCTTGAGCATCTCCGATCTTAATTACTGCACTGCTGGTGGCCGTGCCTACAGTTAAGCTCTGGAATTCCCTCTCGTCACCTCCGTGCCTCTCTACCTCATATTCTGCTTTTAAGACATTCTTCAATATCTACCTTTTTGACCAAGCTTTTGGTCATCTGACCTCATAGCTCCTAATCTGGCTCAGTCTCGGATATTTTTATTATGCTCCTATGAAGTGCCTTGGTAGATTTTAATACATTAAAGGCGCTCTATGAATTCAATTTGTTGTTGTATCGGAAGTCCACGCTACTGCTGTAGAGGTTCTTTCCATACCACAAGAGATCAAGTGTGGGAAGATGTGATCAATTAAACAGAGAAGACAACGCAAGAGAGCAAGGTAGTAGACCATAAGATATAGGAGCAGAAGTAGGCCATTCGGCCCAATCGAGTCTGCTCCGCCATTCAATGAGATC
The DNA here is from genome assembly GCF_964194155.1 of Cetorhinus maximus. Lineage (NCBI taxonomy): Eukaryota > Metazoa > Chordata > Chondrichthyes > Lamniformes > Cetorhinidae > Cetorhinus > Cetorhinus maximus. The sequence goes on from NC_135897.1 coordinate 10,610,490, forward strand.
ATGGCTGATCTGATAATCCTCAACTCCACTTTCCTGCCTTTTTCCCATAACCCTTGATTCCCTACCTTATTAAAAATCAGTCTATCTCAGCCTTGAATATACTTAACAATCCAGCCTCTAGAGCCCTCTGCGGTAAAGAATTCCAGAGATTCGCCACTGTCTGAGAGAAAAAGTTCCTCCTCATCTGTCTTAAATGGGCAACCCCTTACTCTGAGATTATGCCCTCTGGTCCTAGACTCTCCCACAAGGGGAAACAACCTCTCAGCATCTGTCAAGCCCCCTAAGAATCTAATATGTTTCAATAAAGTCGCCTCTCATTCTTCTAAACTCCAATGAACACAGGCCCAACCTATTCAACCTCTCCTCATAAGAAAATCCTTCCATACCCGGGATCAACCTAGTGAACCTTCTCTGGACTGCCTCCAATGCCAGTGTATCTTTCCTTAGATAAGGGGACCAAAACTGTTCACAGTATTCTAGGTGTGGTCTAACTAGTGCCTTGTATAGTTTTAGCAAGACTTTCTTATTTTTATACTCCATCCCCTTTGAAATAATAAGGGAAATGATAATCAGAGCATGGCAGGAATGAACAGAGCATACAAACTTAAGAGTATGCCAGCAGGTAAGGCCAGTGATTGCAAAAATGGTAAAAAGACAGAATAAAAGACTCTGTATCTGAATGCATGTAGCATTTGTAAGAAAACAGATGAATTGACAGCTCAAATAGAAATAAATAAATAGGTATGATCTGGTAGCCATTACAGAGAAATGGTTGCAGGATGACACATATTGGGACCTTAATATTCAAGGGTGTGTAACATTTTGGAAGGACAGGAAACTATGAGAAGTTGGAGGGATAGCTCTGATAATTAAGGATAACAGTAGCATAATAGAGAGATAACCTTAGTTCTAAAGATCGAGATGTAGAATGTTTGAGTAGAGATAAGAAATAGTTAAAGGTAAAAAGTCATTTGTGTGGGTAGGTTACAGGCCCCCTACAGTAACCACATTGTAGGATGGGATATACAGAAAGAAATAATGAGGGCTTATGAGAAAGGTGTAGCAATTACCATGGATGATTTTAATCTACGTACATTGGGCAAATCAGATTGGCAAAGGTAGCCTGCAAGGTGAGTTCATAGAGTGTTTTCAAGACAATTTCTCAGAGTAGCACGTGCTAGAGCCAACCAGAGAGCAGGCTATACTAGATCTGTTAACGTGCAAAGAGACAGGATTAATTAATTACGTCATAGTAAAGGCACTCCTAGATAGTAGTGATCGAAACATGATTGAATTAGCATTCAGTTCGAGGGAGAGAAGATTGGGCCTAAGACTAGTATTTTGAACTTAAATAAGTGCAATTATGAGGGTATGAAGATAGAGCTGGCTAAAATGGACTAGGAAATTAGGTTAAGGGATAAGTCAGTTGATATGAAGAGGCAGACATTTAAGGGGATATTTCATAACACCCAGCAAAGATACATTCCAGTGAGAAAGAAAGACTCTAGGGGAAGGATGTACCATCTGTGGCTAACTAAGAAAATTAGAAATAGTATCAAATTGAAAGAAAAAGAGTACAATTCAACAAAGATTAGCAGCAGGTTAGAAGATAGGTCAGAATATAAAAAACAGCAAAGAATGGCTAAAAAAAAAAAGAGAGAAATTAGATTATAAGAGAAAACCAGATAGAAATATAAAAGCCGATAGTAAGAGGTTCTACAGGTATTTAAAAAGGAAAAGAGTAAGTAAAGTGAGCATCAATCCTCTTTGTGAGAATGGGGAATTAGTAATGGAAAATAAGGAAATGGTGGATTAATTGAAAAGATATTTTGCATTTGTCTTCACTATAGAGAATACAAATAACCTCACAGAAGTAAGTGTTCAGCAAGAGGTGAAAAGGCGAGAGGGAGGAAATTAAAACAATGACAATCACCAGGGAAAGGGTACTGAGAAAATTATTAGAACTAAAAACTGCTAAGTCCCCAGGTCCTGATGGGCTTCATCCTCAGGTCTTAAAAGGATTAGCTGCTGGGGTAGTAGATGCATTGGTTTTAATTTTCCAAATTTCCCTAGATTCTGGAAAGGTCCCATCAAATTGGAGAATAGCGAATGTAACTCCTGCATTCAAGGTAGGAGGGAGACAGAAAGCAGGAAACTACAGGCCAGTTAGCTTAACATCTGTCATGGGGAAATGCTGGAATCTATTATTAAGGAGGTTATAGCAGAGCATTTAGAAAATCTCAGTGCAATCGGGCAGAGTCAACATGGTTTTGTGAAAGGGAAATTATATTTGTCTAATTTATTAGAGTTCTTTAAGAAAGTAACAAGCAATGCAAATAAAGGGGAACCTGTGGATGTAGTGTATTTGGATTTCCAAAAGGTCTTCAATAAGGTGCCACATCAAAGGTTACTACACAAAATACGAGCTCGTGGTTTAGGGGGTAATATATTAGCATGGATAGAGGCCTGGTGAGTTAATGGTAGGCATAAATGGGTCATTTTCAGGTTGGCAAGATGTTACGAGTGGAGTATTACAGGAATCAGTGCTGGGGCCTCAACTATTTACAATTTATATCAATGACTTGGATGATGGGACCAAATGTATGATTGCTAAATTTGCTGATAACACAAAGGTAGGTAGAAAAGTAAGTTGTGAAGAGGACATGAGGAGTCTGCAAAGGGATATAGGTAGGTTAGGCAAATGGGCAAAAATTTGGCAGATGGAGTATAATGTGGGAAAATGTGAACTCACCCACTTTGGCAGGAAGAATAAAAAAGCAGCATGTTATTTAAATGGGGAGAGATTGCAGAACTCTGAGGTACAGAGGGATCAGGGTATCCTGGTACATGAATATCAAAAAGTTAGCATGCAAATACATCAAGTGATTAGGAAAGCAAATGGAATTTTGTCGCTTATTGCAAGGGGAATGGAATATATCAATTGTCTAGGGTATTGGTGAGACCACATTTGGAGTACTATGTACAGTTTTGGTCATCTTATTTCAGAAAAGACAAATTGCATTAGAAGCAATTCAGAGAAGGCTTGCGTGACTAGTACTTGGGATGTCGGGGTTATTTTATGAGGAAAGGTTGGACAGACTGGGCCTGCATACATTGGAGTTGAGAAGAATGAAAGGCAATCTTTTTGAAACATATAAGATCCTGAGAGGACTTTACAGGGTCGATGCTGAAAGGATGTTTCCCCTTGTGGGAGAGACTAGAACTAGGGGACACAGTTTAAAAATAAAGGGTCTCCCATTTAAGACGGAGATGAGAGGAAATGTTTTTCTCTGAGGGTTGTGAATCTTTAGAACTCTCTCAAGGGAGTCAAAAGGTATAGGGGATAGGAAGGAAAGTGGAGTTGAGGTCACAATCAGATCAGCTATGATCTTATTGAATGGTGGAGCAGGCTTGAGGGGTGGAATGGCCTACTCCTGCTTCTATTTCTTCTGTTCTTATGTATTGAAGGCTGACAACAGGGAAATTGTGATAAAGGTGAGTAAACTCTAAGATAGGAGAAATTACTTCCAAACAATTGGAAGTGAATTTCAAAGCAGTGCATTCAGCCTCTAAGGACAATCCTGTGAACACAAGCCTTTCACTGTGCCTGGCCACAAGCTTGGCAATTTCACTCTTTAAAGACTTCTCAGCCTGTTTATTTCATTGATCAATGACTCTTGCTGTGCTGTCATCTCGTTGACCTGGCAAGTTGCACACAGCTCGGGAGTCCTGTGGAGCTGGCCATTAAGCTCAGAATGCTGGGTTAAATCTTCAGTTAATTGGCCAGTTCTATATTTTAATTATTTAGCCGACAGCTCTATGGAGAGTTGTGGAGTAGGTGGGGGGGGTCTCCCTGCTCACCTGCAAACCCACCCACGTTCAATCAGAATTGTGGGGGTTCATGTCGGGTTTTCAACATGATGTCACTTCCAGTGCTTTAAACTCCGTCCACACCCGAAACCACATGAGCTTGACAGTTAAAATTCTCCCAAAGGGTAGGAAAGGAGTATTACCTTAAAGTTAGGGCCAACTAGTTTCACAGGTTGGTTAGTCAGTGAAGTAACTGCAGCCCACTGATCCTGCCTGCTTTGTTATTTTCCATGTTATGAGGAACGTTATTGAGTAGATTAAAATTCGCTGTCAATTTTATACTGTTTCTTCAAAGATTAAGTATGTTAAAATAAATAAACTTGTGAGTTGACTTACAATAATTCTGAGTTCTGATGAAAGATCACCAACCCTAAACGTTAACTCTGTTTCTCTCTCCATTAATGCTGCCTGACTTGCTGAGTATTTCCAGCATTTTCTGTTTTGATTTCAGATTTGCAGCATCTGCAGTATTTTGCTTTTGTTGGTTTACAAGTTGTCTCATTTCACTAGTGCTCATCAGCCTGCCTTCTGGAAGATTAGAGAAACCCATGCGGGTTAGAGTGGGAGATTCGGGATGACAGAAGAACATAAGAAATTGGAACTGGAGTTAGTCATTTGGCCCTTTGAGCTCACTCCACCATTCAATAAGATCATGGCTGATATTCTACCTCAGTTACACCTCCCGTATTATCCCCATATTCATAAACTTCCTTTGTATCCAAAAAGCTATCAATCTCTGACGTGAATAAACTCAACAACTGAGCATGGACAACTCTATGCAGTGGAGAATTCCAAAGGTTCACTACCCTTTGAGTGAAGAAATTCCTGTCATCTCAATCCTAAATGGCTGCCCCAAGGTCCACCTGAGAAGGCAGATGGGGTTTAACATCTCATCTGAAAGGCAGCATCTCCAACAGTGCAGCTATTCCTCAATATTAACACTGGAGTGCCAGTCTTGGTTTTTTTGCTCAAGTCCCTGGACCCGGGTCCTGAACCCACAATTATCTGACTCGTGGGCAAGATTACTGCTTACTGAGCCACAGCTGTCATACTACATCCCAGTCTCTTCTCCTTTCTCTCAGGTACTCTGTCTATCCATTCCTGTCCTCCCTCTCTCTGCATTATTCCCTCTCTCTCTCTGATATTCCCTCTCCATTGCTATCCCTCCCTCTTTCTCTGTTATTCCCTCTCCATTTCTATCCCTTCCCCTCTCCCTCGCCCTGCTATTCCCAAGAATACTTGAAAATCAAGAGGTAAAGGGGAGGGAGGAGGTAAAAATAATCACACTCACTAGGGATAAGGTACTGGGGAAAACCATTAGAAGTAAAAGCTGACAAATCCTCTGGACCTAATGGTCTGCATCCCAGGGTCTTAAAAGAAGTGGCTGCAGAGATAGTAGAAGCATTGGTTGCGATCTTCCAAAATTCCCTAGATTCGGAAAGGTCCCAGCAGATTGGAAAATCTCAAATGTAACACCTCTATTCAAGAAAGGAGGGAGATAGAAAGCAGGAAACTATAGACCAATTAGCCTAACATCTGTCATAGGGAAAATGCTAGAACCTATTATTACGAAGTTAGTAGCAGGACATTAGGAAAATCATAATATGGTTTTGTGAAAGGGTCATTAGTTTGTGCAATTCTCTTCCCCAGAGAGCAGCAGAGGCTGGGTCATTGAATATATTCAAGGCTGAGTTTGACAAAATTTAATAGACATGTGAATTAAGGGTTATTGGGGAAGCAGACAGGAAAGTGGAGTTGAGGTGACAGTCAGATTAGCCATGATCTTATAAACTGGAGTCTCAAGGAGCCGAATGGCCTACTCCAGCTCCTAATTCTTGCGTTCTTGTGATCTCTGTTATTCCCTCTCTACTTCTATCCCTCCCTCTCCCTTGAGAAACTGTTCCCATTGTTGGAAGGATGGAGAACCAATGGAGGCCAATTTAAGGTGATTGGCAAAAGAAACAACGTCGACATGAGGAAAAACATTTTTTACACAGCAAGAGGTTTGGATCTGGAGCGGACTGCCTAAAAATGTGGCAGAGGCAGATTCAATCGTGATTTTCAAAACAGACTTAGATAATTTCTCGAAGATATCTACAGGGCTACAGGGAAAAGTGGGGGCATGAGCCTAGTGAGTTGGTCTTGCAGAGAGCTGGCATAGGCATGACAAGCCGAATGGTCTCCTGTGCTGTAGCTATTTTATGATTCTAAGTGCAAGTTCTTTCCTGTATGGCTCTCCGATGGATGGCTGCCTCCCTCTACTAATAGCAATCACTAGAATTGGTTGGCACACCGTTTGTTGAGCTTGGAGTCCACAGAATCATAGAATGTTTACAGCATAGACCATTCGGTCTGTCAAGTCTGTGTCAGCTCACTGTAAGAGCAATTTAGCTAATCCCACTCACCTGCCCTCTCCC